>NC_045605.1:37361966-37664707 GCF_009762305.2 Zalophus californianus
AAACAAAACAAAGCAAAAAACCATAAGGCTATCCACAGATTTTTTCAGCAGAAACTTTGTAGGCCAGAAGACAGTGGAAGGATATATTCAAAGTACTAAAAGGAAAAAAAATCTTCAGCCAAGAATACACTATCCAACAAGGCTATCATTCAGAATAGAAGGCTGTCATTCAGAATAGGAGATAAAGAGCCTCTCAGATAAACAAAAACTAAAGGAGTTCATGAACACTAAACCAGCCCTACAAGAAATGTTAAGAAGGATTCTGAGTAGAAAGGAAAGACCACGAGTAAGAGTAAGAAAAGCAGGAAACACAAATGCAGTAAAAATAAAGTATATCTGTAAAAATCAGTCAAGGGGGGCACCTGGGTGGTACAGTCGGTTAAGCATCTGCCTTTGGCTCAGGTCATGATCCCAGGGTCCTGGGATCGAGCCCCAAGTCAGGATCCCTGCTCAGCAGGGATCTGCTTCTCCCTCTCTGTCTGCCGTTCCTGCCCACCTGGCCGTTCCTGCCCACCTGTGCATGCTCTCTCTCTCTCTCAAATAAATAAATAAAATCTTTTAAAAAAATCAGTCAAGGGATTCACAAAATAAAAGGATGTAAAATATGACACCATATACCTAGAACATTGCAGGGGAGAAGAATAAAGAATGGGTTCAAACTCAAGTGACCATCAACTTAATATAGACTGATACATACAGAAGGTGTTATATATAAACTGAGTGGTAACCACAAATCAAAAATGAGTAATGAAGGGGGGGAATCGGAGGGGGAGATGAACCATGAGAGACCATGGACTCTGAAAAACAAACTGAGGGTTCTAGAGGGGAGCGGGGGTGGGAGGATGGGTTAGCCCGGTGATGGGTATTAAAGAGGGCATGTTCTGCATGGAGCACTGGGTGTTATATGCAGACAATGAATCATGGAACATTACATCAAAAACTAATGATGTAATGTATGGTGATTAACATAACATAATAAAAATATATATATAAATGAAGAAAAAATAAAATAAAATAAACCCTAAAAAAAAAAGAGTAATGAATATGCAAAGAAAGAAAAAGAAATCCCAGTATATCACTACCAACAGCCAGCAAATCATGAAAGAGAGCAAAAATAACCACAAAACTAGTAACAAAATGGCAATAAATACATATCTGTTGATAATTACATTGAATGTAAATGGACTAAGCACTCCAATTAAAAGACATAGGGTGATGAAATAGATAAAAAAAAAACAAGATGCATCTGTATGTTGCCTACAAGACACTGATTTAAGACCTAACAACACATGCATATTGAAAGTGAGGGGATGGAGAAACACTTATCATGCAAATGGATGTCAAAGGAAAGTCAGGGTAGCAACACTTATATCAGACAAAAAAGACTTTAAAACAAAGACTGTAACGAGACAAAAAAGGACACTAAATAATAATAATAATAATAATAATAATGGGGACAATCTAACAAGAAGATATAACAATTGTAAATATTTATATGCTCAACATGGGAGCACCCAAATACATAAAACAGTTAATAACAAACATAAAGGAAATAATCGATAGTAATACAATAATTGTAGAAGACTTTAACACCCCACTTACACTGATGGGCAGACTATCCAACAGAAAATCAATAAGGAAACAATGACTTTGAATGACACACTGGACCAGATGAATCTAAGAGATACATTCAGAACATTCTATCCTAAAGCAGCAGAATACACATTCTTTTCAAGTGCACATGGAACATTCTCCAGAATAGATCACATATTAGGCCACAAGACAAGTCTCAACAAATTCAAAAAGATCAAAGTCATACCATGCATCTTTTCTCAGTATAACACTATGAAACTAGAAATCAACCACAAGAAAATATCTGAAAAGACCACAAATACATGAAGGTTAAATAATGCTACTAAACAATGAATGGGTCGACCAAGAAATCAAATAAGAAATCAAAAATTACCTGGAAACAAACAAAAATAAAAACACAATGGTCCAAAATCTTTAGGATACAGTTCTAAGAGAGAAGTTTATAGTAATACAGACCTACCTCAAGAAGGAAGAAAAATCTCAAATAAACAACCTAACCTTATACCTAAAGGAGCAAAGAGAAAGAATAACAAACAAAACCCAAAACTAGAGAAAGAAAGGAAATAATCAAGATTAGAGCAGAAATGAATGATATAGAAACTAAAAAAGACAATAGAACAGATAAATGAAAATGAAACCAGGAGCTGGTTCTTTGAAAAGATCAACAAAATTGATAAACCTCTAGGCAAACTCACCAAAAAAAAGGGGAATGGAGAGAGAACTCAAATAAACAAAATCACAAATAAGAGGAGAAATAACAACTAACATCACAGAAAGACAAATTATTTTAAGAGAATATTATGAAAAATTATGTGCCAACAAATTGGATGACCTAGAAGTGGATAAATTTTTAGAAACATATAACTTCCCAAAACCGAATCAGGAAGAAATAGAAAATTTGAACAGACCAATAACCAGCAAGGAAATTGAATCAGTAATCAAAAAACTCCTAACAAACAAAAGTCCTGGACCCAACAGCTTCACAGGCAAATTCTACCAATCATTTAAGAAGAGTTAATACCTATTTCTTCTCAAACTTCTTCAAAAAAAAAGTAGAGTAGGAAGGAAAACTTCCAAATTGATTCTATAGGCCAGCATTACCCTGATATCAAGACTCCACACACACACACAAAATAAAAAAGCGAGAGGTATAGGCCAATATCTCTGATGAACATAGATGCAGAAATCCTCAACAAAATACCAGCAAGCTGAATCCAACACTACTTTAAAGAAATCACTTACCATAATCAGGTGGGATTTTTTCCTGGGATCCAAGGGGGGTTCAATATTTACAAATCAATCAACATGATGCATCACATCAATAAGAGAAAGGGTAAAAACCATAGGATCATTTCAAAAGACGCAGAAAAAGAATTTAACAAGGTACAAAGTCCATTCATAATAAAAACCCTCAACAAAGCAGGTTTAGAAGGAACATACTTCAACAAAATAAAGGCCATATATGAAAAACCCATAGCTAACATCATACTCAATGGTGAAAAACTGAGCTTTTCCCCTAAGGTCAGGAACAAGATAAAGATGTCCAGTCTCACCACTTTTATTCAACATAGTATCAGAAGTCTTAGCCACAGCAATCAGAGAGCAAAAAGAAAGAAAAGACACCCGAATTGGTAAGGAAGTAGTAAAACTTTCACTATTTGCAGATGAGATGATACTCTATATAGAAAACCCTATAGACTCCACCAAAACACTAGAACTGATAAATGAATTCAGTAAAGTTACAGGATATGAAATCAGTGTAAAGAAATCCATTGCACTTCTATACACTAATAATGAAGCAGCAGAAAGAAATTAAGAAAACAATCCCATTTACAATTGCACCAAAAATAATAAAATACCTAGGAAGAAACATAACCAAAGAGGTGAAAGACCTGTGCTCTGAAAACACTGATGAAAGAAGTTGAAGATAACACCAAAAGAGTGGAAAAACATTCCATGCTCATGGATTGGAAGAACAAATATTGTTAAAATGTTTATAGTACCCAAAGCAATATACAGATTTAATGCAATCCCTATCAAAATGCCAACAATATTTTTCACAGAATGAGAACAAACAATCCTAAAATTTGTATGGAACCACAAAAGACCCCAAATAGCCAAAGCAATCTTGAAAAAGAAAAACAAAACTGGAGGTTCTTTTGACTCCAGACTTTAAGTTATAGGACAAAGCTGTAGTACTCAAAACAGTATGGTATTGGCACAAAAATAGACACATAGATCAATGGAGCAGAATAGAAAGCCCAAGAATAAACCCACAATTAATCTTCAGCAAAGAAGGAAAGAATATATAATAGGGAAAAGAGTGTCTCTTCAACAAATGTTGGGAACTGGACAACAACATGCAAAAGAATGAAACTAAACCACTTTCTTACACTATACACAAAAATAAACTCAGAATTCCTTAATTACCTAAATTTGAGACATGAAACCATAAAAATCCTAGAAGAGGGAACAGGCAATAATTTCTCTGACATCAGTGGTAGCAACATCTTTCTAGATACATCTCCTGAGGCAAGGGAAATAAAAGCAAAATTAAACTCCTGGGACTACAACAAAATAAAAAGCTTCTGCACAGCAAAGGAAACAACCAAGAAAACTAAAAGCCAACATACTGAATGGGAAAAGATATTTGCAAATGACATATTTGATAAAAGGTTAGTATCCAAAATATATAAATAACTTATACAACCCAACACAGAAAACCCATATAATCTAATTAAAAATGGGCAGAAGACATGAACAGACATTTCTCCAAAAAAGACATCCAGATGGCCAACATGACAATAACACATGAAAAGGTGCTCAACATCACTCATCACAGGGAAATGCAAATGAAAACCACAATGAGATATCTCCTCACATCTTTCAGAATGGCTAAAATAAAAAACACAAGAAACAAGCATTAGAGAGAATGTGGAGAAAAAGGAACCCTCATGCACTGTTGGTGGGAAGGCAAACTGGTGCAGCCACTCTGGAAAACAGTATGGAAGTTCCTTAAAAAGTTAAAAATAGAACTACCCCCAAAATACAAAAACACTAATTCAAAGGTATACATACACCCTTATGTTTATTGCAGCATTATTTATAACAACCAAACTATGGAAGCAAACCAAGCGTCCATTGGTAGATGAATGCGTAAAGAAGATGCAGTATATGAATAGGTAAAGAAGATGTGGTATATATACTGTGGAATGTTATTCAGCCATACAAATCTTGCCATTTGTACCAACGTGGATGAATCTAGAGAGCACAATGCTAAGTGAAATAAGACAGAGAAAGACAAATAACCATATGATTTCACTTGTATGTGGAATTTAAGAAACAAAACAAAGGTGGAAAAAAGCAAGCGAGCGAGCGAGCGAGAGAAACCAAGAAACAGACTCTTAACTATAGAGAACAAACTGATGGTTACCAGAGGGGCAGTGGGTGGGGGATATGAAATAGGAGATGGGGATTGAGGAGGGCACTTGTGGTGATGAGCCTAGGGTGATGTACAGAATTGTTAAATCCCTATATTGTATGCCTGAAACTAATATAACACTGGAGGTTATCTACCCCAGAATTTCGTGAGAAACTGTTTTTGCTTTTTCACAGGCTCTTTGTTCTAGAATTCAGGCAGTGACTGGGAAAATGGTACAAAACAAGACTGTGATCAGCAGTTACAGTGTCACCCTTCCCTCTGTCTATGAGCTCAGTGGTGGGGGAGGGGAGCCTCCAATCCTCACCCCGGCCCAGAGGTGTCTCAGCTCTGGACTGCAGCTGTCCAGTCCCACAAATACCCCAGACATGCTCAGCTGTGTCTGATGCCAACAGCAGAAAGCTTGCCTTCTTTCCCAGGAGGCTCCTCAGGGCCATCTAAATTGGTCTTTGATGGCCAGAGTCACCAGCTTACCAAACATTCATAGAAGTTTCTGAATATCCTTTTGCTCAGGGCATGCTTAGGCCCACTCTTCCATTCTAAACATTGAGGTTCTGAAAACCCCTAATGGGAAAAATTAGGGGAAAGGAAAGAAGTGAAAATAACATGTATTGATTACTTAATATGCAAAGGCACATTGTTAATTTCTTTACATACAAATGCTATCCGCATAACAATCTAATATAGTTTGTTTTTCTATCCCTATTTAATAGACAAAGAAATTAAAGTTTAGTGGCATCAAGTAACTTGACCAAAGTTATCATGTTAATAAGTATCCAAGTTGGGATTTCAGCCCAGGTTTAACCTCAAAGAACATGCTATTTCTACGACACCACAAAGAACTATAAATTAAGAACAGAAGTGCCCACAGAAAGACAATCTATTAATGGGTTGAATGCTAATGAACATTAGTCAGTTGATAGACATTAGCTGTGACACATTTGCCAGGAATATGACCCTAATTTTTGCAGAATCTTGCTATTTATAGGGCATTGAAAATTGCTTCCTTCAGTTCTGGCTGCACAATGTATTAATCACACTTTGGTACAATATTACTAGTTACTAAATTCTGATGTTACAGTATCCTATCTGCATGAGGCCACATAACTGGTTAGAAAGTGAAATAATGAAGCCATTTAAACTATTGCTTACCCTTGATGGCTAAAAATGGAACATCGCTAAATTTTTACAGAATTAACTGATTTTGTAACTAAATAGATTAAATCAACTGATTGATTTAGCCTTTGAAATTCCAAGACTGCAGTTTTTATGAAGCATAAAAGATTAATATCTACAACAGTGGTCTTCAACCCTTATATAAAAAAAAAAGGACCCTGTTAAAACTTTGTTTAAAAAATTAAAATAATACCAGTACATGGTGTTTTTAAAAAAGTCAATTGGTTTAGAGATGATAACGAGAACCAGTAATCTTCCATCTTACCCTTTATAGTTAGAGTACCCTTGGCTTTAAGTCTAAGAAACACAATTAAAACTGACTTAAACAATTAAGAAATTCATTATCTCACATTCCAAAGTCCATATGCAGGGTGGACTCCAGATGTGTGTCAGGACTGTGACCCCACTACTCAGGAACTCTCAGTGTATGTAGATTTGTCCTCTGATAGTCACAAGATGGCTGCAAGCTCCGTCTGTTTAGTGGAAGAAAGAGATTGTCTCTCCCGTTGAGGAACAGATGCCCTTCTCTACAGTTTGATTAATCCCCTCCTCCCCACCGTGACTGAAAGTAGCCAGTGAAACTTCACGCACTGTTTGTTCAGATCAGTAATTCTCTACTTTATCAGATCCAATGCCCTTTTTGAAAACAAATTTTTCATATTCCCCTCTTTCCTAGCCTGATACCATGTGATGGATATCATAACCCATTTACACACACCATTTCAGAAAGTACTTATATTACCAAAGCTTCTCAGACTAGTTCTGTTGTTTCTTGACCCTTACTTAGGTAAAAGCTGAATCAAACACTCTCCTTCCCAAACCCAGGCCCATCCAGTATGTATAAGCTTGCAACCTAAATATCCAATAGTCTCAGCATTTGTTTTGATTTCTGTCTGCCTTGATCAGTTCTGAAAGGTTCTCTGCTGCCATCAATGTTCACTTTTGCCACCCGAGCCTTAGGGGAAGAGGTATCCTATTGGAGGAAGGATCTTGAGCCACTAATCCTCTTTTCTTTTCTGAATGACTCACCAGTACTCACTGATTCTTACTGATTTAAATTCAGGCCATTGTTTTCAAGAAACTGCTATTCAAGTGAAATCTCTCTGGGATCTCAGGTCCAGAGAAGGAAATAGAGAAGCATAGAGGAAGATGCAAAGTTCAACATCATCTATTTTGTGAAAGTACTTCTCAGAGATAGTTCTTAGAGACCCTCTCGTTTTGAATTTCCTAAATTCAGTCATTCCCTGGGTCCAGTTTTCCCTAACTTACCAGAGGAGAGAGAAGAGAGGCTAAACTTAAACTTAGGGTCTAAAGCTTAGAGGCTAAGCTTAAACTCCTAGGGTCAGGGACAGCATGGGCAATTTCTGTGTGGCACACCGTTTACTGCTCACTGGGACACTGTTGGGCAGCTGTTTCTGTACCCATTCCATAGGTGATGGGACTGTGTCTCCGAGGGATAGAGAGCAGCAAGGACATATGGGGCTGGAAGTTGAGCTAGTCTTGTGCGTCCAAAGCGCAGCCTCTTTCCAGGCATCAGTGAAGTCACTCTCTCCTGTCTGCCATCTTGTTTTTATTTTTACTTTATGTTAGAGCATCTCGAGTTCCCCTGGTCCCAGAAAAATTCAGACTCATCTAATCTCCCCGTCTCCAAGGCTTGCCTCCACATTTGGTGCTTAAATTCCTTTCCCAGCAGTCACCTGACTGCTTAGACAATTCCAGTGTTAGGGAATTTCTGAGCTGGAGGCAACCCAGCACATCTCCAGATGCAATGGTTGTTAAAGGGTTCTTTCTTTGCATCCCCAAAACTTGGCACACTGGTGTCACTTCTGCTCTCTGAAGCCTCCTTAGAAAAGTCTCATTCCCATTTCACATGGTGGCCCTGCAAATATTTGAGCCAAAGTTCATTTGATTATCTCCCATGCACAATGAATGGGTCTACTGCAGATCGATTCATCAACACCTGAGGTATTATGTGAGTCTTCGGTGCCCAAATCTCTCTGCCCTCTTCTCTAACATCAAGCTTTGTCTAATACCCCTTTACAAATGGCTCCCATTTCCTAACTTCCTATGACCTACTCCATCCTTATCCTGACTTCTAATTCTTTTCTCATATACCTAGGTTCAATTTTTCTTCCAATTAGTGTTAAAATCCATGCTGGCTCTTGTCCAATGATTACATATTTACATTTATCAACAGGAACATTTCATTGAATGCACAAGAAGGGAGGCTTGACAGCAGAAGAAAAACATCTACAAAAACCAGTTTGGTTTTCTTTTCCTGCCTTAAAATTTATTCTCTTGAGATAATAGAAAAATTGTATTTTATAAAATATTTTTGCACCTTAGAAACAGTGTAAAAGCAAATAAGGAGAAATTTCTGGGTAAGAAATCTGAGTTCAGGTATGCTGCAAACCAGTGGTTCTAAGTATGGTTCACAGACAAGCAGCATCAGCATTCCATGGGAGTCTGTTAGAAATGTAAATTCTTGGGCCGTCCCTTAAAACTATTGAATCAGACACTCTGGGGTGGGGCCCGGCAATCTGTTTTTACAAGGTGATTCTGATGTTCACTCAAATTTCAGAATTGCTGTAACTTACCTGGGCTTGTATTCTTGGTAATTAATAAAAACAATTAACACCTTTGGCATTCTTTACAAATTTGCAAAGCACTTTCTCCTACATTATTCAAACTCTCTGGCCTTACTGCTTCTCATGAAAACTAATGAGGTTGAGCTAAACCATGGGTGGCAAATAAATTTCATATTAGTTGCCAACTCTGATCAATTAGTACTGATTCCCTGGACAATAATGGCTTCAGAGTCATAGAGATTTACAAAAGTTATTTAACTGTTAAATTTCTGTTTCTTCATCTGTAAAATAGGAATTATATTACTACCTACACACATCCAGGCTCAATGGGAAAATACGCTCATTTGGTGATGTCTGCCCTGATCAAGGAAACAGGCAATGGAGGAATTTGTACCACATAGTAGCTTATCCTGGACTGGAAATTCTCCATTTTAAATGGAGGGGGTAGAGGGTAGGGGTGACTTAAGGAAACAAGCCCTTTATTTAAACAAAAGTCAGCCAGTTTTGAGCAGAGAAGAGTTTCTAAGATAATTTTTCATAGTATCTGGGCCCCAAGAAGATACTGACCAAATTTGGGGGAAGGAATCTCCTTTTATCATTTCTGCTCTTGGGTCCCAGATAAAACCATACAAAATAAAAATAGATGAATAGCATAAAAGTTATCTCTTCTTAAAAATACAATACCTAAAGAGTCTAGCAAATGAACAAAGGATGTTCCAATAGCTCAAATATTATAGTAAGATAACAATAAAGATTCTAAGGTAACTAACCATGATCCAATGTAGACAGCTGGACGTAAATATCCAGACACTTCTCTGGGGATACTTTCCTTCAGGCTTTCTGTACATCTTCTGGTATCATCTATCCCACATGTAGGAGCTGACCTTCCTAAAATCTTGTCTTCCTAGTAAAACACCCAAAACTTAAATGCCCCCTTTTAAAACATTCCTCATCCACTTGGATCCTCCCACTCAGTTCTGTTTTCCAGTCTGAGGGATGAGCTTAGCTCATCGTTGACACAAAGTGAGATGATGACTGACACCTTTGAGCCCCAGTGACGATTTAGGCTTTGCTGGCTCAGATGATGAAGTCCACTGTCTATCTGTTGAATGACTTTATTAATGAATCTTTTTTTTATAGTCTCAGTCCACTGAAACACACACACACACACACACACACACACACACACACAGGGAAGTGGTTTTGCAGGAGTCTGCATATTATACTTTTCCAATACAATGATAGATGAATCAGATAATAAAAAGATGGACAAGAGAAATTAGTACACACATAGTAGGAGATTGGACATGTGCTAATAGCTCCTGTAAGTCATTTTTTTCAATAAGACACTCAGAGCATCCTGGGAATTGTCAACACACTCTCAAAGGGCACAAAATAAGGTGCTTGCAATATAAAATCATCCATTCCTGGTGGGCCGTAAGAAACCTCTGTATATTCATGGCTCAGTTTTCCCAAAGGAACAGCAGTATGAGTTAGGTAGCTAAGAAAAGAACATTGTATTTGGAGTTGACCGCTACCTTCACTAATTTGCATATCCTTCTTCTCAGAGTTGCTATGAGACCAATTCAAGATGGCAGTGTAGAAGGATCCTGATCTCACCTCCTCCCATGGACACATAGAATCAACAGTGACATATGGAACCACTCCCTCTGGAAAACAAAAACAAAAACAAAAAATGGCTGAACAACTCCTACATGTGGGGCAAATAAGAAAAAAACCCGCATTGAAGTAGGTAAGAGAGGCCGAGACACAATCTTGTCATAAACCCCACCCCCAGCGCAGTGACCCACAATCAGGAGGGAATTCACAACCCTGAGCTTCTCCCTGAGGAGCCAAGGATTCGAACCCCACATCTGGCACCCCAACTTTTAAGACCTGCACCTGAGAGAGAAGCCCCCAAAACACCTAGCATTGGAAGTCGAAGTTGCTATTGCGTGCTGCTTTTGTGAAACCATAAAATGCTGTGCAGATGGGGGTGTTTCCATATTGGATCTTTCACTGGAGATATTAATAAACCGTAAAGTAATCATTTCAAACTAGAGTTACAGTAAGGGCACTATAGAAAGTCCATGAGATTTGGATTTTTTTTTTTTTGGACAGTTGTTATCTGACAGTTATTATTTTGTTTTGTTTTGTTTTGTTTTTGTTCTGTCAAATCAGGAGAATGGGTACTAATGGCAATCTGCCGAGTAGAAAATTATGGTTAACTTGACATCAAGGGCCTCTTTTCTAGGCACTTCTCCATGTAAGCCACATGTGGTGTTTTGTAGCCTGGCTATTGCCTGTTCATTGGCAAACAATGAGTTTCAGAGGCCTGGACTACCCAGGGCATATTAGCAGCCCCAGCTCTGAGAAGTGTAGCAGAAGAGCAGCTCCGGCAATACCCCTGAAGGCAGCAATGCCCGTTGCTTGGGCACTCATTAGCATGAACAGAGGACTCAGTAGGCAGAAAAATGAAGTAGTTGGGGAGGAAGACAGGCTTCTCTCAGCTGCTGGCCCTGTGCCCAGGGCAGCAGGCTATTGCCTGAATGATATCACTTAAAAGGGGGCAGGATAACCCCACCTGTCTCTAAATATATCACTCACTGGACTTGTCTCTTATAACTCATTCCTCAAATGAGAGAATGACATAATGCACACAATATCCGGGACATAATTTATACGAAATCCTGAAGCACAGTGTCTGGCACACAGTGAGGTGTCAATAAATTCAACTCTCGGAAATATTCATTGTCCATGAGATAAAGCATTCAAGCTACTTTAGACAAGAAGCAAAACTGAACCATGAACAGTCATTCATACTCAATTCCACACTGGCTCTTAAGATTCAACAGTCGTGGGACCCCTGGGAATAGGGACACAGAGGAAATGGGTGGGGCACTTTGATTTGAAAACTGCAGGGACGGATAAAGGATGGAGGGTCAGTAGGGCACTATAATGGGACAAGATGAGGGTACCAGGATCCTACTGAGAAAATAAAAGTGGAGAAGGAAAAAAACAAGTGGAGGAGAAAGATTAAAACTATATAAAGTAACAGAAAGAATCCTCTCAAGAATCAAGAGATGTGGTCCCCATCTAAGCTATGCCCCTAGCTAGCTGTGTTACCTTCACAGATTACCCAGCCTTTCTAGTGTTGCTGTATTCACCTAGGAGGTGGGGCTGTGGGATTAGATCTGCCCTTAGAGCCTTCCAAGAGCACCAAAAACAAAGTGTTCCTACCTTTCCTTACATCAGACTCTGAATGTAATAAGTTCGTAGACTAGAGGGAAACTTTGAAGAGTTCTATAAATGTACAAACTGTCAAAGCTATATAAGGTGACTTACAAATGAGTCAAGATAAGAAAAAAAAATCTATGCTTTATAAAACCCACGTGCGTGTCTGTTGTCTCCAGGCTCCGGTAAATTTTACCCACATCTCGCATTCCTTTGCCATTTAAAACCAGTAAATATACCTTGAAAATGCACCTTTAAAATAAATATGTTTCACCTGGTAGAGAAGAGGCATGTCAGAACCTTTGCAAGCATTCAGAGTTTGAAAATAGATATGCTCTAACATTGTTTGGTTTATTGTTATTTGTGATATATAATGTATTTTGAAATTTTGAATCATATTGAAGAGGGGCATGAAACGTTATACTTATCAAGATAAGGAAGCGAGTTACCAAAAAGAAAGAAATGAACAGGATGTTTAAGGTGAGGATGTTTGCGTTTTTTTTTCTTCTTTTGTTATTTTTCTAAGGAAATTAAAAGCTTTCTGTCAACCTCCCTGTTGTAGTGAAATAATAATAAGCTTAATATTTTGGAGTATTCCTACAAAAGGGGTGTTTGGAAATTCTCCCAAGTTCAGCCCAATGATTTACAAAAATAGATAGAAGTAGAAAATGATACAGGATTGTCAGGACCCCAGGGAGATTTCCAAGCCAGTGCCAGAAAGCCAGGATACAGAAAAGGAGCAGCTGATGACAAACTTGTATATAAATGAATATCCTCACAATTCACCTAAGCTTCAAAAAGTATATAGTTAACATTCCCCTCCTCAGCTTCCATCAACTTAGGTGCTTGGGAGCTGTGTCATTTATAGTAGCATTCCTTCAGTCTTCACAGCCCTAGAGGACGCCGCTGCGCTCCCACTCCTAGGCTATGTGTTTTGAGCCGCTTTGCCAGCTGGGGTGATGAATGGGTTTGCCACCATCTATCCACATTCTCTGGCCCAAAAGCAAACACAGTTGACCAGGAGTGCAAATGCACAGGCAGCTGTCTGAGGTCAGAAGTACAGTCTGTGGTACTGGCTCAGACTAAGGCTCGTGTATCCTCATGGGGAGGCATCCAACCAATATGGCGGTGAACAATTCTTCTGATTTTTTTTTTTTAGTTTTTTTTTTTAATTTTTATGTTATGTTAATCACCATACATTACATCATTAGTTTTTGATGTAGTGTTCCATGATTCATTGTGTATAACACCCAGTGCTCCATGCAGAACGTGCCCTCCTTAATACCCATCACCAGGCTAACCCATCCTCCCACCCCCCCTCCCCTCTAGAACCCTCAGTGTGTTTCTCAGAGTCCATCGTCTCTCATGGTTCATCTTCCCCTCCGATTTCCCCCCGCTTCATTCTTCCCCTCCTGCTATCTTCTTCTTCTTCTTCTTCTTCTTCTTCTTCTTTTTAACATATAATGTATTATTTATTTCTGAGGTATAGATCTGTGATTCAACAGTCTTGCACAATTCACAGCGCTCACCATAGCACATACCCTCCCCAACGTCTATCACCCAGCCACCCCATCCCTCCCACCCCCCACCACTCCAGCAACCCTCAGTTTGTTTCCTGAGATTAAGAATTCCTCATATCAGTGAGGTCATAGGATACATGTCTTTCTCTGATTGACTTATTTCACTCAGCATAACACCCTCCAGTTCCATCCCCATCATTGCAAATGGCAAGATCTCCTTCCTTTTGATGGCTGCATAATATTCCATTGTGTATATATACCACTTCTTCTTTATCCATTCATCTGTCGATGGACATCTTGGCTCTTTCCACAGTTTGGCTATTGTGGACATTGCTGCTATCAACATTGGGGTGCACGTACCCCTTCGGATCCCTACATTTGTATCTTTGGGGTAAATACCCAGTAGTGCAATTGCTGGATCGTATGGTAGCTCTATTTTCAACTTTTTGAGGAACCTCCATACCGTTTTCCAGAGTGGCTGCACCAGCTTGCATTCCCACCAACAGTGTAGGAGGGTTCCCCTTTCTCCGCATCCCCGCCAACATCTGTCATTTCCTGACTTGTTAATTTTAGCCATTCTGACTGGTGTGAGGTGATATCTCATTGAGGTTTTGATTTGGATTTCCCCAATTATTCTTCTTAAAATACCTCTTTGATCATCATTGCACTAGTTAAAAATCTTCTGCAGTCACCAGATGAAAGATCAGGGTTTAAAAAAGGTAAAATGTATTCCTGTATGTTACAGCAAACAATTACAAAATGAAATTTTAAAAAATACTCTCTATAATAACATCAAAAAAACCATCTAATACTTGGTAATGTACATCTAAAAATGATACCCAAGACCTGAAAATTGTAAAATATTGCCGAGAGAAATTAAAGAGAACTTAAGTAAGTGGCATGATATACGCATGAATTAGAAGATTCAAAATTGTTAAGATGTCAGTTCTCTACAGACTGATCTGTAGACTTGTATTAGTGTCGGTTCTCCATAGTCACAGAACCAACTATATATATGTTATACATATAGTTTAGAGCACTGATTATATACATTTGTCAGAATGCATGGCATTGTAGACTTAAAATCTGTGCATTCTATCATATGTAAATTGTGCCTCCTGTTAAAAGCATGGTCTTTAAAATCAGGCAGACCTGAGCTCACATCTTTGTGATCACAGACAAAGTGTTAGTTTCCTCATCTGTAAAATGGAAATAATTCCAATTTCACAGGGCAGCCAAGTATAAAAATCAGATTACATTTGTAAAGAGATTAGTGGTATGGACACCTCTCAGATCCTCTTCATATCTCACTCTGGGATTCCTTCTAACCCACCTGTCTTTGTCCACTGAGAGTCCCAGGCTTCTAGTAAGACAGATCCTTCCATTTTGAATCAAAGTTTAGGAACATAAAGCTTCCCTGATGTGTTGGGGAAAACACGGGATTTCAAGTCAGACTGGGCTAAGAGTGGGGCTGGGTTCCTGTCCCAGCTCCACCTCTCCACCTCGTCCCATGACTTTGACCCTGGGCAGACATCCCATCTAGCCTCCGTTCCCTGGGAGAACTATGTCTCCCACTCATGGTGGGCTGTGAGCATTGAGATGATGTATGTAAAGCATTTAAGCACTCTGGTAAACAATGCTTATTATTATCATAACACAGGTGAATTTGGACAAATCACTTAACTTCATTAAACCTTAGTGGGCTCACTTTTTTTAAAACAAAGTTATTAATAACAGAATTGTCTACCTCATCAGGTTGGTGTCAGGCCCATTGAGATAACAGATGTGAAAGACATTTTTTTAAAGACATTTTCTATATTATAAAGAGCTATTCAACAGTAAGCTATTGTTAACATTCTCAATGATACACAGAGCTGAAAGCTTTTTTTAAAAAGACTCCAAAAAAAAAAAAAAAGTGAAAAAAGACGGAATACAGCCATGGTGTTACCACTGCCTTTCTGTGACATTTATAAGCAAACTGGAAATCATCCAACTGCATGAGTTAATTTGATTCTGCTTTGACTTGCAGAACTGTGGTTTGTGCATTCTGGTTTGCCTGTCTCTTCCTCAGCCCTGACTTGACATGCTGAGTCCACAAGGCTTGGGATGGACAGGACCTCTCCATCCATACTCTGCAACCCAGGGCCTCTGATGGCTTTCTTTAGACCTGGCCCTGGTCCTCCACCCATTTCCTTCTAAGAGTTTCAAATCTCCCATGGGAGAAATATCGGCTCTTGTGACATAAAGCCAGAGTGTGAGCATTGCTCAGCTGGATGTGAGAAATGGTCCCACGAAAACAGACACAGGCCCCTTCACCCGGGGAATTGTCATGTTACTGATTGCTTGAGAAAGAAACAATTGTCTGCCATGGGAAAGACTCTTCCCTGGCAGGCCTGCTCTCCAATAGAAACATGTTTTAGGAGGTGGGAGGAGGTGCTTGATCTGTGTGACATTCCTAAGAGCCCCAGGAAGGAGGCTCCTGATGCTTATTTATCCAGTTACTTCCAGAGTCTAAACCTGTTGGTTCCAGAACAGCAGGCCAGTCCTTCAGCCTCTCAGGTTCCTGGTTGAATGGTGGTAATAGTTGCCCTCTGGGTTGCAAGGTATAAATGTAAGAGAAAAAAAGTGCAATGCTTAAAACAATGCCTGACACAGAGTAAGAGCTCACTAAGATGTGAGAAGACCATATAAGTTATCATCTTCTATAATCAGGACACTTTCGAGAGTGAAAGGACACTGCACAGACTGCGTATTGGGACAGCAGGTATAAGCAGGACTGTCACAAATGAACCAATTTGGATAGTGAAATGAGGGTATAATATTAGCTAGTATTGGTCCTGGGGTTGGGTCATGCAGATACCAGGGGCTGGGACTGGTTGCTTTTGGTATGTCTGCCTGCGACTGGTCCCCAGAGTCGCTGAGCACTGCCTGACCCTTGGGTGCAGGTGTGTCTCCCCGCTGATCTTCCCAGCCCCACAGGGTCAGTAGGAAGAACAATTCCCAAGTGTGGGCTCTTTCTGCTGTTATAGGTGAGTCATTCTGCAGCATCTGAACTCTGTCCCAGGTGCCCTGGAAAACTGGGGCTAAGAAAATCTCAGTGTTATAGGGTCCTTTCCTTCACTGATATTCCACAAGGACAGGCCAGAGAAAACCTCTTATTAGGCCAGACCCATTAGTTAACCGGTTGGGATAAGGCTGAAAAATAAATGCACTGTGATCCAGATTAGGAATCTTCCTCTACTCAGTACATCCTACCAAACTGAGAGCTTGATGTGGGGAGTAGGTAAGAGGTCCGTTTTCTGTGTTCTCCAAACCATCCCCTATCATAGCCTCCAATGGGCATTAGAGCACTTGGTATGGACAGGTCCTCTTATCTGCTGCCATCCCTGCCTGCCATGTTCATTCACTTGTTCATTCATTTATTCAGCCAAATTCTGTTCTAAGCACTGGGGATATAGTAGTGAAGAAGTTGCAAAAGTCCTTACTTGATTACATTCTGGAGTTGTGCTGTTCAGTATGATAGTAGTTACAAAAGGCGGGGCGCCTGGGTGGTGCAATCAGTTAAGTGTCTGACTCTTGGTTTCAGCTCAGGTCATGATCTCAGGGTCGTGAGATTGAGCCCCGTGTTGGGCTCCACTCAGCGTGGAGTCTGCTTAAGATTCTCCTTCTCCCTCTGCCCCCTCCCTCACCTCTAAAATAAATAAATAAATCTTAAAAAAATAGTTAAAGAAGACTATTTAAATTTAAATTAATAAAAGTAAAATTAAATTAAAAGTTCAATTTTCTAACTCACCATAGCCACATTTCAGGTGCTTCCTAATCGTGTGTGGTTCATGGCTACTGTATTGGACAGGCCAGTAGTAGAACATTTCCACAATTACAGAAACTTCTATTGAACCTCACTGTTCTAAAAGGAGAAGAGTAGAAATGTAATAAACAAGTAAATGGACAAATATGTTATAAATCAGATGGTGATAAAAGTGCTTTGGAGAAATATGAAGTCAAACAAGGTGCTTAGAGAGTATGCTGGAGTGAGGGAGGTGGGGGATAGGATGGTGGGTGGACATCTTCCTCATAATCAGAGCTGATAGTTCTGTTAAAATATCATAGTATTTCCTTACCAGTTGTTCAACAAGCATGGCCTGGAGCCCCTTTATTGTTACCTTGTCCAAGTTGGCTGTCCTGGCCCCTCTGTTAAAAGATGAACTCCTAGCTCAGCAGCAGGCAACCAGGACCCTTGATCCTGCTCTCTTCTGATCCCTTGACAGTTCTGATTTGTCAGTCCTCATGATCTAATGTTTAAAAATATTTTGAATATCACCCTTGCTGAAGTGTCATTTAAGCATGTAAGGAAATGACGGGAGTAGTAGTAAGGGTATATAAAGAAAAATATTCCGGGTGGAGAGCACAGCAAGTACAAAGACCCTGAGGCTGGAGCATACTTGGTATAGTCCAGGAAAAGCAAGATCATGGTGAATGAGGCTTCCAGAAAGTAATAGAAGATAAAGTCAGAGAAATAAGGGACGTCGTGGATCATGGAGGGCCTTGCGGGTCATTTGTATCACTTTTTTATTGCCACCAAAATGTTGCATAAAAAACAACCACAAAACCTAGTAGCTTAAATCAATAAGCTGCTTCTACTGCTCCTCATTCTATGGTTCAGCTGGGCTCTGATGATCTTGGCCAGGCTGGGCTTATCTCAGCTGGATTTTCTCACTGAGGATCAGGAGGTGGCTTGGTTTAAGGCTGGCTATTTTAGAATGGCCTCATTCCCATGTCTGACTGTTGACTGGCTGCCAGCTGGGGCAAGGAGGTGACTAGACCACATGTCTCTCACCGTCCTGCAGACTAGCCTGGACTTGTTTACATGGGCACAGCAGAGTTCTGAGAAAGGCCCAGGCTTGGAGGTGGCACGCTATCCTTTACACTGTGTTTGGCCAAAGCAAATCACAGGACCAGCCCAGATTCAAGGTGTGGGGAAAAAGACTCCACCTTTTGCTGGGAGGAGTTGTACAGTTACTTTGTAAAGTAGGCAGATATAGAGAGGAGTGGGGAGTTGCAGCCATTTATGTGATAATTTAATTCATCGTTGTAGAGATTCTGACTTGTACTTGAGTATCCAGGTATGCCATTAAGGTTTGTCAATAAGGGGAAAAGGAATATCACATGATTCGAGTTATGTTTCAAAGTGATCCCTCTGGCAGCTGTGTTGAGGATAGACTGCAAGGGGAAAGGCAGGGGGACCAGGTAGGAAGTGTTGTAACAAACTAGGAGAGAGATGAGAGATGGGAGATGACACTAGGGGTGCAGTTGTAGGAAGTGGGAGAGGTTGGATTAGGCTCATGTCAAGCCAGTGGATTAGAAGTGAATTAAGAAAGAAGAGTGTCAAGGATAGCTCCGAGGCTAGTGCCCTGAGCAGCTGGGAAAGTGGAGTTGCCATCATCTGAAGTAGAGAAAGCTACAGGCAAAGCAGATTTGTGAACAAAGATGATGAGTTTCTGTTGGACTATGAAGCTTGATGTATCTATGATACACTAGCTTGGACTTGAGATGGAGAGGTCAACGTGAGGGTTGCTGGCGTGTGTTGGTACAGGCATGAGATTGGATAAGATCACCGAGGAAATGATGGTGGTGGGGAAGACAAGACCAAGGGTTGAGCCCCGGAGCCCTGCAACATGAAGAGAGGAAAACTTCAGAGCGTCTAAAAAGGAACAACCAATGAGGTACAGGGAAAACCAGGAGATAAGGGGTTCTGGAAGCCATGTGTGGAAAGCACATGAAGAAGGAGGGAGCAGATCAGCTGGGTGACCACCACATCCAGCTTCCATCCGAGAAGTTCCTGGAAGATGGGATGGCTTTGGAGTGTTTCTCTGGAATGGAGTCTTATGTATATTTATAGAAAAACATGTGGGACTTAGTCTTTGCTCAAGCATGTGGGTGAAAAATAGGAAGGTGGCACAGTTGCAGACGAGTGGCCCACTTACCTCCTGTTGCTAAAATTCTTCAGAGGCTGCTTCTGGCTCCAGACTGGAACTCCGGGCCTGTGGCTGCTCAGAGGTGCATGTCCCTCCACAGAAAGCCAAGAAAACAGAAGCACCACCGCTGCATGGAATGTTGTAGACACTAAGACATGGTGGGTGAATGAATGAATGAGAGAATGAGAGAATGGAAGGATAGGTGAAGAGTGACGGTGGTCATGAGCTTCGGTTAGTGAACGAGAAAACAAAAGCCAACAGGCAGATCCTGGGGCCTGAGAAACGTTTCCACAGTTCCGGCCTCTCTCCTTGTATCTGTTCATACTCTCCTCCACCTCAGAGACCCAGCTCCCTGCATTCCCTTCCTTGCTCTTCCTGAGAGGTGGATGGATGCTGCACACGGAGAAACACCATATGGCTTTAAGACCCAGTTCTACCAGGTATTAGTTGAATTAATAGCTGAGTTTCATAAAATCCTTATGAAGGTTTTTTTTTTTAATGAGGCTTATGAAAACACCTTGTATACTGTAGAGTGCCATCCAAAGGTAAGGAAAAGTATTTTCCAGACAACCAGCTAGAGAGGAGTGTCAAAGGGGAAGGGAGAGAGTTAAAAGACAGCCTCACACTGAGGAAAACGTGGGTAGGTGGGAGCACAGACCTAGGAGAAAGGTGGCAAAGCAGAGTGGGCAGCTGAGTGAAAGATGGCGGCCAGAAGTTGTTCTCAGGAGAACATTATTACTCCCCAGTGCTTTATAAACTTTCTGCACCCCTGACATTCTTGGCATGAGTGGATTTTATTTCCCCCCAAGGAAAGCAGCAGCTTTGAGGAGGATGATGTGGGGTAGGGGAGGCCACAGTCTGAGGAGTGAAGACACCAGGAGCCTGAGGAAGTGAGGTTGGGAGATGCAGAGAGCACAGCAAGGGGCTTTCGATGGTCACTCACTGTGGAGTGGAATTCAGACCAAAGAGGAGGACAGTTTCTGAGGGGGAAGGCAAGGCTAGAGCAGCATCTAAGTACACACCTGAATACAGTGTGAGGTGAATTATTTGATGTATATAATAGATTCTGTAGGAGTTCAAATGAGGCTGGAGTAATCTAGAAAGGATTTATTGAAGAAACGTTTTCCTCCCATTTTACCCTCTTTCCTACCTCCCTGATCTATTACCATCTTTTGTTTTCCTTTTATTGTTTCTCTCTCTTTTCCCCTTTCCCTGAGAATGCTTGGGGGTAGCTTTGAGTCTCAACAGTTGCCTCACCCCACCCTCACTGGCCCCCTCTCCCCTTGGGCCTTCACCTGCCTTCACATTGCTGGGAAAGGGCCCTCCATCCTACGAGGCCAAATGCATCGACTTGTGCGTGACACTTTCCCCACCCCACTCCATACTCTTCACCCTGTCAGACAAAAAGGAAAAATAGAGGCACCGTGAGGATAACCCAGAACAACGTACACAGTTTCCAACATAAACTCTGCCGCTCAGGCCTCCCACCCTGCAGAGTGTCCAATAACTTTTGCTGAGCCATCCAAGCCCAAGGAAAAGCAACCCACTGTGAAAGAACAAAGGCGGCTTTAGCCCAGGCCTGTACCCACCAGTCAGGAGAGGCAGGCGACATCACCTCTGGGCAAGCGTGGTCCTTGGAAAGCTGCCATGTGGGCTGTCCTGAGCATGACAAGGCAAAGAAGGGGCCCAACAAGCCCCAGTCAATGAGAAACAGATCTGCCCTAAAAATAATAATGAATGAAAAGTCACAGTCACAAAGTCTTGCCTCTGAGCTGGTCTGGCACACAACCAGACCTAATGATATATTCAGAAGGAAAAATCTATGGTCAGAATTTGGAATCCTTTGGGCCAACTAGTCATCAGCAAACAGGTCCAAAGACCTTCCATTGGTTTTACCAGCAGGCCTTCCAAGAAAGAACTCTTGACCCCAACAGCTGTCCTCTTCCGATAGACTCAGCACAGTGCTGAGTCACTGAAGTAGCTTGTTTGGGAGCAGAGGGATGAACTAGATGAACCTGTGCGGTTGTATCGTTCCCCGTCAAACAGGCAGTGCTAATGAGGCTGGGACCTGTGATTGAGAAAGAATCTATTGGGAAGGGAATGAAAGCACATATCAGAAGAAGGGATACATGCACCCCTATGTTCATTGCAGTACTATTTATAATAGCTCAATATAGAAGCAACGTAAGTGTCCATTGACACATGAATGGATAAGGAAGATGTGGTATACGTAATGGAGTATTAGCCATAAAAAAGTGAAATCTTGTCATTTGCAACAACATGGATGGGCATAGAGGGTATTATGCTGAATGAAATAGGTCAGATAGAGAAAGATAAATACCTTGTGATTTCACTTATATGTGGAACCTAATAAAACAAATGAACAGAAAAACAAAACAAAACTAGACTCATAGATACAGAGAACAGACTGATGGTTGCCAGAGGAGAGGGGGTTGGAGGAGAAGGTGAATGGGTAAAGGGGAACAAGAGAGACAAACTTCCAGTTATAAAATAAATAAGTCATTGGGAAGTAATGTACATAATATACACATATACATAATACACACAATATATAAACAATAATATTGTGGGAATATAAACAACAATAGTGTGTTAACTTTGTATGGTGACAGATGGTAATTAGACTTATTATGGTGATCATTTTGTAATGTTTTTAAATGTTGAGTCACTACATTGTGCACCTGAAACTAATATATCATATGTCAATTATACTTCAATTTTTAAAAATCAGAAAAAGGGAGTAATAGGAGGAGTCTCCTTCTCAGTCCTCAAGTACTTGGTGAGCTCTCCTTGAGAGCCGAGAACGGTGGGAGAAGGGTACAAAAGAATAGCATACACCATCCTACCCTCAAGATGCTTATTAGATTATCCATATCTAAAAGTTTTCTAAAATATAAGTTTAAGGAAATGAAAGATTATTATTATTATTACCAAAGATAGACCTCTAGCTCTTGGGCAAACAAAGATTGGTTTGGTGGAGCTGCCTGGAAGTCTGTATTGAAAAAGTCTGTGATGGCTTGTGTGGGTTCAGGCTCAGCAAAAACAAATGAGTTCCCTGATACGTCAGTGTTTTATAATGGACAGAAGGGAATGCTGTCTATTTAGTGACCTGAGCTCCAGGAAGGGGAGGGGGCAAAGTTGAACAGAACCAGCGCTAGACTGTCACAGCGGCTCATCCTGCCCTGGGAAACAGGATGCATGAGCACAGTGCAGAAGGAGCAGGGGTCTCCTGGCACACAGGTTCCCAATCGTGGGAAGGCAGAGAAAGGAAGGGAGAAGCTGGGAAGGCTGCAAGGCTCCACAGAGCAGCACCATACAAAGACACATTTGGTTTTCAAGGAAACAACAACTACAACAGCTTAACCCCCTTCTCTTCTCTTTCTGTGAGCATGTAAAAATCAAGGAGAAGGTTGCCGGGGAAGTGCAAAAACTTTCCCATAGATCTACCCGGGCTGAGACTATTAACGATTTTTAAAGAAGTATCATAGGCCAGGAGCTCCCAGGTGGCTCAGTAGGTTGAGCATCTGACTCTTGACTTTGGCTCAGGTCATGATCTCAGGGTCCTGGGATTGAGCCCTGCATCGGGCTCCATGCTCAGTGGGGAGTCTGCTTGAGATTCTCTCCCTCTGCCCCTCTGCCTACTCGTCGTAGGCACCCACGCGCTCCCTCCCTCCCCCTCTCTCTCTAAAATAAACAAATCTTAAAAAAAAAAAAAGAAGTGTCACAGGCCACAACTTAGGATGATGAGGTGAGAGTAGGACACACATTTTATTCTGCACGATAATATGGTCACTCATGCGTCAGTGTCTCTTTATGAAGTTGAAGATTCCATGGAGATGGTATTGTCATCTCTGCATTTCCCAGCACCTAATCAAGCTATATCAATAGTAGGGACTTGGTGAATACTTACTGATTGGATAAATGAATAATTTAATTTCTTTTGGGGGGAATCCAGAGATTTAGAAGTCAATCTTCCAGCCAGAGGAGAGAACAAAAGTGCACTTGTGGTGTTAAGCCTTATTTAAGTATGGGGGGCTTGGAACTGCCCACTCAGCCATTCTGGTCAGGGAGAAAATCATAATAATAATAATAATAATAGCTAACATTTATTGAAGAATGATTATGTGCTTTATGAGAATGAATAGATCATTCTCATAGATTAAATATTTTAACAAATAATTCTAAAAATCTCGGTAGTTCCAGCCATAATCCAATACACGCATTGGCAGGAGCAACGAGAGGAATGCTATGTTCTACCCAGTCATTCAGAGACCTGGGCTCCCTCTGCACAGTGGCTCTGCCTTCCCTGAGCTCTGGAGTTCCCCTCACCCCCACCGGATTCTCTGCATCCACCTAGCAGAAGAGGAAAGAGAGGGTATATAGGACCACAGGGATTAGACTATGTAGCATATATCACTTCAATCCACACACACTCCCGTGACCAGAACTTAGTCACACAACTTCACTTAGATGCAAGGAGGCTAGGAAATGTCATCTATTAGTGACCCAGGAAGGAGAGGAAACAGTTTCGTTGGATATCTAGCAAGTCTCTACCACGATGCATCATCTCATTTAATTCTTAAGGCAACCCTATAAAGCAAATACTATTTTTATTCCAGTTTTGCAAATGCTCAAACTGAGGCTCAGAGAAGAAAGTACTGCCCACGTAGTAAATGATAGAACTGGGAGTTGGTCCGAGGTCTGACTCTAAAACATGTGTTCTAGCCCCAGTGAACTGCTTCTTCATAAGTGAGGTTCTGTTATGTTGTCATATGCTCCCTCTTCCTTCCTGCCACACAGATCCTCATGATACTGATTTTGGCTCTTTTGGATCTAAATTGCTGGTGATATGCAGCCATTTGGCACCCAAACATGCATTATCTTATCTATTCCCCATCTCACTCCCATGTGGTAGGTATTATTATTAGCTCTACTTTACTGGGGAGGACACTGAGATTAGATGGCTTATATAACTTGGCCATGAACATACAGCTAATGAGAGGCACATTTGAACACCGTGTCTTGCTCTTTAGCCTGGAACTTTGGAAGACCTTACTCTGAAATGAAAAAAAAAAAAAGACAACAGCAAAAATCTTAAAAAATGCAACAATCGATTTTGCCATGAAATATCCCAAAGTGTTTGGCACTGAGGTTACCAAGGTCAGTTAGGCTCCTTCCTCCCCAGGCCTGATTTTATTTGAAAGGTACAAATATCAAGAGCATCGGGCAGTCCCTGGCCTTATGAGATACCATTAGATTGGCATATCAAGCCTTGAAGAAGTTCTTGCAGCCAAACCATTCAGGAAATGAAGAATCAGATAAATAACAAGGCTGATACAAGGCCAGGGAACTCCAGACTCAACGAGGGGGTGGTCTCTGCAGGCCAACGGCATTATTCCCAGCTGGGTTACTGGGTGCTGATGAGGAAGCAGCCTCCCGAGCAGGCTTTGTTTGCTGGGCTCTCTTCCTTCCTCCCCCAGCCTCACCCCTATCCTGAGAAGACCACCCTCTCCCCAGGCTATTAGCTCATGGACTTTGTTCCTGAATTCCACCCTCTCTGGGCATGCAGATGCCATCAGATGTCCTGTACTGGTCCCTGAGGGGAGAAAACAGGAAATGAAGCTAATTAGAACTGTTACACTGTGAAGAAAGAAGTCACGATAATAACAATAATGCAATCTGAGGACTTGAGCAGATTGGCAGATGAAAGGAAAAAACCAACAGGGGATTATGGGTCTCTGGGGCATGTGACTTCACAGTAATGACGCCAGCCACGGTGGTCATCGGAGCCCAGTGTACAGTCCCAGATCCTAGGGGGTGCCAGCTCCCTGCTTTCCCTACACCAGCCCATTCTCATGAATGCAGCCTGATCTTCCTTCCTGAAGTATCCTTCACCCCTCATACTTTCCCAGGCCAGGCTTCGTGAGACCGACGGCCCCTGGCAGTGATAGCCCATGAAGACAGGAGTGACCTTTCCTGTTGGAAACTTTGAGCTCCCACACCCAGTGAAGCAACTGGAACCAGACTGGTCAAGAGACTGGCCCAAGGTCACGCTGCTGGTTTGGGGGAAGCAGGGCTCCCAGAACTCTAGTCTTCTGGCTTGGAGGGTCTCTGCTGGACGGCACGTGGGTGTACAATGCCCAGGCACATGAAATGGCCATACTGTCTACTCTATTCCTCATAAGAATGCACCTACCGAGTGCCTCAGACAGCTTCCCTGCACTGCTGATGCCTGAGAAGCTAGTGGTGTCTCTCTGGAAGCTGAACTGTGGTTCTCTTCTTCCTGCCTCTCCAGCTCTCCCAGGAACCTGGGTTTCATAATTGCCACTTCTCCCCATCTGACAGGACCTAATTTGCCACCTACCTAAGGAGTCCATCTTCTGTCCTACTTCCCACAGCAGTGACCTCAGTTTACACCTCTCTGTGCACCTCTCAGCACACCTCTCTGTGCTCTCCCTCACACCCTGCCAGAAATCTAAGATCCTTGTGTTCACTCTGTGCCCTCTCACCATTTTAACATTTCTGTCTCTAATAGAGAAAGAAAATCATCCTTTAGCCACACACTTAAAAATTTGCAAAATAAAGTCACAGATGATTTCACCAAGACTTGTATAAGCTAGCCACTGCCAACCTCCCCACCTTACCCCCTTCCCTCTGTCCATTCCACCCTGTTCTCACCATGCTCCTGCCACACTGGCCTCTGCTCAGTTCTTTAGCAAACACCAAGTTCTTTCTTGCCTCATGCCCTTTGACGTACCATTCCCTTTGACAGCACACACTTCCCAAACCCGCTGGTGGCTAACTTTCATTTATGCATCAAGACTCAGCTTATATGTTACTTCTTCCAGGAAACCTTCCCCAACCTCTCTCATTAGCTTAGGTCCCTCACTAAGTGCTCTTAGATAACCCTGTACTTTTATACCTTCTATCATACATGTAATCATACAATTATTTTGTTTTGTTTTGTTTTATTTTGTTTTGTTTTATTTTATTTTATTATTTTATTTTTTAGGTCCTCCAACAGACCATAAGTAAGCTCCATGAGCAAGTGACCAGAAGGGACTGATGCTGTATACACACACATTCTAAATACTGCTCTCAGGACACTTAGCAGATATGTCTTACCATGTAATCATTTGCATATATATGAAAGCACCTGACAGGAATATAAATCTAATTGTGGTAGAAACTCCTAGAGTGAGGGATATGTAAAAAATATTTATCAAATGAATGAACAGATGGATGGATGTCGATAATGCCTTTATAAAAACTTAAGGGGTGAGAGAGAGGTGCTAGCAACTCTTGACAACAGATATAAAACATTGCCAGTGTGGAAGTATAAAGCTGTCTGTTATTTCTCTTTGTCATTTCTGTGTTTTTGTTTCTCCTTCTTTGTAGGAGCTGCTGTATTAACTTTCTATGCTGCAGAACAAATTATCAAAAACGTAGTGGCTTAAAACAGCACGTGTCTATTACTACAATTACTGTGGACCAGGAGTCCAGTCCAAGCACAGTTTAGTTAGAGTCCCTATTTATGGTCTCCTAAGTCTGCAATTCAGGTGATGGTCAGGGCTGGGTTCTCATCAGAGGCTCAACGGGAGAAGGATTTGCATCTAAGCTCCCAAGCTCCCTCAGGTTGTAGCAGAATTGATTTCCTTGTGACTATAGGATTTATGGCAGCTCGCTTCTTCAAAGCCAGCAATAGCATGAGAAAGAGGCTCTAGCAAGATGAGGGCTATATTCTTATTTAATTACATACATGTAATTACATTTATCCCATCACCTTTGCCACATTCTGTGGGTTAGAAGCCAGTCACAGGGCCCTCCCACCACCAAGAAGGCAATTC
This sequence comes from Zalophus californianus, assembly GCF_009762305.2. Taxonomy (NCBI): domain Eukaryota; kingdom Metazoa; phylum Chordata; class Mammalia; order Carnivora; family Otariidae; genus Zalophus; species Zalophus californianus. The sequence continues at coordinate 37,389,360 of NC_045605.1, forward strand.
ATACACAAAGATATGAATTCCGGAAGGAGGTCATCCTACAGTCTTCCCAACATAGTCTGAAGTCTGCCCCTGCCAATGATTCCTATCCCTCCTCCATTCAACATACATTCACCCCATCCCAAGATTCTCAAGAGTCTCATCCCATTATAGCATCAGCTCCACAACTTCAGTATCCAAATCAAACCCAGCTGACGATGAGGCTCCCAGGTAGAGTCTGTTAAGTGCAGCTCCCGCGACACAATCCTCTCCATCTGTGAGACTGTGAACCTAAAGAGACAAGTTATCTATTTTAAAATACCCGACATACAGTGGTGGGGCAGGCATAAGAAAACAGGATAGATATTCCAGTTCAAGGCTAAAATGAAGGATTAAAAAGGTTCATTGCAGTTTTGAAATCCGACTGGTCAAGTGCTAAGTCCTTGTAATATTTCACGATGTGGGAATCATTCTCTGTGGCTCTTGGCTCTGACCTCTGAGCTCTTGATTCCATTTTGTGTCATCCTTTCTTTTTCATAAAAGGAAGCACATGTTTGAAGCTGAATAGCTTATCAGCCTGCTTCTGGCCAGTAGAATTGGAGGGATTCAGCAGCCCTCTTTCATTTTGTTTTCTCTCTGCCCCTTCTCCTTCATGCTGCTGGTGTTTCTACTGAAATCATTTTCTTAAGAACTTGGTGGATCGCCCATGGATTTCAGGGGAGTTCACTCCGTTAGACAAAAGCCATGCCCACAGATCTTTTTAAGATACTCCTTTCTCTATCTGTAGCTCCTGCAGAGATGGTTAAGGCACAACAGCACTCTCAGGCTTTCCAGAAGCCCTATGGTTCAAGATCTGGGAGGCGCACCCTTAATAGCTTGAAATTAAGATGACTGAATAATCTGACCTTCAGTTTTAGCAAAAGATCGTATAGTTGCACACTCAGCTTTCTCTCCATGCCGCACTGTTGGCAGCCATTTCTGACTTTCAGCATCTTTTACCATCTGGAGCGGCTGGAAATTTTCAAAAATTGTCAAGTTCTGGCTCCATTTTGTTTAACAGTTCCTTCCTCAATTTATCCCTTCTCTCACATTTTACTATAAGCAGTGAGAAGAGAGAAATCTTCAACACTTTGCTTGGAAACTCCTTAGCTAAATAACCTAGTTCATGAGTTATAAGCTGTGCTTTCCACAGAACCCCAGGAGACAATTTTGCTAAGGTTTCTGCTGACCACAAAGCAAGGATCTCACTTCCTTCCATTTCTAATAATGTGTTCTTCACTTTCTCTTGAGTCAATTCAAAATAACAGAGGGTTTCCTTTATCATGCTCCTCTAAATCCTTCCGGCCTCCATCCACTACCTGGTTCCAAGGCTACTCCCACATTTGTGGGTATTTGTAAAGCAGTATTCCACTGCTGGGTACCAAAATCTGTTTTAGTTTTCTATCGCCGTGTGATGAATTACCACAAACATAGCAGCCTAAAACAATACGTATTTATTATCTCACAGTTTCTGTGGACCAGGAATCCAGGCACAGCTAGCTGGGTCTTCTGCCTAAATAGAGTATCACAAGGCTTCAATGAAGGTGTTGCCCAGGGCTGGGTTTACATCAGAAGTTTGACTGGGGAAATGTGATATTCTAATTTGCAATAAGAAATATGTATTTGGTCTTTGTCCCTATTTCTGAAAAAGCCTCTAAAACCTTTGGAATTTTCTAAATAGTAAGTGTTAAAATACCTTTTGCTATTCATTACAAGCCCCTTTCAACTACACCTGAGTTTATGTTAATGAGGTGACTTTGGAAAGTCCCTAGGGATGGGACTGGTTGTCAGGGAAACCAATCATGATAGAGGATTAGGGCTTTCAGGTCCATCCCTCAAAACTGCAGAGTGGGGAGAGGGACTGCACATTGAATCAATCAACAGTGGCTGATGATTTAATCAATTATGCCTCTGTAATAAAGCCTCCATAAAACCCCAAAAGGACAGGGTTCGGAGAGCTTCTGGATTGCTGAACACATGGAGGTCTGGGAGAGTGGCACGTCTGGCAAGGGCATGAAAACTCCACATCATTTCCTCCTTACCTTGTCCTGTGCATCTCATCATCTGGCTGTTTATCTGTATCCTTTATCATATCCTTTATTATATAACAAACTAGTCCACATAAGTGTTTCCCTGAGTTCTGCAAGTTATTCTAGCTAATTGTCAAACCCCGGTTGTGGGTTGTGGGAACCCTTATTTATAATCAGTTGGTCAAAAGTATAGGTGACAACCTGGGACTTTTGATTGACAGATTGACATCTGAAGTTGGCAGGGGGTCGGGGGAAGGAGTCTTGAGGGACTGAGTCCTTAACCTGTAGGATCTTGGGCTACCTCCAGGTGAACAGTGTCAGAATTGAGTTAAACTATAGGACACCCAATTGCTGTTGCAGAGAATTGCTTGATGTGTGGGAACCCCACACATCTGATGTCAGAAATGAAGTGAAGTATGATAGTCACGTGAGAGTGAAGGAGAAACATGCGGGGCAGGGTTGGGGGGAGCTCCTATTACAGGAAGGCTCTGCCTCCACGCTTCCTCGGGTTGTTGGCAGAATTTATGTCCTTGTGGCTGTAGGTTTCATGGCAGCTTGCTTCTTCAAAGTCAGCAACTGAAAGAAAGAGAGACAGAGATGGAGAGAGACTGGTTCTAGAAAGATGGGCACTAGACTCTTCTGTAATCACCAGCACATAATCACATATGTTCATTACCTTTGATGCATCCTATTGGTTAGAAGCAAGTCATGGTCCTGCCAACATTCAAGGGGAGGGAATTACACAAAGGTGGGAATACCAGATCACAAGCTACCTTAGAGTCTATCTGCCACAGCACTTTAAGACAAGGGGGTATATTCATATACATATATATCTTTGGAAGAGACCATTTCTCGATACCTTAACTTTCCCACAGAGGTTTGTAAGTCAGCACCATTCTCCAGAACCAAGCTGAAGACTAAGAGTCATTTGGTAATAATAACAGATACATATGTTTGCATTTATATCAGTTTGGATTTTGAGGAGGCTAATAAGAATTTAAGTGAGAGGAGCAACATTTAGTTGAGAAAGAGGGCACCTGGGTGGCTCAGTCCATTTGTTAAGCATCTGTCTTCAGCTCAGGTCATGATCCCAGAGTCCTGGGATCGAGTCCCGCACTGGGCTCCATGCTCAGTGGGGAGTCTGCTTCTCTCTCTCCTCTGCTTGTGCTCTCTCTCTCTCTCACGCATTCTCTCTCTCAAAATAAGTAAATAAAATCTTTTAAAAATTAAAAACAAAGAAGAAGAAGGAAGAAAGGATCCAGACATTGCTTGGAGAAGGGGAGGGCCCCTGCTGGAAGGAGAAAGGCAGAGGGGGTTCCCAGTAGAGAGAAGCCAATATGGCACTCTTCTAGTCAGGCTCCTATCCCACAATACCCCTGGTGCTGCTCACAGTTTCCTCTGCTCCTTAGTTCTGACACTACCCCCATCCACAAAGAGCATTAAAATTCATGTCTCCCCCAAGCTGACCCTAAAAACATTCATCCAGCCTGGTTCACACTCCCTGTCACTACCCCATCTTCCTGGCCTCCGTAAAGCCCCATCCCCACCTTGACACAACCAGGTCAAATTACTGGGTCCATGTAGCCCACTCAGGCCTAAGCCTTCATTCTGACAAAGCACACCTCAGGCTCTTCCTCCTGAAAGATCTTTCCTCCCTGACTGTCCACTCAGGTGGCCACCATAAGATACCATAGAGGAAATGGCTTAAGCATTAAAAATATGTTTTCTCATAGTTCTGAAGGCTAGAACTGTCCAAGATCAGGGTGCTGGCACATTTGTATCTGCTGAGATCTCTCTTCCTGGTTTGTAGATGGCCACTTTCTCACTAGGTCCTTACATGGCTCCTCCTTTCTGTGCAGGGAAAGAAAGAGAGGGGGACTGTCTGGGTCTCTTCTTAGAAGGACGCTAATCCTATGGGATCAGAGCCCCACCCTTATGATCTCATCTCACCTTAATTACTTCCTTAGAGACTCCATCTCCAAATATAGCCACACTGGCAGTTAGGGCTTCAACCTAGGCATGTGGGGGGAGAGGAGTCACAAATAGTCTGTAACATGGACCAAGAAGGTTGGGCTCCAACCCCCTCTAAAACCACCTGCTGTGGCCTCAAGAGAATGAATCTTTGAGTTAAACAGCAAAACAGGACATCCAGCAGGAGGAGGTCCAGAATTCTCCTTCAGACCAGGGAAGCTCTGTGTTTGTTGTTCTTAAGGGAGGAGGCCTCCAGATACTTAATTTAGGAAACTTGCCACAAGCCAGATGGATACAGCCAGAGGCTAGATATAGCCTGGACTAGAGCTGCCTCACCAGAGTCTTAATTCATTTCAGATAGCTTTTTATATTTAAAAACCCCACTATTTTAGTATTAAGTCAAGATCAATGACCATTGCCAAGGGCAAACCTTGAATTACCACTATCATCACTTTTATGTCTTTCATTACATTATCATTATTAATTTTGATATACAGGGATTGATGTACATGTCTAAACCTCTATGCTGAATGATGTACTTCTTAAAGTCGGGACTCCCTTTTTTATTAACTCATCTCTGTCCCAAACTGCCCAACAGAGTAAAATGCACAGAGAGAAATCTGTCTCTCTCTCCTTTTTTTTTTTTTGTTTTACAAATAATAACTGTGACAGTTAATCAAGTAATCTATGTCCTAGTAAGACATTTAAACTCTACAGTACCTCAGTTTTCAAATTCACTTTCTGCTAAAGACCTTGATTCTAAGAAGAAAGAGGGAGGCCTCGCTAAACAAATTAGGAGTGCAAACAAAAGGGAGGAATGTTTTTAAACCTATTTTAAGAGAACAAAATACTTTCAAGTGCTTTAGAGCTATTTTTACACAACTGGGATCATTGAAGTATCAGTGGAGCCACCTGCCACCAGGCAAGTGCTTCGATGGTTGTTCTCATCGCAAACTCTTCTTACCAACCATATGTACCCCCTTCTCTGGCAAATGGAGCTTCCCTTGAAGTAGGCAACTTCAAAGAGGCAGCCCAGTGCATTGACAAGTCCTCAGCTCGCTCATCGGAAAAACCAGCAAATGAATCTGATGACACTCAGAAAGTCTAAAATAATAGTGGGAACAGCTCCCACTCAATGGGCTTTCGCCATTTTGGTTGATCCCTAAGGGGCATTGCCACTCTACCTGTCTCAGGATAAAGAGCCAACGGTGTGGGTTTAAGTATTCCCTCCCTCTCTCACCTCCTAGCTGTGTGACTCGCAGCATTTCACCTTCTCTCCCTGACCTTCAGTTTCTGTCTAGATCTGTCCTTCCATCCTGACAACCATACTATGAAGACCAAGTGAGGAAATGAGGTAATGGTGAGGCGAGCTCTTTGTGAATTGTAAAAGGATATACAGATGTTCGTTCTCTATTTTAAAGTATCCCATCAATCATGTTATGATTTAATTAGCATAGGCCACTTCCCACAAGCTAGGACAGGTGATAGGAATTTGGTTGAATTGTGTTAGCACATCAAATACATATCTGATTACTGGGTCCTTATGCAGACACGCTGTGAAGCAATCTGCTGTAATAGTTAATAGTACCCCATTAAAGTCAGCTAGACCTGGATTTGAATCACACTTTTGTAATTTACTAGCCAGGATTTTGAGAAAGATACTTGACCTTTCCTAATCTCTGTTGCCTAATCTGCAAAGCAGCATTAAATATGAAGAATAATAACACCTATGTTAAGGACTGAATGTTGGATCCCTGAAATTCACGCATTGAAGCCCTAACCCCCAATGTGATGGTTTTTGGAAATGAGGCCTTTGGGAGATGGCTTGGATTAGATGTGGTCATGGGGTGGGGCCCTCATGAGCGGATTCGTGCCCTCAGTGGTTTACTGAGCCCCTAGGCTTTCTTAACCGGCTTCTTCCCTTTGTCCTTGCAATCCTGGGGTAGCAGCTGCTTCCATTGTCTCTGCATTGCCTCATTGTCCCCTGCTGGCTTTTCAGCTTTTCTAACACTTGTGTAATCAGTTTCTTGGTGGAAGTCTCTCTGGTTTCAGTATTCAGAATGATTGCCATCCTTCTGTTATTTTCTATTATCTTAGTCTGCTTGGCCTGCCCTAACAGATAACTTTGATCATGCAGCTCAAACAACAGAAATGTATTTCCTCCTAAGGCTGATCCCTGGAAGTCCAAAATGACGGTGCCAGGATGGTCTGGTTCCAGTGAGAGCTCTCTTCCTGGTTTGCAAATGGCTGCCTTCTTGTCTGCTCACATGGCAAGGAGAAAGAGAAGAAAGAGAGTGAGAGACAGAGGCAGAGAGGGAGAGCAAACTCTCCTGGGAGATTCATGTTAATTAACTGAGGATTAATATGAATTATATGACAGATCCTGGTTATTTCATTGAATCCTTTATGCAAAATAACTAACGTAATGCATAGTTAGAACATGGTTCAGTTAGTGGCAGATCTTACTCATTAATTAGACATTCTCTGTGTCATCAGATGTCTGATGTACATTTCACATGCGTAATCTCATTTAATTCCAGAGAATTCATGCTGTTTTCCATTTTCCTTCCTATCAGCCCCTAGTGGGTCTTTGCCCCTAGCACCTGAGGGGTACCAGGATTTTGGGTTCAGAACCTGGCCCTTCCTAATCTAGCTCCAACCTAGCTGTCCAGGGGAGTGCCCAGCCATCTGTTCATGGTGAGCCCTACACTGTAAGCACAGAGGACTGCTTACCAGTTCCCAGAATGCCCACTCTGTCGTACTTCTCTGAGATTGTTCACACTGTCCCGTCATTTCATGCTCATTGTCACCTCCTCTTTGAAGCGTTGAGCTCGGATCACTAACAGAATCACTTCCTCCTCAATGTCCCTGCTCTCTGTTGGTTCCTAACATTACTGTAGGGATTATCTGATCCCATATTGGTTTGCAGGGTATACATCCTCTTCCCTTGCTAGCCAGGAGCTCCTGGTTGGTGGCTCAGAACCCAGGACCTGGAGGCTGAGCCCTGGAAGAAAAGGCTCTATGCAGTGTGAAGTGAGGTCTAGAGCCCAGGACACTTAAATGTGATTCTGAGCTCTGCCACTTCCTAGCTATGAATTTAGACAGGCAAATTCATCTCTGAGCCTCGGTTTTCCCTCTAGCGAAAATGAGGACAGCAAGTGCAAACCATGCCTTAGAGTCATTTTAAGAATTGAATTAGATAATCCATATCAAGGGCTGGGGGCTGTAGGGGGTTTTTACCAAAGGCTGGTCTGCTTTCTCTTTCCTTCTCTCCTAGAGCTGACCTCGGGCTGGTGAGGCCCAGAAGTCATGTCAGGCCTAGTGCAGGGATAAAGGACCAGATAGTAAATATTTTAAGGTTGGTGGGCCGTGTTTGGTCTCTGTCACACATTCTTTTCATTTTATATATTTATTTTCCCATTAACTCTTTAAAAATGTAAAAACCATTTGACAATCGAAAAAGTGGTCACAGGGCTGGGTTTGACCCACTTCCTCCAGGACACTGAGAAGCCACAGAAACCTGCTTGGCCTCGGCTTGAGACCGCCCCTTACTATTTCCTTTCTTCTTTTGCTTTTCCTCATTTTAATTTCCTTTCATTTTATCCACGGCCTCTCAGTGTAAGTTTAAGAGCCCAAAGTGTGCAACCAGACAGACCTGGGTACAAATCCCTGGTGGCCACACTGCCAGCTGACTTAACAACTGTGAGCCAGTTAGTGTAGTGCCTCTGAGACCCAGTTCCGACACCTTTGACACGACCCTGTGAAGACTTCCTCCTAGAGCTGCTGAGAAGTTTGAGACAGGGGATGGCCATGCACTAGATGGCTAAACTCAGCTCCAAAGGCTCCCAAGAGCCAACTGTTGAATTCTTGGAAATTTGCAAGCCTGCTCCTTAACCGCTGGTAGCTGACATCAGCCCCGGTGAGCATACTGGTTCCACACAAATCTGCAAACACTGCTGATCAGCCTTCCCCGCTCCCCCCAGCTGGATGTGAAACTTGTCAGCATGCCACTGCCCTGGAAGTACCTTTATTCCTTCACCCCTGTTGCTTCCTTCACTTTCCCTGTTCCCAGCTGCACACTACGAGGAATTCATGATGCACCAGGAGGAATCCTGAGATAGGAAAATACGCTCTCCTGGGAAAATCTCAACAATAAGGTCTTCACAATGCGTACATCCACCAAGCCACTGTTGTGTTTTCAGGCTGCATATGGTACCCACTCAGTGAACACCAGTTATGTTGAAAAGCACTTGGTTTTCACCAGGGGGATCGAGGCTTTCCTGTATGTGCTGATAGAGGAGAGGGGGGATTGTTCAAAATGCTGAGAGACCAGGAGGCCTCCAGCCAGATAAAAGCAGGTAGAGTTTCTGAAGATGTCATATAAAACTGACAGTTTCTGTTAATAAACCCACGAGGAAAAAATAATTGCGGGGAGGGAAATACTTAGCTAAGTCGAATGGACATTTCAGACTGGGAAGCCCCTGGAAGAGATTTTCTTCTTCCTACTGGCAGGGCATTGAAGTTCTAATTATCTTTGTGTGTGTGTGTAGGATAAAATATGCTTCTTTTTTTTTTTATTTTGACTTATAACTTTTGGGGTTCATTATTTGATTCAGAAGATGAAAGTGCAAGATTTGAATTCTTTTTAGGAAATCCTTTGCTTCATTTTGTTTGATTTGTTTTCATTCGTTTTAACAAAGTATTGACTCCCCTATCACCTAGGAGTTGTGTTTGGCTCCTAGCCACCAGAGACCAGAGAGGAGAGTGCTTTCATTTCAATGTCATATAAAAAGATGACAGCCTAGACTTGTCTCAGGCTAGTTAGGCATCCTAGGACTGGGGTGACAGCTCCTTCTATTTTTGTTTTCCTTTAACCATAGCATTCATCCTCAAAAATCTTTCACGGCCATGATGACCACCAAAGCTTATTTGCCATATTCACATTGCTGGCAGAAAAGAGGAAAAAAGAACTATATACGTACTTCTTTGGAGATTTCCTAGAATTCTCTCCCAAACTTGGTCTCATTGACCATCCCCAGCTGAGAGGGAGGCCTGGAAATGCAGCCTTGCAACTGAGCTCATCGCCACCCGAAATATAAAGTCTGGGCTCACTCACTAAACAAGGGGTAAAAAGGATTATTGGGCAGTGGTGTCTGCCATAAATGCCTCCTTTGTCCACATTTCTGTGTGTGAGGGGGAGCGGGTGTGTGTGTGTGTGTGTGTGTGTGTGGGTGTGGGTGTGGGTGTGGGTATGTGAGAGGGGTGTATGTTTAAAGTGAAAGTATGTTTCAAAATAAGAAAGTCATTGTCTTCTCCCCCGGACTCTTTGGTAGTCTGTCAGCTGGAGAAACTTGTCGCCGTCCCCTTGCCTCTTCCCGCCCCAGGAACCCTGTAAGTCTCAGTCATGCGTGACTGCATCTCCATCCACGTGGGCCAGGCTGGTATCCAGATCGGCAATGCCTGCTGGGAGCTCTATTGCCTGGAACACGGCATCCAGCCCAATGGCCGGATGCCAAGTGACAAGACCATTGGTGGAGGAGATGACTCCTTCAACACCTTCTTCAATGAGACAGGCGCTGGCAAGCATGTGCCCAGGGCCGTGTTTGTAGACCTGGAACCCACGGTCATTGATGAAGTTCACACCGGCACCTACTGGCAGCTCTTCCACCCTGAGCAGCTCATCACTGGTAAGGAGCACGCTGCCAACAACTACGCCCGAGGGCACTACACCATCGGCAAGGAGATCATTGACCTTGTCTTGGACCGCATTCGGAAGCTGGCTCACCAGTGCACAGGTCTTCAGGGCTTCTTGGTTTTCCACCGCTTTGGAGGGGGAACTGGTTCCGGGAACACCTCCCTGCTGATGGAACGTCTCTCTGTCGATTATGGCAAGAAGTCCAAGCTGGAGTTCTCCATTTACCCAGCTCCCCAGGTTTCCACAGCTGCAGTTGAGCCCTACAACTCCATCCTCACTACCCACACCACCCTGGAACACTCTGATTGTGCCTTCATGGTAGACAATGAGGCCATCTATGACATCTGCCGTAGAAACCTCGATATTGAGCGCCCAACCTACACTAACCTTAACCGCCTTATTAGCCAGATTGTGTCCTCCATCACTGCTTCCCTCAGATTTGATGGAGCCCTGAATGTTGATCTGACAGAATTCCAGACCAACCTGGTGCCCTATCCCTGCATCCACTTCCCTCTGGCCACCTACACCCCCGTCATCTCTGCTGAGAAAGTCTACCATGAACAGCTTTCTGTAGCAGAGACCACCAACGCATGCTCTGAGCCAGCCAACCAGATGGGGAAATGTGACCCTCGGCATGGTAAATACACGGCGGGCTGCCTGTTGTACCGTGGCGACGTGGTTCCCAAAGATGTCAATGCTGCCATTGCCACCATCAAGACCAAGTGTACCATCCAGTTTGTGGACTGGTGCCCCACTGGCTTCAAAGTGGGCATTCATTACCAGCCTCCCACTGTGGTGCCTGGTGGAGAGTGGCCCAAGTACAGCAAGCTCTGAGCATGCTGAGCAACACCACAGCCATCGCTGAGGCCTGGGCTCGCCTGGACCACAAGTTCGACCTGATATATGCCAAGCGTGCCTTTTTTCACTGGTATGTGGGGGAAGGGTTGGAGGAAGGAGAGTTTTCTGAGGCCCATGAGGACATGGCTGCCCTTGAGAAGGATTATGAGGAGGTTGGAGCGGCTAGTGCTGAGGGAGAGGATGAGGGTGAAGAGTATTCTCCTGTCTGCTACAATTTTACACTCCGTTGTCTTGGGACTGTCTTATTTCTGTTCTGGAAGCTGTCTGTTGTGACCCTAACTTGTCAATAAAAGTGATATTTCTGTTTAAAAAAAAAATAAGAAAGGCATTAGGACATTCCCTAACCGAGAGAATGTGGAGTCTAGTCAACAAAACTCACACCCAAATACACACACACACACACGTGCATACCCATGCACACTCTTAATGCACAGCCGGCCCTTAAGAGGTGAAATAAATGAATTAAAGAAGCAAACCCAAGAACTGTGAAAACACTGTGTTAATTCATGCTGCCAGTGCTCCAGACTATATCATGCTTAATCTCCATGCTTGGTTTCTACCAGTTTGGTCTAGAATTTGTGCGAGCGTTATTTGTGTGCACGTTTGTGAATGTACTCATCCCTTTGATAAAGACGGAAGTGGATGGAAAGCAAAATGAGAAACTCTTTCCCAGTTTCTTTCTGTTCTTTCCTTCATGCTCTGATTATGTTGAACTAAGAAAAAAAAAACCCATTGCAAAGTCTTTATATATGTATATATGTATGTATTATTATTCCTGTGTCTGTTCTTCAAACAGAAGAGATTTGAGACCTACAGAGAGACATAAAAACAAGTTTTAAAAATCAGAAAATGGGAGTGAAAGGTAAACCATCCCCCCCCCCCAAAAAGGCAACATAGGTGATTAAGAGCTTGGATTGCAAGACTTAATTTCAGCCCTGCTCCCTTCCCTTATTAGCTGCACAACTTTGGGCAAACGACCAAATGTTTCTGTGCTTTCATTACCTACCTGTAGAAGGGGAATTATGATACCTAACACATTAAATGAATGTGTATGTATAAGACTTAGAACACTACCTGGGATATCATCAAAGACAGTTGTGCTTGTTGTTTTGTTACTATGATCACCACACTAGGAAAATAAGTTGAAGTCAAGATCACCATTAAGACTTGTTATGACATCCTCATTGTTGTCACAGTGCTGGCACTAAGTGCCACTTTTTCATTTGTCTTTCTATGTGTCCCTAAAATCGGGGTAGCATCACCTGCCTTGTAATGGTGTTCATGAGGATCAAATGATCGAGCATTGGTTTCAATGCACAGTGCTGACACCCAGTAGAGGCTCATTACACGTCTCCTCCCTCCCTTTCCCCCTCCACCTCTAGGACCATCCAGCCTTTCACCCTGAGGTTCATGGATCACTGACTCCACCTCACACATAGATCAGGAGCAGCCTTCATTTGGTCCATCTTGTTATCTACACGCCAAGGCTGACACCCCTGGCATCTAACTGGAGCTTGATAGGAGTTGATTGAATGTTTGGTCAAGAAAGGCAAAATGAAGGTGGGCTGCATGAACAAGGCATCAAGTTAAGGGCAGGAGTGGAAAGGAGGATATTGCATGGAATTTATGTTGCTCCCATGACTTATCTTGTTTCACTTGTCTTCTGGGAAAAACAGGAGCCAGGCACCTCCTTCTCTGTGCTTCACAAAAAGAAGTCTGCTTTCTTCTCACTTTTTTTGGTATAAATATTAAATTGTAGGCCAGCGAAGGATAAAAGAAGGGTCCCTTTAAACTTTTTGCCAAGGGAAAATTATCAACAATTCAGTCATCCATCTTGTTTTGCCTTTTGGAGCCCACCTGATACTCTGAGAGAGGTTCCCTACACTTTTCATCAGCACGTGTTCCCAAAGAGGCAGTGAGACAAAAGCTCCTCTCCTCGCATCCTCAAACAGGAGCTGAGAGGCTCCTGAAGCTCTGTGAGCCGCAAAACCCTGTCTGGGGCTATTAGCACCTTTCCCAGAAACCTCAGCCTTGTCCAGGAATGCTGTTCCCTGCCAGACATCATGGTTATAAGAATCACAACAGTCAGTCATTGGAACTTTACCCTACTCCTGGTGTGGGGTCTAAGAACTATATGCTCTGTCTCATTTAGTCATCCCAATAGCTGTATGAAGTAGGTAATACTATTACCACCATTTTGCAAGCAACAAAACTCAGAGTGACTGAGTCACCTGCCCAAGTTCACAGTTAGTTAAATGCTAGAATGAGGATTTGAACCCGGGATAGGATTTCTTTTGCCACCTAGTGCCTCACTGCCATCACTGATGGGTCTTCTTTGAGGGGACAGAATGTGCAAGGGGACCTTGTTAGCATGGTGTGATTTCAGAAGGCAGTGGAGAGTGAGTGGTTCAGGGTCCAGGGCATCCTTGAGTGAGGCAGATCTGGATGGCTACTAGGAAATAAGCTGAGAGCCCCGAGCCCAGGGAGAGTGTGAGAAGCAACTAGGCAGGCAATGGTGTGGGAAGGGGAGGGATAGGCATTCATTCATTGATTGCTGTAATCCACAAATGTTATCCACAGATATCCCAGATGCTGGGAATAGTGGTGATTGGGAGGGGAAGACACGGGTCTCCACCCTCATGGAGCTTACATTCAAGTGCTCAGAGACTCGTATTACTTATAGAATCCTACAAACAACTGTGGGTCACAGTTGTGATTAGTGAGTACTTCCAAGGGGGAGGAATACGGTATCATGAGATCCAGATTATGAAGAACTTTGGATTCTGAGCTCCACATCTTAGCAATTCAACAACACCTGCCTTATTTGCCAAGGTTTCCAAAGCAAGCAAATGTCATTTACTGGGACTCTTTGGTGATTCAAAAAACTTGAAGAGACTAAACCAGTCACCATGTCCGGAAAGAAAAGAAAAGTGCTCCCTATATCTGGTCATAGCCTGGGTAAGCTCTTCTCATGGATGCAGGCTCAGGGTAAGCTCACATGGAAATACCCAGGGAATGGTGACAGGAGAAATATCCAAGAAAACAATGGTGGGGACAACTGTGCCCCGACACACAGCTGGGCATGCATCTGAGTAATATGATCTTCTCTTACAAGCTTCTGGAGGCAAGCAGGAGAGCAGCAGTGGCCGAAACCGCACACATTTGCCTGACCTTGCCTGTTCTGGGGAGATTGTCTGCCTCCAAAACGCCTGCACGCAAATTATCCCAGGCTGTTGCTGGCTGAAAATACAGTTTTGGAGATAAGGTGTCTCCAGTCCCATGATTTAAAATCCTATCAAAAAAAAAAAAAAAAAAAAAAAAAAGGCCCAGAGAAAGAAAGTGCATTAAACAGCACAAATGGTTTAGGAACTAGGTCAATCTGCGGATGAGCTATTTACAAAGCACAGGAAGCGCAGGCCTCCCAGGGCATCCATAACTTGCAGGGCCCCCATCCCCTGGCATCTCTGTCTATCCATGGATCTGACCCCCTAACCCCATCCACTGGGTCCTCGGGCACTCATGCTCTGTCCGTGGAAAAATGCCCCTGCATGTTCACCTTCTCTAAATTTTCCTTTTGCACTCTGGCCATGTTGTACCACTCAGAAAGTTACCGTTCACCCTCTCCCCTGTGTGAATGGTGCCTCTGAAGGTGGACAGCGCCAGCAACTATGCCTCTCTACTTGGGGCTTTCTGGAATCCTGGCTCTCATAAGCATAGGATATTTTTCCCTCTCTCACACGGAATCCTTTCTTCCTGTTGTTACTTCAAGATCATTTTCCTCCCACCTTCAGAATCCCCAGACCCTTTTAGCACCCCACTGCTCCTCCTTGTTCCTCTTAACCACCGACCGAGGTGCTCCCATCTTCATGATGACTCTACAGCAGATTGTCTCCTGTTCTGCTACCATGCCCATCATCATATTTTGCAACTTCGCTACCCACGTGCATAGTCCATCCATCAGTCTGACCCCCCAGTCTCTCAGCTTCTTCACTCCCAATGATCTATTCCTCATCCTCTTCATTTATCCAACCCCATAATTATACCCTTAACCTTGTGGTCTTCTTGGATATCTCCATTTCAAGTGCCCTGTTTTCTAAATTACCAGCTCTTGTATTTATAGTTCACTTGCTCTAAGTACTCTTAATCCAGAAATTATTTAACCCCATCAAGGTGACCAATCCACAGGTGCTACAATCAGTCAACCTAGTGACATCCTTTCTCTCTCCTTAACTAATGAAGAGTTCATGGTCTATTATTATAACCATTCTCTTGTAAACACTCTTCACTCAGCCAGCCCTCCTTCCTTCTGTAGCATTAACCAGGCTAAGTCCCAACCTGATAAAACCGTGTTATCACTTACTCTGGACTTGGAAAGTCCACAGCTGAATGTTTCTGGATTTTTAAAAAAGATTGTATTTATCTATTTGATAGAGACAGAGAGAACAAACAGGTAGAGCAGCAGAGGGAGAGGGAGAAGCAGGCTCCCTGCTGAGCAGAGAGCTGGACTTGGGGCTTGATCCCAGGACCCTGGGATCATGACCTGAGCTGAAGGCAGATGCTTAACTGACTGAACCACCCAGGCGCCCTCGTTCTGGATTTTTAAAAAAACACATATTGCGGGGCACCTGGGTGGCTGTCTGTTAAGCATTGGCTTTCAGCTCAGGTCATGATGTCCGGGTCTCAGGATGGAGCCTCGCTTCAGGCTTCCTGTTCAGCAGGGAGTCTGCTTCTCTCTCTCTCTCTCTCTCTCTCTCTCTCTCTCGCGCACGCCATCTCTCTCCCTCTGCCCCTCCCCGCCACTTGTTCTCTCTCTCTCAAAATCTTTAAAAAATAAAAATAAAAAATAAGAAACACATACTGTATGATCACAAATCTCAAATAGGCACTAAAGTAGACAATCTATCATTTTTCATTGTTCAAAACTGTTTCTCATTTTTTCCTCTCTCCTCAAATTTCATGCACCTGTGCTCTTCCCCCCTTGACCTTGTCTTATATTTCACCAAGAAAAAAGAAGCAGACACTAAACAAAGAACTCCCTTTTCTTCCCATACCTCAACTTCCAAACTGCCTGCATGGGGGATTCTGGTTTTCCTTGTGTTAGTGTGGATAAAGGGTCCCTGCTCCTGGCAAAGGTGATAGCTCTGCTTTTGCCTTTTGCTTCTCACCTTCTCCTACAATCAGCCCCTGTAATTGTTCCTTCTCTCCTCTGCATTATGGGCCTTCCTCTCTCTACCAATTCATCTCCAGCAGCACACAAGCATGCTCTAGCACCTCTCGTAAATAATAAGAAATCTCCATTCCCATTTCTTCCAACCCCTGCCTCAACCCACTGCTTCCCTGCACGGCAAACTTCTTGAGAGATTATAGTCACTGCTTCCATGCCTGTCCTTGCATTGTCTCCTCCTTCCACCGCACTAGGGTTTCCATTCTTGCCATGCCATTAAGCCTGCTCTTATTGCAGTCAACAATGACTCCATGTTGTTGAACCCTAAAGATGACTTGTCTATTATCTTCCCTCTCCAAATCAGAAATATTTGACCTATTGGCCACTATCTTTTCCTTGAAACATCTTTTCTTGGCTACTGTGACTCCACCTTACAAATTAGCACCACTGGTAGCTCGAGCTAATAATCTAAGTGCTATCCTTGATTCTTTCCATTTCCTCACTCCCTACCTCAAAGTCATCAGCAAATCCTATTTATTCTACCTTCAAAACACATCTTGAATCCATCCATGCCTCCACCTCTCCACTGCTACTGATCTATAATAAAAGCTTCCTACATCTCTCCCTGGGAGGCTTAGGAGGCATTTCTCTGCCTCTGCTTTTGGTCCTTTCCATTCTGCACACATTAGTCAGAGCAATATTTTGTAGTCAAAAATCATATCATGTGTCTCCCTGCTTAAAGCTCTTGGGTGGCTTTCCATTACACTCAGAAACTAACACCAAGCTGTTCATGCTGGCTTCCAGAGCCCTGTATGTTTGTACCGGCCTATATCTCTGACTTCATTTCATTCCTCCCTCCCCACCCACCCACTAATCTTTAACAGTTGACCTTCCAGTTCCTATGAAATAACCAAGTTTGCTCCTGCCTCAGGACCTTTGCACTAGCTGGTTCATCTGCCTGGACTGTGCCTCCCCTCCACACTCTCCTATTTGCATGACTGCTCTCACTTATTTTTCATGGCTTGAATGCCAATTTGGTAGAGAAGCCTTCCTTAACCACTCAAACCAGAGGCTGCCTTATGCCTCGACTTCTCTAAGTAGCGCTCACAGCTTTGATATTTTCCTTGTAATTTTATTTATTTCTGTATTGTCTGCCTCCTCCTGCTAGAATAATAAAGGATCAGGAGTGCAGGGGCTTCTTTCAAACTGTGCCTAGCTCTTAATAGGCCCTATCATTAAATGTATACCAACTGAGTGAGCGTGGTGACTACATTGTACTGTGATTAGATACTGTGTGAAGAGAATATTAATATAGACCCTTTAGAAGCTTAACTTTATCTCAAACTTACTTCTAGTAGTCTTCTCAACCACTCTTATAGGCTTCCTAAAAGCAAAGACCCTGACTTTTATTTCTTATTCCACATGACACCTACCATGTTATTAAGCTTACAGCTGGTGCTCAGCATATGATGTGTTGATTATGCAGCCTGAAATAATTATTAAACAATGCAAGGCAGTGCTGCTACACTTGACCTATTTGGAACTATGTATCTGGCAAATATCCTCAGTAGTTACATAGCCAGGAATCAGAGTTGCTACCAAGAAGTAGACAAACAGAACCCAGAAAACTCAAAATAGATGTCACAAATTCCATGTTCCAAAACACATGCAAATTACAAAGAACAAATCTCTTCATGCAGAGATCTCTGTTTATTCCTTTATGGAAAGTCAAAGGAATATACTTGATCTCTAGGTCCTCCTGATACTTGAAACGTTAATTAAGCAAGCACTTTTCCTTCATTAATTCAGCAAGTATTTTTTTAGTGGCTTCTATGTACTAAGCACTTGTGCTTGGTACTAAGTAGAAATCCAATACTGAAGAGAATAGCAATCTATGCCCTCATAATGGTTGCAATCTAGGGGGGAAGGCAGACGTAAATGTTTTAAAACATGTAAACTAATATGTAATTACAAAATAATATAAATGCCATAACAGAAAGAACAGGGAATAAATTGTATTAATACTTGTTTTTTCTATTACAGGCTTTTCATTATAAAAATATACACTTATTATAAGATGTTAAAAACAAAAAAAGATACAAAACATTTATAATCTCTACAGCTCCTGCCTTCCAAGGTAGAATTCTGAACCAAGACAGAAATTATAAAAAGTGACAGCAAGCATCCTCATGGTAGGGAGGATTTTTAAAAACCAAATATAGAAAGTAAAACAAAACAAACAGGCAAAAAGAAAACACTTCAGTCTCAGGTTACTTTTAGCAAATAGTCTTGTAATCCCAAGTGGTTCCCAAGGCAATGCCATACTGGAGTCCAGTACCATGTCTAAGGTCTCCAGTGAGGACCCTGAGCCATCCCAAGGAGTAAAGTATAATCTAGATTCTGTTTGGAAAAGAAATAGTAACA
The DNA here is from genome assembly GCF_009762305.2 of Zalophus californianus. NCBI lineage: Eukaryota > Metazoa > Chordata > Mammalia > Carnivora > Otariidae > Zalophus > Zalophus californianus. The sequence goes on from NC_045605.1 coordinate 37,407,517, forward strand.
TATGTTAGAAAGATATACATCTAAAAGTTTTAAAAGTTTATGAATTGTGTTGTTTTTTTTTTTAAAGATTTTATTTATTTGAGAGAATGAGAGATAGCACGAGAGGGAAGAGGCTCAGAGGGAGAAGCAGACTCCCCGCCGAGCAGGGAGCCCGATGCGGGACTCGATCCCGGGACTCCAGGATCATGACCTGAGCCGAAGGCAGTGGCTTAACCAACTGAGCCACCCAGGCGCCCATGAATTGTGTTTTTTGTGTTCTCTTTAAGAAATCTGTAATTACTCCAAGGTTTTGAAGAAATTCTTCTAGAAACTTTAGGGTTTTCTTTTAAATTTATGTAGTAGATATTATGTAGTTTAGGGTTTTTTTTTAAATTTATGTAGTAGATATTAATGTAATCCATCTCACATTATTTTTGTGAATAGAAGGAGGTGGTGGTTGAGCTTCTTTTCATTGCCTACAGATACCCAGTTGTTGTAGGAGTATTTGTTCTAAAAAGACCTTCCTTTTCCCCCAGTGAATTGTCTTGGCATACTTGCCATCCTTGTTTAACTGTGAAGCACTAAAAAAGTGGATATCGAGTTCCCCCTGCATTGGCATAGTTTTTTGGCCAGTAGGCTTTGCTGTAGAATATTGGGTATTAAATCGACTCTTAATTGGCGATTGTCCTAAATGTTAAATCTGTAGGTCTTAACTCTGGAGTCTTCCAGTTTCTTCAGAGAAAGACCCATTCTCTTGCCTAATAGACTAAGGCAGTTTTCAGCATTCTATTAGGTAGGTGGGAGAAGAAATGTTGGGGGTTTTCACCACTTAATATGATCCTTCTTTGCAGTTTTCAGTATCTCTTCTTTGGTTTAATCTCACCAATGAATACGTCTTTCATCTCTCTTGGAGTTGGAGAAGTAATCAACATCCAACTATGAGGTGGCAAGTGTGGTTCTAACTATTCTTTGACAGATTTCTAACCTGGCTTTAGTCCACATTATTATCCACCTAACTCTTCAGCCTTTCCAGAGTTCTTAAGGACCACAGGGCTTGCTTACGTTTGGTGTTTCCCTTGGCAGTCATGGCTTCCTCCACTCTGCAAAGTTCTTGCCAGTTTTAGATATTATGTAGTTATATTACACAAGTCTCCTTATTTCACTGAAGATGAAGTTTTCATTATTATTTCTTATTGTTTTTGTTATTTTTGTGTATGTCTGGGAGGGAAGTGGAAAATGGCTTTTAGTCCACCACTGACAAGCAAAAATCATAATTGACAGAGAGTATTGGGCTTGGAGGGTGATGAATAGGAAGATCCAGCCGTGATTCAAGCGTGCTATAAAAGCTCAGCAAAGGGCCTGGGACTAGTCAGAGAAAATATTACCATGAAGATTCTAGGATATGAAATCTCTTTGATAATTTATTAAAAAAAAAAAAGGAAATTTTCATCAAGAGAGGTCAGAGACTTGAGTGACCAGAGAATCCATTTGGACAAGCCATGAAAAGTGATCAAAAGAGAAATACAAAATGCCAACTACTAACAAAAAGGAGTAAGTATCTTGTTTCCTTAACTCATATTCTCTTCCACACTCACAAACTATTATTCCTCTGCCACGTGGGGTGTAGGTAAGAAGCACACTGCAAGTTCAGCTAATGCCATAGAGATGCAAAGTGAAAGAATCTCAGTCCAGTGTCACCCGGGCACCAGATCCAGCATCAGAGGAGAGAAGAGAGGATGGTTCTTCTTCCAAAAGAAGCTGTTGGAGACAGGTGGAAACAGAATGCCAAGAGTCAACTCATAACATAGATTCTCAAGCTTTCTGGAAGACTCACCCTTGAAGGAAGTGTGCTCCAAGACCTCAATTGCATGCGTGTTTGCTTAAAGCAATTAAAGAAGCAATAGTTGCAGGCAGAATCACCAGAGCAAAGGTGTCTGGTAACAAAGGCCTCTTAGAAATTCTCATTGAAAAAAACTGTTCCCATTTACTATTAGATATTAATAAATTTCTTAATGTAATTTGTCATAGGAATTTGTCCATTGTGCCAACTATTTCTAGAAAGGCTTAATGCTGATTAGATTCTTTTAAGACTGAAACATTTCCGTTGATGAAGAGTACCTTCCTTAATGGTCAATTTATTAAATAGATACAATTTAATACATATATATGTTATAATAAATGAGGAAATATTTTTCCTTAAAAACAGAAACAATGATTGCAAATAATTTAATTCTTTTGAAGTGTTTCAACAACAGATGCAAATTCAACAAATGAGCTTTTGAACATTTCAAACCCCATAAGCCCCACAATGAACCATAAAAAATACAATTATCACATAATAAATATCGCACTAATATTTAATCCTGTTCCAAAAAAAATCGACATAAGGGTTTCATTAATTTCTTCATTATTTCTATATTTATCTTTCTACCTTCCTAGGTTATGATTCTATTTGGGTACTTTCCTAGCATTTCAGTAATATACTTTCACACCTTCCCAGGGCTGCAGGAATCATTCCAGATATAAATAAAAAGAAAACAGGCTTACAGGATCTGGCTTATCTCCTAAAACTCAGGACTTTGTTGTTTTCTCCCAAAGAGATTCAAATGCAAGCCACTGCTCATCAGACCAGTCTTCTTTTTTCTTTTTTTTTTTCCTTCTAGTTAAATTTAACTTGTTACATCAATGAAGCATTTTAGGTCCACCTTTCACCATAGGTTCTATTGGCTTTGTGTCTCCCCATAAAATAATACATTATTTAAGTCTTGCTTGGCCAGTGTTACAAAATCCGTTGTTCATCTTTGCAATGCACAGCTCTGATTTGTTAACATTATAAAAACACTTATACTCTTTATTAATATTTTATTATAATTTAAGAGGTTTTGTTGGAGTTTTTATCTCCTATGAAAGGTAAAGCCTGCACACTTACCTTTCCTCCTGAGGACATTTGGTTAATTTATCTTCTTGGAACACAGTGTTGAACCTACTTTCTGTTTGGTTATGGTGTGTGGTCACTAGTTTTATGTATTTGTTTAGACCTCTTTCTACTTGATTTTTAGGTATGACCACCAATGCTGATAGTCCTTCCTGTTCTTGATGTCGTACCTACCTTTACTTGGTGTGTTTACAAGTGACCCCTTCCTGATTTCACAAATAGAAAAATTGTATACCTATACTTTAGGAACAGCCATATACCTAACAGAAGATAGACTATATGTTTTCTAGTCTATTCTCTTTACTTGTAGGTTGTCACCTTTGTCATTTTAATACCAACCCTGATTACTTAAAAAAAAATATTCTATTTAGTTTTTTTAAGAAGTGTAAGTAACCTTTTTATTGTTTTATTTTTTATTTTTTTATTATGTTCAGTTAGCCAACATATAGTGCATCATGAGTTTTTGATGTAGTGTTCAACGATTCATTAGTTGCCTATAATACCCAGTGCTCATCACAACACGTGCCCTCCTTCTATTTAGTTTTATAAATAGAAGACATGCCAGAACCTCCTTCATCTTTTCTTGCCCCAAGAAAGGGAATGAACCACCATATTTCATGAGAATAGGCTTAGTGGTGATAATACAGAGAAAAGCTGTGGAATGGTTGAAACACACTAGAGGCTCGTTTCTAGTCATATGTTGGTGCAATGCAGTGATTTCTGGTAGGGGTCCATCTCTTCCACCTTTCAGTGGTGACGGAAAACCCGGGGTCCTTCCACCCTGGGGCTCTGCTATCCTCTAAGCCTCAGCCTCATTTTCGTTTTCATCCGGCTGACAGGACGGACAGAGTGTGGAGGGGGCAGGCCCACTTCATGCTCGAAGAGCTGCACATCATGTGAGACGTGTCCCACCAGATAAGAATGAGTCACGTGGTTCCATCTCACTGCAGAGGAGTCCAGAGAACATAGTGGGGTTGTGACCAGGCTCCAGACCTGTTCAAGGAGACAACAGATTGCGGTGGACCACTAGCAGTCTCTGCCATCACAGCTCTCCAAACTGCCCTGGTTCCTTTTAGTAGAAAACTATATTTAAGGCTAAAATCTGAGTACTAACAAATTGACATAAAAATTGATGGAAGGAGGCAGAGGAGGAGCTCTTGAACTCTACTTGACAGTGATTAAGTCCTGAAAACTTTTATTTTTGATACTGGGAATTCACTCTGACTTTTCCTATTTGACCTAACACATCACCGTGCCTCATCAATAGTAGAGTTTTCATCAATCACTAAGATACTCTACAGTCCTGCCACAGAGAAAGGGGACCAGGGTGCCCAGTACTATGATGGGACACCCTGCACGGGTCAGGGGTGTATGTACCCTACAGAGGAAAGTGATCTTTACTATGTTGAAAGTTCCTCATCTGGGGGCACCTGGTGGCCCAGTCAGTTGAGCCTCTGATTCCCAGTTTTGGTTCAGGTCATGATCCCAGGATCGTGGGATTGTGCCCCACATCAGGCTCTGTGCTCAGCACAGAGTCTGCTTGGCACTCTCTCTCCCTCCCCCTCACCTGCCCTCTATCTCTCTCAAATAAATAAATAAATCTTTAATAAATAAATAAATAAAGCTCCTTATTTGTGAATTGAGACTATAAAAGTAGACCTTCTTTGGAAGGACATTGTAAAGAACGGGAGTAAATAGGCCTAACACTGGAAACAAAGTCAAAGAACAATGTGGATGGTAATGCCCGAGATGAAATTCTTTTCTGTCTTCTATCTCAGGAACTTCTCCCACAAGCCAGGCATTCAACTCCCTAAATTGGTAAATGGCCAACCTGAAAAGCTATCAAAGATGGTGAATTTAAAGGCCAACTTTCCAATCACTAGGACTCACGAGGGGTTCTTAAGAGAGAAAAGGCAATGTATACTTTTGCTCCACGTACCTGGGCTGGACTACCTGAAAGAGTGATTAGGCATCTCATTTCTGTTTAACAGTGGCTCCTGACCCTGACAATGCAAGTCAGCCCCCAAAAGAGCATGACTTTCCTCCTTCAGAATCTCTCAGCCATCAGAGAATCATGGCTCTGGGCTCCAATCTTCCAGCGCTTTCCCATTTAGAGTGAAAGCCCATGTCTTTACAACATCGTCCTTAGCCTATTATGCTCCTGGCCCTGTTCATGGCACTTAACCTCAAACATACTGTGTCCTCAACGTAGCTACATGTCCTTTTTTTATTGTCTGTCTCTCCCTGCTAAAATGTACACCCCACAAAGACAGGGGCCTTTGTCAGTTTTGTTCCCTGATACCTTTCAACCACCTAGAGCAGCACCTGGTTCAAAGCAGGTGCTCAAAATATAATTATTGAAAGAATTAGTGATGGAGTGAGCCTCACTTAAATCCATCCTTAAAATCATACCTGTATCAGTTAGCATGATTTGGGCTGCAAATAATAGAAAACACAATTCAAAATAGCTTAAAGAGTACGATTTGTTTCCTCACCTGACTGGAAGCCCAAAGTTAGCACAGGCTCAGGAAAGGCAAAGGTGCACAAGGATGCTGGGGGGGGGAGGGTGAGGTGGGCGGTGGGTAGGCAGCCAGCAATGTCCACCAGTGTCTTAGGGGCCAAAGTGAGCCCATTTTCCCTGCAGGAATGTCCTCTGGTCATTTAAATGAGTGCTGTTAACTAATGACAAAAAAGACAGATTATCTCTCTGGCCAAGTATGACTTTGTTATTAGCTGTAGATTAAAAAAAAAAAATGTGAGTGCATGAAGATAAGATGTGTCCTCAGAAGAGAGAGTAGCCAGCAGCGCAAGGGTTAAAAGGAGGTGTGAGTCCAGCTGTGAATGAGGAGGGTCTCTGAGTCTGGTCCTGAGGAGGCCAGGCCTCCCTGTGGACCTGAGCACTCTCCGAACTGCCCACCTCATTACGTTCTCATTCTTGATCACCAAATAATTTCCTGATCTCTAACTCAGCTCCTGGGATATCCCCTCTCAACTGCCGGGGCCCACTGGCCCACTGGAGAGTTAGACAAATGAGCCATGTGGCTTACTCAGCCATCTCTTGTGAGTTCTGTCATTCTTGTCCTCCCTCCAAAGTCTAATCATCTGAGTATATTAATCGTTCCAATTTTGACTTCTGCAAGGAGAGGTAGTATTGCTTTGTAATTGAGCACACCAGCTTTGGAGTCAGGATGACTCTGTCTGGATCGCAGCTCTGCCGGGTATTAGCCATGGATCTTGAAGCAAGTTGCCTAACCTTCCAAGTCTCGTATGAGATGAAGATAATACCCACTTTGCGGGCTTGCTGGGGGCTTTATATAGAGTAGTGCATAAAAATGTTGGGCTCAGGCGCTGGCATGGGCTAAGAGGTACTGAAGGAGTAGGAGCTCTTCTGATCACAGCTGAGAACCAGAACCTTGGTCCATTACAAATTCACTATCCTGCTAGGGCCAGCCAATCAACCTTTCCCTGGCAAAATGCCAACCCTGTCACGTGGCATCTTTTTAACTAACTTCAGCCTCCTGAAGAAATAGTCTGTTTGGGGATAATTGGGCCAATGGAGTGTATTGTGAATGCAATGCCATATTTGTCCTGATGACTAAATATATAGCACAGCAGCGGTTGCCATGCCTACTTCCTCCATTTGTCATGTGCATGCATGCTTACACACACACACACACACACACACACATTTGCAAGCACAGTACCCCATTGTCCAGGCAGATAATCTAGGCAGTCTCCTTGTGGACAAAGACCTATTCAACACCAGCGTAAGAGATGGGTCCTTGACGGCAAGCAAAGGGGGTTGACTTCATCTTAGGTGTTGACCCCAGCACCCTTTGCTGCCATGCTGATTCAGAAAAAGGGCCTAGTGGCCCGCAAACCTAGGGTGGCTCTCTCTGGCTTTTTGAAGAAAGAACAAATCATAATTTCACAGTATCCTATTATTTGATAATAAGATAGTGACATTTCCTCTGGGACTTTTAGACAATTTGATAAAATAGGTGCAGTTCCCTCAAAACAGCCTCCCACTCTCCCCAGCCTTCACCTGTCAGCAGGCCATCTTCTGTGGCCATCTTCGACCTGCTGACAGGCCACAGAAGATGGAAGGAGGCAGAAGGGACTAGAAAGGCCACAGGGCTGTCCCCCCTCTACTTTTTAAGCTCAGGCTGAAGTTGCTACAACCCTTATTAGTTTGGGGCTAGCAAACCCACTCTTTCTGTAACCTTATTACCAAGAAATTCTATCCCCAAGTCACCTTCCTTAGTTTTCAGGGTAAAAAAAAAAAAAAAATACAAGAATACCTTAAAGGAGCAGTAATTCTGTTCTTTTCTCTTCTCCCACCTCTCAGGTGATTTCCACCATTTTCTTCTCTCCTCCAGGCTTTCTCCTCTTGTGTCCAACTCTCACTAGATTGATAGGAGCCTCTTCAACAAAATTACACTTTCCCTCCTGCATCTGAACCTGGGCTTCAGAAAAGCCCAGAATCTTTTATTGAAAGAACCTCCTGTTCTGATGGGTCCCGCAGGCTCAGCATCTGAAGAAGGCCCTTCAGCTCTCAGGGAGGGCCTAGCAGAGTGACCAGAAGGACGACCAATGGGGAACAAGAGACCAGGGCCCCGGGAAGCAGAGGCCTGCCTGAGTCAAAAGGCCAACTCAACTGTAAGACCAGATTCTCTTGAGAGCAGTCACCATTAAAGCCATGTAGAGTCAGGGGCCAAATCTGAATAATGAGGGAAGCCTGAACCCTGAGAATGAGAACCTGATGAGCTGGCACATGTGGGAGGCATAAAGAATGAGGGGTGGCAAATGGACAGATGTAGATCTTTTGTGGGGTGCATTTGTCAGTTTCAAAGAGCCAGGTAATGCAGAACCAACTCGCCTCTGCCAAACTGTGTCTTCAATCCTGACAGACAAAACTTGATATTTTAATAAGGCTTGTCGTCTGTATCCTCCGACCCTGGGCTGTTGGGGCCCAGTACGAAGTTTCCCACAGTGTGAAACTGATGAAAGGTGTGTGTTCCCTGAAGTTGGAAAAATGTGGGGTGAGGCAGCTGGGAAATCCCAGTGGCAAACAGGGTCCCAAGACTGGAGTCTGGGCGGGTCTCCAAACCAAGGAGCCAGAAGCAAATGTAGAAACCTGTGAGTCTCTGCAAGAACAGAGTGTGGTCCCGGGAATGTAATTTGAATTACCTGGGCAGGTAGGAGGTGTGGTGTCCCCAGGGGCTGTAACAAGTCTGAGAGCTCAAAGTGCACGAGGGTCTGCCGCACTGAAAAGGCCAGGGCATAGGTCATTTTTCCCACCCTCTCCACAGTCCGCTTTGGAGATAAGGAACCAGGCCTAGAGAATTTACGTAATCTGATCACTGGGGTTGTGAGGAGAAGCTGGACGGCCCGTAACCAGTACTACAGTTTGAGTACTCCTCATTGATAAGGCACTGTCTGCCCCTGAAGCCAAAACTCTTTGTTTCTGTTTGATTCTATTTGAAAAATAATAGTAATAATAATCATGAAAACATCAATATTAAGTCTGAAGTTTTAGGGGCGGTGTCACTCAGGTAGGAAAATTCAGTGTGCATTGTTTCCGCAGAGGGGCATGAAAGTGGAATTTGGCTCTTTCTCTCCCACACCTCCAAGGGGGCTGATTCATCCTTTGGGCTTGCTGGGAGGGCCCCATCAGCTTGACTGTCACTGACTGAGGGCAGCAAGCGTGGACATTGAGAACCCTGGGTCTGTACACCGCCCCAAAGTGAGGGTTCTACACAGACCATTCTTTCATCAACAAGTACTTACAAGAAGCTGTCTTCCTGGAAAGGGGCTAAATACTGAAGTATGATTCTCTGTCTTTACTCAGGTAAAACAGGGAGCAACTCTTAGTTCTGTTATTAAGTAGTGACTATAAATACAATCGTTCAAAAAAGGCAAAGATAGTATGGGCTCATACACTTTTGCTACTCATATAGTTTCTTTCCTCCCTCTGTCCCTCCCATCCTTCCTTCCCTCCTCCCTCCCTCCCTTCCTTCTTCCTTCTCTCTCTCCTTCCTTCCTTCCTTCCATCTATGGAGAGCCTGTGCCAGGCACTGGGATATGCCACAAGTATGGCAGATTGGGCTCAGCCTCTGTGGATCTTACAATCTGGTCAGGAAAGCTCCATTGCCTTGAAGATGAGTAGTTTTCAAATGCCTAAAGGGAGGAAGGAGGGCATTATGGCAGGGTCAAGTGTAGGAGCACAGGCAAGACTGGGGACCAAGGGTAGAAAGGTGAGGAAATAATTGTACAGCCAAAGGGATGCTTGGCAATATCGTTCTGGGACATAGTAGCTCTTTTATAAAGCAGAGGAGGCAAAGGAGCAATTTAAGGTTGTCCATCCACTTATTTTCTTTTTGTCTTCATTTCTGCCTTCCTCAAGAGAATGGTATCTTTGTCGCTAATTCAAATTTCCAGCTTGGTTTTTATCTTCCTTCCACTATCTGATTTATGTTAATTGCTTACGGTAAACCACTATAGTTCAGCACGTAGCCAGCCATAGTGGAAAGAGCCCAGCCTGGGAACTGGTTGACCTGGACAAATGTCAGTGAGTGTGGGACTATGGAAATGCAGGGAGGGACAGTCACCACTCGAGCCCAAGGCCTGCAGGAGAATTGCAGATCCAGCCCGAGCCCCAGCACTAAACCTGGTGATGCAGCCATCAGGCTCTCCTCGTTCACAGACTACAATGCCAAGGACAACACAGCCACATCCATTACAGTGATGAACCTACTCCATGTACCAGGTGCACTCCTAGGGGGGAAAGGAGGGAAACACTCTACAGTAATTTCCTCCTTACCTACCTAGGTAGGTAAGGACTCCATCTTCACATACCATAAGCAGCTGCAAAGAGACAGTTGGAATAAGACTAATAATACTGTTCTAGAATCTGAAGTTCCTGTGTGGGAGTAGAGAAAGGGAAGGCTGACTACTTTAACCAACTTGGAAGGCTTGGAAGTAGGGAGAAGACTAAGTGGCCAAGTAGAGTAAGGCTGGTATCTGGGCTGGACCAGAATCTACCCAATCTTTGGGTATACTAACCACCTAAGCAACACTGAAGCTAGGTCACCTACTAGGCCTAGCTGTCGTGTTTTCTAGGCTGAGTGCCTAACATGTATAACCCGAATGTCAGCTGGGGTCATCTAGCCACTTTGGACCTAGATAAAAATTCAGTTGGAACGCTGATTCCATGTCTTATGGAAGTTCAAAGCCTTTTTTAAAAATTATTTTTGCCAATTATTGAGGGATTTGTGTTACCGCCAATGTGCTCTCTGTTGCACACTAGAGCAACCGAGAAACAAATCCTATCTCCTTCTTTTATTTAGAAGCAAAACAAACAAACCACTTAAGCACTGAAAACATTTGTAAATATGATAATTATTATTCTAATACCCCAATTATAGAGCCAACAAAAACAATTTGAAGTTAGACATTAGTCATCTCTCTTTTCAAATTGCTCTTCAGCCTTCTGGACTCTGGGCAATTTTCAGTGGTCATGTGCCCATGTGCCCATGTGCCCATGGTAGTCTCCCATTATCGACTGCCTTCTCTCAGTAACCTCTTTCTGTCTGTCTGTCTGTCTCTTTCTCTCATCAAGAAGAATTCAGTGTTGAAAGCACTGACCATGAATAGGAATAGATTAGAAGAAAAAGAGGGTCCTAGGATCAAGGTAAGGGTGGCTGATGAATAACCTCGAAAATGTTTACTTCCAGTTGCATTCTAACCTTTGGCATGTTAACCAAGATGAGTAGAAGGATTTTCAGTGAAGGGGCTGTTTTTGGACAGTGATCCAAGACATCCATGTGTTCACTACTTCCTTCCTCCAAATCCAACTCTGATGGTCCTGGATCCCACCCCTGCTCTTTTTTTCCTGTTAGTGAGTGAAGAAGTCAACAAGTCAATCAGACACCAAATCGTGGAATGTAAATCTGAAAGGAGGAAAGGGGAGACAAAGAGCAACCAGCCCTCATCAGGCACCTGCTATTTGCCAGACACTTTATCAAGTTACCCCAAAGGGATCTTCCATGCTTTCATCTTACGCCCTGGTTTTATAGTTGAGAAAACTGAGATCCTCCATAGTGGAAGGGTGGTTCATCATTTTGTTGCACAGTTTGTTGGTGTCAAAGCCAATACCAGAAACATTTTCTTTTCTTGTGAGCCTAGTATTCTAAAGGGGTTCATCCTCAAGAAAATCCCCAATGAGGACACTCAGGTTATGACTTTCAGACAATATATAGGGTAACTTGGACAATTTAGGGAAAGGAGGGGAATAATCTTGTATGGTGGTGGTGAGCTGAAGGCATATCCGATCTAGGCCAGACTTGTAAGAAATCTCTGGAAGCTTACTGTGCCCATGATTCACTGGCCTGTGCAGAAGTACGGAGGTATTTGACTTTTTACATTTCTCTTCTGTCTGGTGTCAGTGCTGGTACATTTGACTTTTGGCCCAAGGGAACACAGCTCATCTTTCCAGAGTAAGCAGTCAATGAAACTACATCCCACCCAAATCCTCATGTAATAGATTTGGATGGGCTACTCAAGTCTTCAGCTTTCTCCAAGGTTCCTGCAACAAAGCAACCTGAAGGCCAGTGGCCTCACTTAAGTTTGGAGCATCAGTGAGGCTTTGCAGAAGCCAGGTGCTCCTCCAGGTGTTTCACTAAGAGAACATGTGGACTGCCAGGCAGAATTGATTCAGTGAGATGACTGTTGTTTGGGCCATCTGTGAGAGCCAAAGGGGAAGTGCTTGACCGAGACCTGGCCCATCAGAGACCTACTGTCCCCCTGGCTAGAAGAATTGGCTCAATGATAAGCATATGACTAATGCCAGACATATCTTGAAGCTCTTTCTTCAAGGACAGGTATATAATCTACTAAATGAAATACTTGGCTTAAGCTAGTTTGAGTTGGTTTCTGTCACTTTCACTAAGACTCCTGAAAAACATACAGTAATTTCCTAGTCTAAAACATAGAAAATGACCAAAGTTCAGCTGAACTTTATTTCCATTTTGAGTGAGTCACAAATCCTTCTGTGGTCTCCATATATGCTAGGCCAAGCAAAGGTAAAGACAAAGCTGTTGAAAGTTGGAGTTCCTGCCTCAGTTATTGATGTGGCCTTGCCTTTTACAAAATAGAAGTACAAAACTTACTAGCTTTCAAAGTAAATGGAGAACCATATTAAAATTTAAGTTTAAGTGGTCAAATGTCCCAGGTCATCTTAATTCAGCTCTGACACTCTTGCTTATAATTATTAGTAGGATTTAGTATGTATGTATTAGTAAATATGTATATATATACACACTATATATATATAGTGTATATATGTGTATGTATATGTATATATATATAATTTATATTATAAACTCTTTAAGGACAGGAGTTATGTCTTGCTTATTTCTATAATCCTCACGATGCCTAGGCAAATAATAGCAACATTTACTGAATGCCAACTAAGTACCATACTACTTGCCTTTCATATATTAAGACATCATTTTCAAAAAACTCTAAAAAATGAACATTATTATGCCCATTTCTCAGGTAAGGAAATTGAGACTCTAGAATATTCTTAAAGTCATGCAACTAGCAAATATCAAGACCAGAATTTGAAATCAGGTCTTTCTAATTCTAAACTTACTTTTGTGAAATTATACTATACTGCACAGTACTTAGCACAAAATAGATAAGCAATGAACTCTTGTTAAATTAAATAGAAAATGAGAGCAGTTTTGTGAATAGGTAACAAATTGCAATCATAAAGCCAGTAGCTTCCAAAATAACATAAATTGGGTTGTAATTATTTCAAGTGTGTTAGTCTTGTTTCTTCAATCAAAGGAAAAATACTGGGACGCTGAATCCCTGATTTATATAATCTGGTATGTTCAAGAGAGTGTCGCATGCACGTAGGTATTCAGGAAATGTTTATTTAATTAAAAGGCTCTGAACGGAATTGGAACCCCCAATGTTTCATGATACAGTCCCTTCACAAAGGCTATCCAGAGGTCACGTGCTGGAGCACCATCAGTAATTAAACTCAGTAAAAAGGAGTACAAAGTTCTGCTTAACCCACATCATCACTAATGAGGAGGGTGCCAATCTTTAGCAAGTCACGCAATTAATGGTGCTTTCAACATGTCCTTGGGCATATTACAAACCTTCTCTGTCACGTGCCTGCCAAGGCCTGTGTCCTAACCTGGAGGCTATTGTTTTACTCGCTATATTTGCCGTTAAACATCGCTGACTTCATCAACTATTGAGAACTTGGGCTCAGGCCTCAACAGGTAGGAAGGCTTTGAACTTGCCATCTGTCTAGCACTGTAGACTCCACAATTTTCAGGTATTTTGACTTTCTGGCTGCAGGGGCTTCGTTACTGATTCAAGTGGTTAAAGAGGAGGATGACCGGCAAAGGCAAAGGTGAGCAGAGGAAGGAGAGCTGCTGCCAAAGCTGCTGGAATGTTGGGAAGGCGCAGCTCCTTGGGAGGAGTCAAGCTGAGCATCTTGCCACCAACCAATACAATCAATCTCCAACCTCCCAATGCCCTCTTAATGCCACCCTATGTATTGACTGGATGGCTGGGGGATAAGACGTAAGAGCAGTGGAGGAAAGAAAGGGGGAAAATAGTTTTAGGATGACTTAAAGTTTGAAGACTTCCACGGTAATGATTTAGAATGGCCCCTATTGGGGCACCTGGGTGGCTCAGTCAGTTAAGCGTCTGCCTTCAGCTCAGGTCATGATCCCAGGGTCCTGAGATCAAGCCCCGTATGGGTCTCCCTGCTCAGCAAAAAGCCTGCTTCTCCCTCTCCCTCTGCTGCTCCCCCTGCTTGTGGGCACGCACGCACTCTCTCTCTCTGTCAAATAAATAAATAAAATCTTTAAAAAAAAATAGAATGGCCCTATTAATATTAATATTCTATGACTGGTGATCCACATCTAAGTTCTCACAACTCTTTGAGGAGGTATTGTCTAAAGGTAGTGATTGAAAAAACCTTGACTCCCAGGCTTGACCCAGTGTAGAAACTACCATGGCAGAGAAATAGGTTGGGGGAAATGGGCCCTAAGAAAAGCCTTTCTCTAATACTGGAATAGGTCATTCCAGTCCTGCCCTGCAGACCATACAAATTATACACTGAGCATAGGGTTGAGTATACAAGTGTGTGCCTGTTTGTGTTTTATCCCATAGCACTCTCCTTAATCATTTCTCTTCTGCCTAGTAATTCTCCCCAAATATCTAACAAATTCCCCAAAATGCATCCTTGCAGAGCAGCTTAAATCCCATAGGAAGACATTCTGCTCTCTCCTGTGAACCCAGCAGCTACTAATCACTGCATGCCTAATCTCTCCAGCAATGTAATCTTGTAGTGTTGTTTAATTTTCCTTCAGAGTCAGCCTCATCTCCCCAGCAGAATTAAACCTTCGTGGAATCAGGAAAAGATGATGTTTCTCTGTATCCCACAATGCTGTGCACAGAGTAAACACTGCAGTATAATGTATACAACAGTCTACCCAACAGACCTGGCCCTGCCATTTCCTAGCTACATGACTTCGACTTAGTTTAAATTATGCTTACCTGCCTCACCTTAAAAATCAGGTATTAATACCTACTTTGCAGGAGTCATGTGGCAGTTAAGAGGATGCACATAAAGTTATCGGGGACAGTGCCCGGCAGGTGGCTCCTATTATTACCCTTGAGTCAATGAATTTTGATAGTGATGTATGAGTAATGCTGTGGAGACTTGTAGGAAAAAAAGCTGAGCAGGATATGAGTTTTGTGGCTGGTTTCCCTGAAATGAACCTTTGTTTTCTTCCTTGTAAAACGTGAACTTCCAGGGGGTGCCTGGGTGGCTCAGTCGTTAAGCCTCTGCCTTCGGCTCAGGTCATGATCCCAGGGTCCTGGGATCAAGGCCCACATTGGGCTCCCTGCTCTGCGGGAAGCCTGCTTCTCCCTCTCTCTCTGCCCCTGCTTGTGTTCCCTCTCTTGCTGTGTCTCTCTCTATTAAATAAATAAATAAATAAATAAATAAATAAATAAATAAATAAATAAATAAATAAAGTGAGCTTCCAGGCATGTCACAAAAGGTAGACGGGACATAATGTGTTTAGTCCGAAGAACCTGGAAAAGTATGAATTAGGGCTGGAAAAGGGATCTATTCCAAAAGCTTGTTTAAAAGAAACAGGGCAAGGCAAACCATAAGAAACTCTTAACTATAGAGAAGAAACTGAGGGTTGCTGGAGGGGAAGTGGGCAAGGGGGTACACTAAATGGGGTTGGGTATTAAGGAGGACACTTGTTGTGATGAACACTGGGTGTTATACATAAGTGATGAATCACTGATTTCTACTCCTGAAACTAATATTACACTACATGTTGACTAAAATTTAAATAAAAACTTGAAATATTAAAAAAATTATTTAAGAAATAAAATATGTGGTATATATATATATATATATACACACACACACACACACAATGGAATATTATGCAACTATCAAAAGGAATGAAATCTTGCCATTTGCAACGACGTGGATGGAACTGGAGGGTATTATGCTGAGTGAAATCAGTCAATTAGAGAAAGACATGTATCATATGATCTCACTGATATGAGGAATTCTTAATCTCAGGAAACAATCGGAGGGTTGCTGGAGTGGTGGGGGGTGGGAGGGATGGGGTGGCTGGGTGATAGACATTGGGGAGAGTATGTGCTATGGTGAGTGCTGTGAATTGTGTAAGACTGTTGAATCACAGACCTGCACCTCTGAAACAAATAATACACTGTATGTTAAAAAAAAGAAGATAGTAGGAAGGGAAGAATGAAGGGGGGGGAAATCATAGGGGGAGATGAACCATGAGAGACGCTGGACTCTGGAAAACAAACTGAGGGTTCTAGAGGGGAGGGGGTGCGGGGATGGGTTAGCCTGGTGATGGGTATTAAAGAGGGCACGTACTGCACGGAGCACTGGGTGTTATATGCAAACAATGAATCATGGAACACTACATCAAAAACTAATGATGTAATGAATGGTGATTAACATAACATAATATAAAAAATAAAAATAAAAAATAAAATAAACAGCGCATGGCTGAGATATACCCTAAGGAGGAAGGATAACTTTGAGGTAATTGGTAGAAGTTCTTGAATCTTGTGCCTTTGTTGCAGATCTGAAAGGTGATGGGGGGACCGTGATGCCTACGCAAGCTAGTGACATAACAGGTTTTTCTAATGTTAAGTCAGAAGGAGTGTTAAAAGTCATCTCATCCAACCTCCCTTCCTTGCTTCCTGGACCCCAGTACCTCTTTCCATCCTAGCAAGTGTAGCTATAGCATTCAAAGTCAAGCAGATGCTGACTCTAGAAATTCACAGGGGCTGAAGTCACACTGTCATGTATCCAGGACTGATGAAACTCCAAGTCCTTTCTTGCCAATCTCTTCAGGCCTCTGGGCCAGAACACTACCAAAGTTCTAAAGGATTTGATATGACAGGGCTTAATCTCCAATTGGATTCTCAGTAATAATGGCAGTAGTTGTGGTCATTGCTACTCTGAGCTTTACTGATGTAAAAGGCTGGAGATCAGCTATGCTGCTGACTTCTAGACATCGGAGAGGTCTATCTCTTCAGGACACCAAAGGCAAACTTTGCTTCCTTGTAGCACCTGAAGTTGGTCATTGCAATAATTTGTTCCATGATGGTGATGCACAGATTAGTTTAGAAGGGCATTGTCACTGGTTCCCGGAGTGAGGGCATGAGACTCGAGATCTAGGGATCCAAGGTGTATGTGGTTGAGGGAAATGAGCCATCAGTTGGAGAAAAACTGCAAGTCGTTACAAAGGAGGTCTGCGCCTCTGAGTTGTCTGTCCACAGCATTAGCTAGGCGGAAATAAGGAAGCCAGCCAACAGACATGTAAAGAGATGTTAAGCTTCATTCATGACTAAAGAAATACAAATTAAAACAACAATGAGATGCCATTTTTTTCACCTATCAGATTGGCAAAAATTAAGCTTGATATTACCCCTTATAGGCAAGGATGTGGGCCAAAAGTCATTTTCATACACTTTCCATGAAGCGTAGGTTGATGCAACTTCCTGGAAGATGATTTAGTATTTTCTATCACAGTTAATCAGGCAGCTTATAAGCTGCCCTCTAGGAACGACCCTATGGTACAGTTGTATTTACAGGAATCTGTCAATACATGTGCATGAGGATAATCTTGGCTGTAGATCACAAGAGAATAACAATAGAAGCAACGGAAACATCCGACAATAAGAAACTGGTTAAATAAAATGTGGTGCACCCCTAATATTGGATTCCTGGGTCAAAAATGGAGGAAACCATCTGGGGAGACTGAAGCAGCTAGACTTTACAGCACAGGGTGCAAGAGAGAAGAGAGTGATGCAGAGAGAAAACTCTGGAAGTCAGCAGCAGTTTTTCCTCAAATACTTAGCAGAATACTGATCAGCACATGCAGGCGAAGAAACTACTCAAGGTTGGGGATAGGACCATCCAAAAGGGCTAGAGGATATACAGAACTCACACAGGGCTGGGAACAGTGCCTGTTGCCACCAACTAGACTGGAAAACCTCAAAACTCACAGGACATGGGGTAGAGTATTCACAAAGGGGCTTGCGGTAGTCCAGAGTATTTAGCCCCAGATTAGACATGGCTCTGGTCCTACCTACCAATCTTGAAAGCAAGACCCTAATGGATCAAAGGTCTCCAAGTAATTCAGCTATGTCCCAAAACAAAGCTCAAAAATATTTATAGAAATACAAATTAGGCAGCACCCTCCAAGGTAAAATTTATAGTGTTTGGTATTTAATCAAAGTTTACCTACCGGGCTTACAAAATGATGGAAAATATAACCTATAATAAGAAGAAAGATCAATCAATTGCAATAGACCCAGAAATGGAAGCAGATGTGAAAATTAGCCAACAAGAACTTTGAAACTTGTTATAATTGCCTTTCATATGTTCAAAATGTTAAGGACATCAAAAGTATAAAAAAGAACCAAATCAAACTTCTGGAGGCACACAGAATGCAGAGCAACTGGAACTCTCATCTGCTGTGAGTGGAAATGTAAAATGGAATACTACTTTGGAAGGCAGTTTGGCAATTTCTTAAAAAGTTAAACATATGCTTGCCATATATTCTAGCTATTCTACTCCTCGGTACTTACCCAAGACATATGTCCACATAAAGGTTTGTACACAAATGTTCATAGCAACTTTATTTGGAACTCAGTTCATTAACTTGATTGCAGTGATAGTTTCATGGGTGTATAAATACTTTAAAACTTATCAAATTGTAGGGGTGCCTGGGTGGCACAGTAAGTTTAGCATCCGACTCTTGGTTTCAGTTCAGGTTGTGATCTCAGGGTTGTGAGACTGAGCCTCGCATTAGGCTCTGTGCTCAGCACGGAGTCTGCCTAAGACTCTCTCTCCCTCTCTCTCCTCCCCCCCACTCTCTCTCGCTCAAATAAATAAAAATAAATCTTTTGAGAAACAAGACCGAAGATCATAGGGGAAGGGAGGGAAAAATGAAACAAGATAAAGCCGGAGAGGGAGACAAACCGTAAGAGACTCTTAATCTCAGCAAACAAACTGAGGGTTGCTGGAGTGGTGGGGGGTGGGAAGGATGGGGTGGCTGGGTGATGGACACTGGGGAGAGTAGGTATTATGGTGAGTGCTGTGAATTGTATGAGACTGATGAATCACAGACCTGTACCCCTGAAACAATAATACATCATATGTTAATAAAAAAATAAAAATAAATCTTTAAAAAAACTTATCAAATTGTATACTTTAAATATGTACGGTTTATTATATATCAATTATATGTTAATAAAGCTGTTAAAAATTAAAAAAAGCACCGGGGACTATATGGGCTGTTATGGAAAGACCTCCAAAATAGATTATTAATTGATAAAAATGCAAAGCAATGTGTATGATGGGTTTCCTTTGGGTAGCTGGACCCATATCTAAAAATATATGATATATGCATAAAATGTTTCTGGAAAGATGAACAATAAATTGTTAACGGTAGTTATGGGGATTGTAGGGATAAAAGGAAGTCTTTTTTAAAAATCTTTTTTGAATGATTTAAGTTGTTTTATAATACATGTACATTTTATTTAATGTTAGCTAATATTACCTAATCTGCAAGGTAGGATTGAAAAACATTTTATTTTTCTGTATTGAAATATTTATTTTTGAAAAAATAGAGTTACAGATTTTGAAAAGCAGTTTTGTGGTTTCTTAAAAAGTTAAGTATATACTTACAACAAAATCCATCGATTTTGCTCCTTTGAATCTATCCAAGAGACATTAAAACATATGTCCACACAAAAGTATGCATGTGAATGTTCATGGCAGAACTATCCATTAGAGTGAAAAATCTCCATCAACTGGTGAATGGACAAACAAAATATGGCATATCCATACAATGGAATACTATTTTTTAATTAAAAGGAGCAACTACTAATACGTGGTACAACATGGATGAACCTCAAAAACATAGTGTTAAGTTTTAAAAAAATGGAAGCCAAAGACTATATATTGTATGATTCCATTTCTGTGAAATTCTAGAAAAGACAAATTTATAGACAGAATGCATATCAGTGGTTGCCTAAGACAGGAGGTAGGAACAAGGAATAACTATAAACAGATACAATGGGACCTTTGGGTGATGGTGGATATATTCTCAAACTGATGATATCTGCACAACTCTACAAATGTCTGAAAATCACTGAATCGTAGACTCACCATGGCTGGATTTTATGAGATATAAATTATACCTTGATTAAAGAGTTAAAAACAAAAACCAACCACTGTGAAACCAGGGATGAAGTCAGGAGCTGCAGAAGATGCTTGCTTCTCCCATACAAGCAGATGGAATGATGTCAAAATGCTAAAATGCAGCAGGACCTTGATGTTCTTGGGGTTAAGGTCATGGTTCCAGGATAATAACATGTGGATAGGACTGCTCCCACTGCAAGATGAGTACAACAGTTAGACATTGTCTTCTTTGGGTGGATTTTCATTTCAAACGTTGTACAGAGGCGTCAGGCACATGTCCCAGAGGGATAACATGTAGTAGTAAAGAAGGCAGGGTCTAAAATCAAACAGATCAGGCTGCAATCCCAGCTCTATCACTCCCTACCTAACACGGTTGTTTTGAGGCTGAAGTAAGATGGTACATATGATGTACATGGCACATAGTAAGATCACAAAGTAAGATCTTCAGTCTGTATGTCCTGAAAGCAGTGGGGATTATGCTGACTCATCCACACTCTTGCTGGGTCCTTCTATTGCAAGATCCCTGGAAAGATGGTGGGAGCTGAGGAGCCAGCACAAGCAGATGGACAAAGATATCCACTGTACTTTAAAGTAGGCCCCTTTTACCAAGATCACCTCACTAATTTATATGCTCCGGGCCAGGGATTCTAAGACTTATGGATTCTAAGACTTTGTGGATCAATAAAGAGTGAAAGACGATTTGGAGGAGTAAAAATATTGTCAACATTTTATTATCTTAAACTTTCTACTTTGAGGTAATTGTAGATTCACGTGCAATTTTAAGACAGAGAGAGTCTATGTCCAGTTTCTTTTGATGACAACATCTTAAAACTATAGTACTTTCTACATTGTCTGTGATCCACTTGGAGTTAATTTTTAGTAAGGTGTGAGGTTTAGATCAAAGTTCATTTGTTCCCTGTGGATGTCCATCACTCTAGCACCATTTGTGAAAAGTCTATCTTTCCTTCATTGAATTGCTTCTGCACCTTGTCAAAAACCAGTTAAGAATATTTGAGTGTCATTCTATGTTCCCTATTCTGTTGCATTCTTCAATACCCTACTGTTCCTATTATTATAGCTCTAAATTAAATCTTAATATCAGGTAGAGTGATTCCTCTCTCTATATTCCTTTTCAAGATTATTTTAGTTATTCTAGGGTGTGTGCTTTTCTACATAGATTTTAGAATAAATATGTCTGTATCTAAAAAGTTCTTGCTGTGATTTTTATAGAAATTACATTAAACCTATAAATCAACTTAGGAAAGATTGACATCTTTACCATGTTGAGTCTTCCGATTCATCAATACTCTATGTTTTCCATTTATTTAGGTCTTTTATGTCTTTAATCAGCATTTTGTAATTCTCAGCAGACAGATCCCACACAGGTTTTGAGTTTTTACCTGAAGTATTTAATTTTCTTTGGAGCAATTCTAAGTGGTATCATTCTTAAATATCAATTTCCACATGTCCATGGTTAGTACATAGAAGTGTAATGGATTTTTGCTTGCTGATCTTGTATCCTATGACCTTGCTGGACTCCCACTTCTTCGCTCCAGATTTCCTAGGATTTTTGTTTTAATATAGTCATTTGTTATTTTCTCATGTCATTTGTAAATAAGGACAGTTTTATTTCTTCTTTTCCAATCCGAATGCCCTTTCTTTCATTTTTAAAATTGTAATTTTTTCTTTTTTTTTAAATTTTGTTAAAATTTAAAAACAATTTCTTTTTTAAATTTTTTTCTTGCTTTTTATTTATTTTTTATTTTTTAAAGATTTTATTTATTTATTTGAGAGAGCGAGAATGAGAGATGGAGAGAGAGAGCACATGAGAGCGGGGAGCATCAGAGGGAGAAGCAGACTCCCTGCTGAGCAGGGAGCCTGATGCGAGACTCGATCCCGGGACTCCAGGATCATGACCTGAGCCGAAGGCAGTCGCTTAACCAACTGAGCCACCCAGGCGCCCCTTTTCTTGCTTTTTAAAAAATGTATGTATGTATGTATGTATGTATGTATGTATGTATGTATGTATGTATGTATGTATGTATTTTGCTTTATTGCTCTGGCTAGAACTTCCAGTATTGTGTTGAATAAGAGGGATGAGAGGCATCCTTGCTTTATTTCTGATCTTAGAGAGAAAGCATTCAGCCTTTCACCGTTATGTATGATGCTAGCTCTAGATATTTTTTGGTAGATGTTTTTCTCTAATTTGAGGTAGTTCTCTCTGTTCCTAACTTGTTGAGAATTTTTATCATGAATGGATATTGGATTTTGTCAAATGCTACTTCTGTGTCAATTGTTATAATCTTATGATCCTTCTTCTTTAGCCTATTGACATGGTGGATTCTACCTGATTGATTTTCTAATGCTAAACCAGTCTCACATGCCTGGAATAAATTTCAGTTAGTCAATATTTATAATTCTTTTTATGCATTGTTGGATTCAATTTGCTAATATTTTCTTGAGGAACTCTGCACCCAAGTTCCAGAGAGATATTGGTGCCTGGCTTACTTTATTTGTGCTTTCACCTTGGTATCAAGGTAATACTGGTCTCATAAAATGAGTTGAGAAGTATTTCTTCCTCCTGTTTTCTAGAAAAAGTTGTTAAAATTAGTATTAACTCTTTTATAAATGTTTAGTAAAATTCTCCACTGATGCCATCTGGTCTGAGAATTTTTTTTTCAAGGAGATTTTAATTAAAAATTCAATCTCTTGAATGGTTTTAAGACTAATCAGGTTATCTATTTCAACTTGAGTTTTACAAGGTTGTAGTTATTGATGAATCATTTCTTCTAAATTGTTGAACTTATGAGCACAAATCTTTTCATAGAAGTCCTTTATTATCCTTTCAGTGGCTATGGGATATGTAGTGATAACTCCTGTTTCATTACTGAAAATAGTAATTGGTATCATCTCTCTTTTTAGAAGTTTATCCATTTGTTAGTTTTATTGGTATTTTTGAAGAACCAAATTTTGTTTTCAATGATTTTTTTCTAGTTTTTCTGTTTTGTTGATTTTTTGCTCTTTATTTAAAACATTTTTTCTTTCCCTCTACTGGCTTTGAATTATTTTGTTCTTCTTTTTTTATTTTCATAAAATAGGAATTTTGATTATTGATTGAGGCATTTCATCTTTTGCATTTTAATGATATAAATATCCTTCTCAGCACTGCTTTAGCTGCATCCCACAGATCTGATATGTTGCATTTTCATTTTCATTAAGCTGTATGCATTTATTTTCTTTGGGATTATTTCTTTGACCCACAGATTGTTTAGAAGTGTGTTGTGATATTCCAAGTGTTTGGAGATTTTCCTGTTGTCTTTCTGTTGTTGATTTCTAGTTTAATTCCACTATAGTGGCAGAAGAAATTCTATATGGTTTCAATTATTTGAAATTATTAAATTCATTTTATGATCCAAAATATGGAATATCTTAGTGAATGTTCCATAGCCACTTGAAAAGAATGTGTATTTTTTGATGTAGTGCTCTATAAATGTCAACTAGATCCTATTGGTTGATGGTGTTGTTCAGTTCTTCTATATCTTCACTAATTGTACTATCAGTTGCTAAGAGTAGTTTTGAATTTCCCTACTGTAATTATGGATTTGTCTATTTCTCTTTTTAGCTGTATTAATTTTTGTTTCATGTATTTTGAAGCTCTTTTGTTTGGTACATACACATTTATGATTATTATATCTTCTTTGTGAATTGATCCCTTCGTCATTATTTCACGTCCCTCTTTGTTTCCACTAATTTTCTTTGCTCTGAAGTCTACTTAATCTGATATTATAGCCACTCCAGATTTTTTATTAATGTTATCATGACGCATCTTTTTCCATTTTTTTACTTTCAACTTACTTATGCTATTATGTTTGAAGTGAATTTCTTTTTTTTTTTAAAGATTTTATTTATTTGACAGAGAGATAGAGTGAGCACAAGTAGGCAGAGCGGCTGGCAGAGGCAGAGGGAGAAGCAGACTCCCTGCTGAGCAGGGAGCCCGACGTGGGACTCGATCTCAGGACCCTGGGATTATGACCTGAGCTGAAGGCAGATATTTAACCGACTGAGCCACCCAGGTGCCCGAAGTGAATTTCTTATAAATAGCATATAGTTAGGTGATTTTTTAAAAATTTCCTCTGCCAGTATTTGTCTTTTAATTGGTATATTCTAATCATTTACATTTAAAACAACTAACTATTGATATGTTAGGGTTTAAATTGGCCATCTTATCATTTATTTTCTGGGTCCCTTCCTTTTCATTCTTCTTTTTCTCTTTTCTTGCCTTCCTATGGGTTACTTGAACATTTATTAGGATTCTATAATGTTTTATTTATATTGCTCTTTACTATATTGCTTTCGATAGTTTTTCTTAGTGGTTCTTTTAGGTATTACTGTGTACACACATAACATCACAGTTTACTAGTATTTATGTTTTACTACTTCTAATAAAATATTGAAACTTGACTTCCACATAGGTCTCTACCCTCCTCACATTTTAAGCTCATATTCTCAACTATTTCCTCAACATATATTGAACACCACAAGAGATGCTATTATAACTTTTGTTTCAACCATCAAATATGATTTAAGAAACTCACAAGGAGGATTATCTATTATATTTACCCCTATTTTTCCCACCCTATTGCTCTTTTTTCCTTTCTAAAGTTCCAAGCCCTCTTCTGTTATCATTTCCTTTCTGTCAGAAGAATTTCCTTCAGCCATTTTTTAAGTGAAGAGCTGCTAGTGGCAAATTCTCTTAGTTTCTTTTTGTCTGAGATTGTCTTTACTTCCCCTTTGTGCCTGGAGGAGAGTTTCACCAGATACAGAGTTTGCAGTTGGCAGTTCCTTTCTTTCAATACTTGAAAAATATTGTGCTGCTTTTTTCTGAAGGAGAAATCCACTATCGTTCAGATTGGTCTTCTTGTATAGATAATGTATCACTCTTTGGTTGTTTCACGATTTTTCTTTGTCTTTAGTTTTCAAAACTTTTATCATGTGTCTTGGATTTCTTTGGGTTTATTTTATTTGGGGATTTCTCAGTTTCTTAAGTCCATAGCCTTATGCCTTTTTCCAAATTTGAGAAATTTTCAGCTATTATTTCTCTGAATACTTTTTCAGCCCCACATTCTTGCTCTCTCATTGTGAGACTCTGATGAAATGAATGTTAGATATTTTGTTGTCCCATAGGAGCCCAAGGCTCTGTTAAATTTTTTTAGTCTGTTTTCTATCTGTTATTCAAACCGAGTAAATTCTATTGATTTGTCCTCAAATTCACAGATTTTGTCTTCTCCACACTACTCTTGAGTCCATCCAGTGAGCTTTTTATTTTGGTTATTGCATTTTTCATTCTATAATTTCCATTTGATATTCTTACAACTTCTATTTCTTTTTTATATATATAACCTTCTACTTCTTTACTGAGGGTTTTCTATTTTTTTCCCCAAGGGAATTTGTAATTACTTGTTTGAGTACTTTTATGGTGGCTGCTTAAATCTTTGTCCAATAGTTGCAGCATCTGATTCGTCTCTGTGTTGACATTGGTTAATTGTCTTTTCTCATTCAGACTGTGATTTTCCTCTTTCTTGGCATGACAAATGAGTTGTAGTCGTATACAAAATAGTTGTACTCTGGACATTTCAGATATTATATTAGGGGATTCTTGAACCTACTTAAATATTCTATTTTAGTAGGCAGTCACCCTGTTTGCATTTAGCACATAGGTTGTGTCCTATTTTGTGAACTATAGTTCCAATGACAATTTAGTTTTCTGAGCTTTTGCAATGTTATCCTGGACTGCTTTGTTCTCCTGACTCAGCTTGAACTTCCACTGAATCCTTGCTTTCCTAGTAGGCCAAAAAAGTGCTTTCCCAGACCAGCTGATGGCATTAGGTGAAGGCTAAGGCTATCAGACTTGTGGAATGGAGAGCATTGTCTCTAGCTCATTCTATAGTCTCAGAGTACAGGAGCTCTGCTGGTACCACCATTGGGTAGTGGGCCAGGAGCCACCAGGAGCCATCAAATCTGAATGGCTCTCTCCTACCTTGAGGGCTAGGGCACCGCAGGCCTGCTGGTACAGGCAGAGCTGTGCCTGGTGTGGGGTCACAAAGGGGTCACCAGCCCCCATCTTTTGCCACCACTGGATATGGATCTCCCTGCTCAGTCCCCGATGGGCTTTCCCCTTTCCTGGTCCTTTGGCCAGAGAAAGCAGGTGTTTTTTGTTTTGTTTTATTTTGCATTTTTTGATTATACCTGTTGACTGTTTCAGGTTTAGGCCTCTTGGGAGCGGAGGGAGAGAGAATCTGAAGCAGACTCCACGCTCAGCATGGAGCCCGACCAGGGACTCAGTCTCATGACTGAGAGATCATGACCGGAGCTGAAACCAAGAGTTGGATGCCCAACCGACTGTGCCACCCAGGTGCCCTGGGTGCAGTTTTTTTTAAAGGCCGAGAAAACTCCTCTTACCTTACATTATTAGCATTTCACAGAAGAAGGTACATTTAACACCTAAAATGTTAAGACTAATCTCAGAATAAAGATAAATCTTTTACATTGAATAAATTTAACTTTTTTGAAAAGCTCACCATATTGTTTTCATTTTTCTCATTTCTCCTTGGACCTGTGAAAGTTGCATTTCCCACTCACACCTGTCAGCAGCACAGTGTTTGGGGATCAATGTCACTGTCATCCCACTTGACTTGGAAGCAGCAGTGCAGTGGAGAAGAGCTGGCATAGTTTTGGAATCCAAAATTGTATGTTCAAATCCTGAATCCCCTACGTGCCAGGTGGGTGACCTCAGCATATGTCATCAGCAGAACAGTGGAAAAGGCTGAGCTTTGATGTCCATAGATCTGGAAATCTCAACTTTATTACTTATAGCTGAGTAACCTTAAACAAGTTATCAAACTTCTCAGTGGCTTTTATGTCATTGCTAACATGGGAATAGAGTGAGAGCCAAGGAGGAGCAAATGGGAAAATCTCTATAACAAACCTAGCACGATGTTTGACATAAGAAACACTCAACAGTCGATCGCTCTTTTTCCAGGGATGCATACACACATGTGGATACCAATTCTTACTTCTTAGGGGGGTTGTGAGGATTTGGTGAGATGAAGTATAAAAGCACCTTGTAGTGCCTGGTGCATAGCAAGTACTTAACATTGAGTTCTCTTTCCCTACACTTTATCTCAGTTTCCAAATTTGTCAACTAGGTCTGGCAAGGCCTACTACACAGAGCTGATGGGAGAATTGAATGTAATGATATACATGAAAGTGCTTTGTAATCTGAGGCATTCTTTCCAAATGTGAGTTGCTGCTACAGTGATGGGCCCTGCCCATGTTTATATATTTGCTCAGGCTTTTCAGAGCACCCAATGAATTATAATGATAAATAGTCATCTCATGGAGCAAATTAGCCCAGGTTTAGGGCTAAAGCTGAAAGCAGAAATAGGTCTGGGAACCAGAAAACAAAATTAATAGATATTTAAATGCAACCCACAGTATTTGGCTTGCATCCTCCCTGCCCTAGATCCTCACACATTGTCTCATTGTGAGAAATGTTTGTGAGAAGCCACAGATCTTTGCAGGCTGATAGAGTCAAAAAGGAAAAGGGCATGCTCAAAACCAAACACTCTGCTGTCAGTCCTCTGAGTCTGCTGTGCAGACACTCCTTGCCCAACAATGTTGGTGTTTGGCCCACATTCTCTGGGAACTACACCAACTCTTTGAGATATGTCAGGACAGCTGTCCTCATTAAAAGGACCTGGAATGTGACTTCCCAAAGGTCTGATCGTGCTGGCTCTTGTCTTTGTCCCCAAAGTAGCCTTTGAGAAGGCACAAGAGGGGTAGAAGAAAAGCAGTAAGAACAGTCAGCAAAGAGGATGAGAAGAACAGCAGAAGCAAAGAGCAGGAAGGTCAAGGCTTGCAGATTCAGAAGATACCTAGTCATGTTGGGACGGCTTGTTGGGTAGAGGCTGGAAGGAGGGATACCACTTAAGTGTTACTGCAGCAAGTCAGGGAGCCACTTCTGGCTTCAAGGTGGAGAACAGGACTGTCGTTTTCTACTGAACTCGGGCCTCCAGCATTAGCTGGCTAGATGTATGGCGACATTGTCTTTGCAATTACTGTTTGTTGGTTCTCGTAAGTAGCTAACTCATTTTGGGGTTTGTGTGTGTGTGTGTTTAATATTTTATTTATTTATTTGAGAGAGAGAGTGAGCAAGCCAGAGAGAGTGAGCAAGTGAGAGCGAGCAAGCGAGCGAGCGAGAGTGAGCGAGCACAAGCGAGGGGAGGAGCAGAGGGAGAGGGAGAAGCAAACTCCCCATTCAACAGGGAGCCTGATGCAGGGCTCGATCCAGGGACCCTGGGATCATGACCTGAGCCAAAGGCAGATGCTTAACCGACCGAGACACCCAGGAGCCCCTGCTAACTCATTTTGATTGCCTATCTACCCTGCACCTGGTTTTTATGATAGACACAGTTGGAGGAAAAAAGTGAAGGAGAAATTCAAGTCTTCACCTTCAAACACTTACAATGTGCCAGGGGAAGTGGCCTTAGCTGGGAAAAGACCACCAATCTTACCAGTAGTCTTTGCCCAGTGCAGATATATATATATACAGAGGGGTTTCCTGCTGATAGCTGGGGGGTGACTTCTGGTAGGAGAGGACAGAGAAATGTGTCCTAGAAGAAAGGATGTCACAATCAGAGGCTATGAGACAGAAATGCTCTAGGTGCGCTCTGGAGATAGTGGGTAGACCAGTTTGCAAGGAGTGGAGGTTTCATTTTGAAAAAATTCATGAGATATGGGAAAAGGGGATGGGAGACAACCTTAAATGTCAAACTAAGGATTCAGGATTGTATGCCATTGGCAGGAAAGAGTGCTGAAGGGGCAGGGGTGGAAGATAGTAAGCTCAGAACAGAATTTTAGGAAGATGCCTCTGCAGTATGGATTATAAGGATGGAGGCTGAAGAAAGGGAGACTGTATAAGCCATCACTGCAGTTATTTTAAGACAATAGCCTGAACCAACATGGCGCCAGAAAGGTAGGTTGGATACCAAAAATACGGTGAAAGAAGAAATGCTAGGACTTGGCAATTAGACATAAGGATAAGAGCAGAGGAGGAGGCATCAAGTTTTAGAACAGGATGACCAGAAGTCGAACGGAGATGATTGGGCAAAAGTAGTAAAATCAACTGGGCTAACCAGGAGAAAGAGCGTGTAGGGGCTCTGGACCTCAAATACCAGATCTGCCTCTTCCTACCCGTGGGATCACTGGACAAGTATTTATTCTTCCTGACGCTCTATTTGCTTTTACATAAAACAGATGTCAAAGCACACACCTCAAAGAGATGGTATGAGGATTTAGTGAGAGAATAAATATAAACTATCTGGCAGAGTGGTGGGTCCATTGTAGATGCTCACTAACTAGGTATTCCTGCTTCCCTCTTTCCCTCCACCAGCCCCAAGAAGTAGCAGGTGCCATATCCTCATCTGTAACTTCTCCCAGCTCCTAGAGGGTTCTAAACAATCAAAGAGTGCTGAGCAGTTCCAGTGACTTGAACTCTGCAGAGAAACTATCATTCATCTTTTAGGTCAGAGTTGAATAAAATGATATCTTGTTCACCTGCCCCTTGTTCTAAAGTGGTCCTTGACTGAAAATTCCAGCCACACGTGTTTCATCCGTGGAGCTTAGACCAATGGTGGGGGCGGGGTGGGGGTGGGGGGATGACAGAAACTTTGGGGTAATAGACCCAGGACTGTCTAATAGCAGAAGCTAACAGAAAGAAAATTCATCCAGATTTGTCACTAAAAAGTTAAAAAAAAGGAAAGAAAGAAAGAAAGAAAGAAAGAAAGAAAGAAAGAAAGAAAGAAGAAAGAAAAAGAAAAAGAAAGAAAGAGAAAAAGGAAAAAGAAAGAAAGAAAGAAAGAAAGAAAGAAAGAAAGAAAGAAAGAAAGAAAGAAAGAAAGAAAGAGAAAGAAAGAAAGAAAGAAAGAAAAAGAAAGAAAGAAAGAAAGAAAGAAAGAAAGAAAGAAAGAAAGAAAGAAAGAAAGAAAGAAAGAAAGAAAGAAAGAAAAAAGAGGGTGCTTGGGTGGCTCAGTTGGTTAAGCGACTGCCTTCGGCTCAGGTCATGATCCTGGAGTCCCGGGATCGAGTCCCACATCGGGCTCCCTGCTCAGCGGGGAGTCTGCTTCTCCCTCTGACCCTCTTCCCTCTCGTGCTCTCTATCTCTCATTCTCTCTCGCTCAAATAAACAAATAAAATCTTTAAAAAAAAAAAGAAAGAAAGAAAAGAAAAAAACTAATGTTGCAAGTCTTCCAGACCTCACAGATCATGAGGCAAGACAGACAAATCTGGCCGTGAAATCCAAGGCATACGTAGGAGCTGTCAGGCAGGTGAAAACAAGGCAAACGCCAAAGAGAGAAAACTGAGAGGCCGGCCCCCAGGGACCACCTGACCCTCCTTCCCGGGAGGAGAGGCCGACCCAGGTCCAGGGGAACCTGGACCGAGCAGGGACCCCGGGGCAGCTTGGTCACCACTTTCCTGTTCTCACAGAGGTGTGAGCACGACAACTGCCTGGGCACTCCTGGCATGGAAGGGACTCGGCGTGGGAGGACGCAGATGGGAGGTTCCCAGTGGGCATGGCTGCTCTGTGACTCTTGCAAGATGAACAGCAGTGAGTGTAGCACTCCAGGCCAGGCCCCGGATGAACTGGCCAGCCCACTCCTGCAGCCCTAGCTCTGTGGCAGGGGCGCCCTGGGGCCTTGCGAGCCAGGCACTCCTCTAAGTGGCCTACAGGTATATGGTGGGATTTCATCACCACACCCTCCCTCCTAGAGAGAGGTGCTATGGTCTCCCCACTAGGTAGATAAGGAAACTGAGGCACAGAGAGCTTCCAAGTTTGCCCAAGGTCACAGACCTAGAAAGTGGGGAAGGTTGGATTCACAGTCATGTAGAGTCTTGGCTCCTTACTGCCCTGCGAGATTGCCCCCTGCCCCGAGGAAGCTCTCCTCCCTCCACTGGGCTGGGAGTCCCTGCCTCTGTGTGTTTCAAGACACTTGTCCCACTAAGCTGTGATTGCTTAACTGTCCCACACTAGACTATGCTCCAGAAGACAGAGACCACATCTGTCCTGCTCACTCCTGTGTCCCCAGTGCTTAGAACAGTGTGGTGTTGCCAGGAAAATGCACAAGCTCCTCTCAGCTTTCCGGCTGCAGGAATGTAATGACCAGATGTCCCCCTGGTCAAATGCACCACCACCGTGTCACCGCGTTCCCCCCAGGCTGCCACCAACAATTCCTGTGTGCAGTAGGGATATTAAGGTGGCACATTTCTGAGAGATGCAGTACTTCCTGTTGATCTGATCTCCTTAGGACTGCCCCACAACCCAAGACCTTCTTTCCTCCTTCCCCTCCTAATATCTAATCCTGGCGTGGCATCTGCTTTGAGGAAGACCTGGGACGAATGCAAGTGGTAGGAAGAGTGGGGTGCCACCCTTCAGGGTTCAGTCCATGCATTAAGTCAGGGACTCCACGTGATGCCCTGATCCCGACAAATAGAAGCACAGGCCTGGGAACCAAGGGACGAAAATAAGAGTGACCGACTTATCATCGCTTCCAATAATTCACTTGGGGATTTTGTTCTTCTCATTCCCATACCTCTAGGCTCTGCAGGGTCGGAGGCCTTGGGTCCCCAAAGGAGGCACCCTTCCAGAGTATTTCTGGGCTGCTGTGTCTATGCACCAGCAGGAGAGGAGTCCCCAGAATGGCAGGGTTAATTGACCCTGATCAGCTGGAGGAAAAAGGGCTGATTATGTAATGGGGGAAAGGAGGAAGACGTATGAAACCCATGTCATCCAAATACAATATAACGGATAAAATGTGCAGAGATGGTGAAAAAAGAAGATTGGGATGGGAGGAGCAATCCACAGTTCTTCTCCAATGCGGTGTCAGAACCACTGGCCAGATGGGATGACTCTGTGTTAGGGTCAGGTCTTCTTCTTTTTTTTTTTTTTTAAGATTTTATTTATTTATTTATTTGACAGAGAGAGCACAAACAGGGGGAGCAGGAGGAGCGGGAGAAGCAGGGTCCCCGCTGAGCAGGGAGCCCGATGCGGGGCTCGATGCCAGGACTCTGGGATCATGACCTGAGCCGAAGGCAGAGGCTTACCGACTGAGCCACCCAGGCGCCCTGGGTCAGCTCTTCTTTAAAGTTCACAGTGTATCTACTCTTGGAGGATAGCTAAGTCGTCTTATATGAAATGCCTGGCATTTACGTGATCAATAAATACTGATTGAGTGAATGAGTGAACACTTCAAGAAGAGCTATATATTTTCCTCTTTTTAATGGCTACCCAAGATGTTTAAAAACCAGCTGAGTTATTTATCAACATCCAATCATCTGAAATTTGTTGTTTCGTGACAAGTTTGGGCTTTCGTTAATGACGGCTAGGGACTGCAGTCTCTCACCTTACACAGGGGAAGAGTGTGGCCTTGGATTGGGCAGAGGAAGCCAATCCCTGCATGTTCTTGACTGTTTCGCTCTTTAGCTCATAATGCAGATAATAGGAAGTGTTTTTTAAGTTGCTCTTAATGCCAAACACAGAGCCCCATCAAGTCAAGTGAAGTTCTCATATGCTTATAAATATATTAGAACATGTTTGTTAAAAGCCTGGGCTTTGCACCTAATAGCCTAATTTGAGAGGTTCACAGGGACTCAGGGAACCCCCTTGGCTTTCCAGTTTCTGGTTCCAGTTGCTCTCTGAGACCCAGAAGCTCTCTTGCTCCTGGATCCTTATAATTAGTACAGTAAGACTTTGGCGGGTGGGGTGGTCCAATAGAGACTGAGTTAACAAAGATCTGGGGTACAAGAGGGAAAATCATGTTCAGAAAACTGCATCAATCCTACGGTTTAAACACAAAGGAAATGAAGGAGTTTAACGAAAAATGAGAAGGTAAAAGTCAAACTATAGAGTCTTGGATGTTAGGCTAAGGAATTTAAATTTTCCCTCTGTAGGTATGAGGAGGCCATACATATTTCTGAGCAGAGGAGAACTGAATCAGATAGGTACTCAAGGAAGCTCTCTCTGGAGCCGAATGGGTGATGGAACAGAGACAGGCAAAGCAGCCTGATTTTTGTAAAAATCCAGAGGAGAGAGAATATCTAAACTCAGAGAGGGAAATGGAAATGGAAAGTAGGAAACAGTTCAAGAGATATTGATCAATACAATTCAGCAGACCATGGCCTAGAGGAGGTGACGTCACTGACTAAGGCAGAGAACAAACGAGACAACCTATGTTAAAACATGTGATTAAATCTCAACATGATATGCATGTAACAGGCTATTGTCACTCTTATCTGGATGGTCATCTTCTTCCCAGGACCTTTCTCTAAAGAGACAAGTGGTTTCTACTCCTCATGGCTTTTTTTTTTTTTTCTATATCACTTTCTTTGAGCAGAAAAGTTTGAGAGAACTGTACCTTGCCTTTCATCCATCTAAGTATCCATGATTGCCAGTCATCCAAGCAAAAAAAAAAAAAAGTTAATATGCTTTTATCAGACACTTCAAGTAATTTACTTTATGCACATTCCTGTGCATTTTCTACTCCTATTAAAGTTATTTTTGCACTAAATGAGCTATGATATTTTGTATGATATTCACCAAACTGCAAGAACTTCATGGAAGGTGCTGTTTCTTATCTTCTTTTTATGCCCAGCTGTGCCTAGCAAACTGCTGGCTCATAGGAAAAGTTAAACAAATATCAAATTGATTGATAATTTGACTCTGCCAAAAATCCCTGGCAGAGGTGTATTTACTCTTGTTCCCCCTTGACCTTTGCAAAAATTCATCTCAACAGTAGTGCTCTAAAAATGTCCATTTGTATTGGGCAAATAATCTCTAGAGAGAGGTAAGGGGGGGGGCAGAAAACAGGAGGCGGTAAACAAGTTGACCCTATTTAGATATGGAAATGGCATGTGAACAACAGAACCTTGGAGAAAAAGAAAGAAAAAGAGAAGTGATGAATTGGAAGCAGAAAGAGTTCATTCTCTGGAGGAGTGGGAGCTGGAATAAAATCATGGAATTGTAGGATGAAAGAATATTCCAGATGGAAGGAGCTGTAGGGACCATCTCATCTAACACCTCATTTACAGGTAGGAAACTTGTAGAACTGGACCCAAGAAATTCTGGGTCTGGGTGCCAGGAAGGATAAAGGAAACAGCTCAGATATCAGGAGACTAAAGAAAGATCAGTCTTCAGCTGATTTGGGTTTTTTTTATACCTGTGAATATCATTCTCATGTCTTCATACCTTAACCTGAAATCCTTTCCTGATATTTCTCTCTTCCTGGCAAACTCTTCATCTTTCCAGCCCCATGTCAAGTGCCAGACCTTCTGGGCAGCTTTCTCCACCTCCCCAGGGTTGGCCACTCTTCTGGGATCCCTGAGCATTTGTCCACACATCCATTCTACTTCTTATCATACATTATTGTAATTATAGTTTACACGAGAGCACCCCTGGGAAAGCCTCAGAGGCAGAACTTGTGTGTCATATGATATCTTTTTTATCTATCCTTGGTGTCTGGCACCAGGCCTGCTGGCTTCTCCATAAGTGTTGAACTAATGAATAAATGCATGAATGAATGAATGAGCCATTCAGAATTTGCTCTCTCATGAATCATAAGATATGGGAAGCGTATAAACTCATCTCACAGAGTAGAGCAGAAGTGCAGAGCCCAATTCAGATGACACAGAAAAGGCTGGGTTCTTTAATAATACGGGACTCTGTAATATACCCACCTGTAGACCACATATGCTAGAAATTCCCTTTAGGGAAAAAAATACTGTCAGTCTTAACAATAAATATCCTATTTAAAATTGCTGTCTCATACAAAACTCCCTATCCCCCTTTTTTCTCTTCTCTTTTTTCCCCATAGCATTATCACCTTCAAACTTACTATCTACTCATTTATTGGGTTTATAGTTTATCCCCTCTTACCAGAATGTAAGCAGTACGAGGCCAAATATTTTTGTCTGCTTTGTTCATTACTGCATCCAGGACACCTAGAAGAATGGCTCGCACAGCGTTAGCACTAAATACTTGTTGAATCAATGAATGACCAGATGACTACATAAAGACTGAAACTTTAGCATGGTCCACAAGTTCCCTCGTCTTATCTCTGCCACCTCCCGCCCCATCTCCTCTTGTGTTTCTCCAGTGGTTCTCAACTGGGGCCAATTTTCCGCTCCAGACAATTATCTTGAGCCATTTCTGGTTGTCCCAGCTCACGGGTAGGGGGAGGATGCTACTGGCATCCAGTAGATGGAGATCAGGGATACTGCTAAACGTCTTGCAATCCGCAGGGCAGTCCCCACCCCAACAAAAAAGTATCCAGCTCAAGGTGTCAACAGTGCCAAAACTGAGAAAGCCCCACTTGTAGTTGTAGTTTCTTCTAAATCTATCTTTCTGCCCTAAACTGTGAGCCACTGGAAAGCAGAGACTGTGGTGACTTTCTGAATCCCATGAATTAGCACAGATCCTGGAAAATAGAAGGTGTTTAATAGAACCTTGTTAAATGAATGAATGAAGCCTTTGGGTGGTAGAGGCACCAAAAAACCTTCCTCCAGATGCCTCTATCCCAGATTATTCTCTCCCATCTCTAAGCTACAATACACGCCCACGATCTATATCACAAAATCTACCCACGATGACTCCATACCCACACGTATTTTCTTAATTGTTCCCCTGATAATTTACCTACTAAGCTCTTGGAACACTTGGGTCTTGGTTTCTTCTTGATTCTCTCCCTCACAAGATGATGTCACTGGCACGGGTAGAAACCCAATTAGCTGCTTGATTTGCATTGACTAACTCCAACCAGAAAACATCAATAGAACTAGTGGAAGTTATTCTAGTTTAACCTAATCATGTGGAGACGTGTGTCAGGAAGCCCGGCTCTGGACCTCCACTCGGGGCCTGTCAGTCATTTCAAGGGTGTATGGCCATACCCATCAAGGCCGTGAAAGGGAAGGGTGGACTCCCAGCCACTAGACCAGGTATGAAATACGTCTTTCTCACATCAGCAGCATTGGTTTGAATTATTTCATTAAAATTCAGTAAGAGAGGCTCAAACTGAGCTTCTGAATGTCACATAGCCCCCAATTTTGCATGAAATAAAGGAAGCACGGTGCCCTATATTGGTGCTTACAAAATATTCATTATTATAATGAACAGAAATGTTCATTATTTGCCTCTGAACTGAGCAAGTGAATTTTGCCAGCAACCAGATGCAAGCAGTTAATAAACACTGACTGAAGCACATACTCAATGGAAAACGTGATGCTAGGGGCTGGGGAGAATGCCACTCAACTGAATCAGGTTGTATTTTAAAGTCTAGCTGCTTTTCAAGATATTACATTTCCAGCAGCAACCTGTTTATTCCCTAAGCAACCCACATGCCTCTGTGACAAGATAAACAGCTGGCTCTGTTATTACTCATAATGCAATCACCCCACTTGGCCATTGCCTCCTCATTTCTCATAATAGTCTAGGATAACCTCTGGGGATTAGATTCGTAAGTTAGGTGGCCTGCTCTGTGGAAGCATGGTTAAATGTTCTAACTCTTGGTAAATGGTCCAGCTTGCTAAAATCTCTGGTTAGGATTGACTGATAATAATAATAATGATTGTTATCATTTTGCCAAACCCTTACTCCATGCCAAGCACCGTGTAAGGACTTTGAAGATGTGACCTCATTTAATCCGATTCTACTGCTCAATTGCTATGCCACCTTGGGCAATT
The DNA here is from genome assembly GCF_009762305.2 of Zalophus californianus. Classification (NCBI taxonomy): domain Eukaryota; kingdom Metazoa; phylum Chordata; class Mammalia; order Carnivora; family Otariidae; genus Zalophus; species Zalophus californianus. The sequence goes on from NC_045605.1 coordinate 37,444,026, forward strand.
TATTAAACTTCTCCGATCCTCAATGTCCTCAACTGTAAAATGGGCATAAAAATACTACTTCATCAGGTCGATGTATTAAACGAAATAATGAATGAGTGTTTTTGGCATAGGCTCTGGACACGTTGTCAGTTTCCTCATTCATTAACTATTACATAGGATGGAATGTAGGGGATGTAGGTTGTGTTCCCTGGGAAAGAGACCATGAGGCAGAGATCTGTAATAACACCCACTGACCACAGGAGTTTCCACAACACCCCTGAGGGCAGGAATAAGTAGAGGGGGAGACTGAATTATAATCTGAGCAGCACACCGCAGCAGCCCCTATAGTAGAGCTTGGCAGAAACCTGACGTAGAAGGAACATTAAATTCTATGCTTTAAAAATCATGCTGAGTCGCCTGGGTGGCTCAGTCGGTTAAGCGTCTGACTTGTGATCTCAGCTCAGGTCTTGATCTCAGGGTTGTGAGTTTAAGCCCCACATTGGGCTCCACGCTGGCACGGAGCCTCCTAAAAAAAAAAAAAATCATGATAAGTATTTATTAATCATATTTGTCAAGTCCTTATGGCGAGGATTGGACTCTCTTCCTTTAATATGGTAAAGTCACTGATTTTATTTACTGCTTGTTTTACATGCTTTTATAAATAACCTTTCTATACAAGGTACCCTCAGGCTAGAGGGAACTGAACTCTGTTTGACTGGACTCTTCTATGTGTCCTATTTTCTCCGGTTCTGTCGCCTGGTGTCCTAGAAATTCCTCCTTGGGAAGCATTCACCCCTTCCTTTACAAACAGCCAAGCTGTTCTGCTAGGTGTTCTCTCTAATTTTGGAAGTAGACATGTTCAAAAATTTCAGGAGGCTGGGTTTTGAGTAGGAAATGTGCCCTGGCCTCAATCTGAGGTGTCACTCCACGGCCCCAAGAGGATCACATTCCTCCGAGGAATAGCGACATTTAGGGGATTTTCCATTTGGCTCATCGAAGTGGCTGATGAGTTATCAATTTATTAGGAAAGCAAGTTTTACCATGAGTGCTTCTTTTCTAAATAGAATTTGGAATGAGCATGAAGGCCGAGGGGGTCTTTGGCTACTCTAAAAACAGTAACTGTTTTCCACCGGTTCTACAACTTGAATACATTGTGTCAAATTCCACAAGAGAAATACAATTAGGTTGTTGATAGAAAGTGAGAAGTTAGTGATCACATGGGCTGGGGACTGAGGAAGACTTTTATTTATTTATTTTTTTTTTAGAAATGGTGATATTTAAAGTGGGTCTTTAAAAAGAGAGTGTTTTATCAGGTGGAGATGAGAGAAGAAGGCAACTTATCTCTTCACATACACGTTCACACACACGCACACACACGCATGTGCTCGCACATGCGCACAGTCTCGTATCCTTATGCACTGAACATGGATAATTATTCAAATCCTAATTCTGTGCCATACAATCAAAGAGAACTACGGTTCAAAAAAAGAAAGAAGAAGGGAAAGAAGAAGGAGAGGGAGGAGGAGCAGGAGAAGTTAAGGAAGTGTGTAAGGAGGAAAGGAGAAACACCGCTTCCGTTCTGCTCTGCTCGAGCTTTGCCTGCAGTGCATATGGCATCTCAGACAGAGCAAGAGCTCTGGGGGCAAGAAGAGCTAGAAGAAGAATACTGAACATTCTTTGAGTGCCCCTCTTGTGCCAGGTACTCTAAGTGCTTTCCCTGCATTGACTTATTCCTCATAACAACCCTGTGTGGTAAACACTGGTGGTTTTCTCCTTCTGTAAATAAGGAAACTGCCGCAGAAAGCTAGGGCTAAGTTTACACAGCTAGGAAGAGGCAGGACCGGGACTCTCCTCCGGGCTATTCCTCTCTGGAATCCAAACACTTGCTATATTGCATTGAAAAAAAGGGGGTGGGGGTGGGGGAAGAGCCAAAGGTGGGTCGCAGGAAATCTTTTTTTGTTTTGTTTTGTTTTTAATTTATTTGACAGAGAGAGAGAGAGAGAGAGAGAGAGAACAAGCAGGGGGAGTGGGAGAGGGAGAAGCAGGCTCCCCGCTGAGCAGGGAGCCCGATGCAGGGCTCGATCCCAGGACCTTGAGTTCATGACTCAAGCTGAAGGCAGACACTTAACTGACTGAGCCACCCAGGCGCCCCACAGCAAACTTTTTTTTAAAGGAAGAAAGGAAAAGACTCTTTTGTCCCTGTTTCAGCCCCTTGTCAGCACCAGGATTTGCCAGTTAAGAGGGAAGCCTTTTGACCCACAGATCTGATGTCATGAAATAAAAACATTCTTAGAACACTGTGAATCATGGTCTGTGGGCCCCTAAGTTTTGTTGGGGAAATTCAAGCTGTCCAATCTCTGGAGAACTTAGCCCAAGATAAAGTGGACAATGAGGCAGAGATTTACATAACTCACCTGAGATTTCCAAAATTTATATAATTTGCCATGATTTTGGTGGCTCCTAGTTTCCTTTGATGAAAGGAAAACAACAGCACTTCTTCCCAACCACATCTGTCCATAAGTCTTTTCCCTTAATAAATCAAGTCACTGGAGTGGTAGGTGGCTTCTAAGATGGTCCCCAGTGATCCTTACCTTCTGGTATTCAGACCCTTGTATGACCCCCTCCCCTGGGATTTATTGACTCGCTTCTAGTGACTAGAATAAGACAGGAGTAATGAAATGTCACCTCCAAAATTAGTTTATACAAATACTGTGGTTTCTGTCTTGGGTGCTTCCCACTCTCCCTCTAACTTCCTCTTTGATTGCTCACTCCGGGGGAAGCCAGCTGCTATATTGTGAGGCAGCCCTTCAGAGACGCCCATGTAAGTGAGCCTGGAAGAAGATCTTCTGAGGCATTCCAACAACAAGATGAATAAGCTTGGAAGCAGATGCTCCCCCAGTTGAGCTCATAGTCCCAGACAACAGCTTAACTACACCCTCATGAGAGACCTTGAGCCAGAGGTACCCAGCAAAACCACAACTGGATTCCTGACCCACAGAAATTGTAAGATAATATGTTTGTTGTTTTAAGCTGCTAATTTGGGGGATAATTTGTTATGCAGCAATTGATAACTAGTATATTACTCAGATTGGGAGGAATCTGGGTTAAGAATAAACACTGATCATTACATTGGTTTAAACATTTCAACAAAACTCCCCTTGGCAACCCCTTCTAAGATTCTTGATAATAAGTTATAAGTCAGGCATATTCCAGAAGATGCCTGGTCCCAACAAATATTCTTAATCCTATAACCAGATATTACTTCATTTGATATTCAAATTAATAATAATCCCTAAAGTAGACACAGATTCCTATTCCTTCGTATGCATTTAAGTAACTAAGACCTAGCCAAATGAAGTATATTACCTAAGATCATAACTAATCAGCACTCTCCCACAAACCCTGTCACTTTCCCCATTATAGCCACACTGGCCTTCTAGTCCCTCCAAATGGTCATGCCACCTCCTATGCCAGGTCGGTCAAGAAAAGCAGATCTGGGTCTGAAGACTGAAAAAATTTAATCAGTTTTGTTTTTTTCTGGCTGGTTTAATCTCGGTTTACTACTAGTTGAACAAATGGCAGTCTGAAGGATATATACGAGATAAAGGTAGAAGAGAATCGACATTATTACCCATTGTCTTCTAAGTCCTCGTAGGAGGCAGAGAAGTCAGCTTATCAAGTTAGCCACTCACAGTGAAGAACCTGCTAGGTCGGTGTTGCTCAGAATTGAGGCTCATGCATATGCTATTTACCGTTTGGCACATGCTGTTCTCTTATCATACAACACATTTTTTGCTGTACATCAATTACATGGCTTCTTATTCTATTTTTTTCTGTGTTGTCAGGCATTCCACACCTTTCACCAGAAGGTCTTTGTATACCTTATCTCTTTCCAGAATATTCTTTCCTCTTCTCTTTAGTCAGATTCTACTACTCATTTCTTTTTTTTTTTTTTACAATTTTCTTTATTTATTTGAGAGAGAGAGTGAGCACGAGCAGGGGGAGGGGCAGAGGCAGAAGGAGAAGCAGACTCCCTGCTAAGCAGGAAGCCCGAGGACATGGGGCTCGATCCCAGGACCCCATGATCTCAGGATCATGACCTGAGCCAAAGGCAGACACTTAACCAACTAAGCCACACAGGCGCCCCTCTACTACTCATTTCTGACCTCTCCATTCCCAAGAAATGTTCTTATAGCATCAGTTACCGGCCCCCCGCCCTGTCATAGCATTGTCAACATTTGTAATTTTACAATTCCTTGTGTGGTATTTGATTATTGACGGTCTTCCCCACTAAACTGCAAACTTCTTAAAAGCAGGAATCAATCATGGCTTTGTTCATGTTGCGTGCCTAGTTCCCATATAGTGCAGCTCTCAAGTAAGATTTCTTGAATAAATACATCTGGAAGGTAGAGCTTTCCCTGAATCATCTCCTTCTGTGAACTCATTAGACATAAAAATCTATTTACAAGTCAAATCTCATCATGTCCCTTCTTTGCCCAAAAGCCCTCAGCGATCCCACATCATTCAATGAGGAAGTCTAAGCTGTGAGACATGGCCTGTAAATAGGACATCCAACTTTACCTGTTTGTGTCTGTGGTTCTAGTGTAATTATTAAAAGTGTCCTCCTTCCAATCTCAGAATTGTGCCAGTTGGGATGATAACGTTTATGTTCACCCCATATAATTGACTTCCAATATCCGGCCCCTTTATTGACTTCTTGAATCTCCTCGCGCCTCACAATTTATGCATCAGCAACACCAAACTGCTTATAAGTCTCTTGTCAAGCCACTGTGAAGTTTCTCACTTCCGTGTTGTTTGCTGGCACAGCTCCCTCTGGCCAGAATTCACTCCCTTCCTCTCTGACTCATCCCGTTAAGATTCAGCTCATTTCCTAACTGCCACAGAAAGCCTTCTCTGACCCAAAGACTTCATTCCACCCCTAAGACCAAGGTAGGATCTGTCTCCCTGGGTCCTGCCGGACCTCTACTCCTCTCTGCATTATTCCATCATTGTGTTTCTACACTTAATTATAAATGCTAGCGCATGTGTCATTGACCCCCACCCCCATACACACACACACACACACACACACACACACACGCACGCACGCATGCCCTTGAGGACAGGAACAAGACGTTACTCATCTCTGTGTATCCCCTGCCTGCCACATAGTCAACTCACAATGACTGGTTGAACAAATAAATGTTTTTGAAGATTTATTCATTTAACGCATGAAATTTAGTAAGTAGTCCATTTCCCTTACTTTACTAATCCAAATCATTTATGATTTCTCATCTGAGTTTCTACTCAGCATGAGCAAACCAGTGATACCCTCTTTGAGTTAATATAATTATAGCCCAAACAAAGAAGCCTGAGGTTTAAATTGTCCTATATTTCTTTCCTTATGTTAGACTTTTTTAAATAATGAAAGTAGCTCTCATACTCCCAGGATTATTGTACACTCGATCTAGGACAACTGCTTCTTTTGTTTTTCCCCTGATGAGAAAACTCGGGCTCCAACCCTAAACTTCCCCCTTCTCCTTCTCTCTCCCCACCCCCACTTCTCCTCTCCCCCCCAACACCTGGCCTTCTGCTCCCTCTTCCCCAACCTGAGGTCTGTGTTTTGTCAGAAAAGCACATGGGGCAAAATAGAATTCAAATACTGTTTTTCTTAGTGTTTGAAACCTTTATTGCCAATCTAATTTGGATGCTGCCTGCTTTGCCAGGCTTGCTCAAATAGTTTCCCAGAGGCATTATTTGTTAAATTCTTAAGGCTGAATATCATTGTCCTAAGATGAGACATCTAACATCTAACAAATAACACTTCTGCTGAATGTGTGAAATAAAGTCCTATTGCTAAGGAGAAGTTTCCAGGAAACAGCCCTAGACTTTGACTCAGACCCTGGTTTGCATCTGCCCCTGTCACTTCCTAGATGTGCTCACATGGGCTGTATGTGTATCTGGTCAAGCCCCTGTTGCTTGGTCTATAAACTAGGGTGAGAATACGTGTCTCACAGGGCTGTAGGGAGCACACAATGGGAAGCTGTGTCCCAGTATTTCTCTAAGTAATGCCTTATAAAGGAGAGCACTTTCATGGAGCCTGTAGTACTGAAGTAAACTGTTTTTATTATGGTATTGCTTAAATATAAACAAAAATAATGCTGGGTATAAATTCCTGAAGCTTAGAAAATTAGAAACCAAAGTAAATTTATAAATGAAATCAAAGCCAAAGAAATGAAATACAGACCAATTTACATAGTAAGTGTGAGTCAAACTATAAACCCAAACCAATAAAATGATTGAACATAATTTCATGGGATCGCTCATGTTGCATACGAATTCTATACCTCCAGTCTTAATGTAAATATTATAATCCCGCTCCCTTCCTTGTGTAAGCTCCCTGAGCTTGCACGTATTCAACTGTCAACTAGAGACAATCAGACCATGTAATAAAGAGCCCAGGAATAGTACCATGTAATGAAGAGTCAGAAGTCTGATAAAAAGGGGAAATGAAAGACAACACACTTTACCACAAGGGATTGTTCAAGGCCTCAGGTCAGGACTCCAGGAGAAATGCACAGACTGGACACTCAGATTCACTAAGGTTTGTGGTAGGATTTTCCCCCTAGAAGATATGTCGTGACATTTAAGTCTCAGACTATGGAGTAAGACCTGGGTTCGAATTCTGTTCGAACTAGCTGCTCAATCCACTTACCCTTTCTCAGCCTCAGTTTCTCTATCAAAAAAAAATGAAGGAAAATAATTTCTATCTTATAGGATTATTATGAGGACTAATTCAGATAATGCATGTGAGATCCTCAATAAGTTGTGTTATTTTTTCTAAAAAGACTTTATTTATTTATTTGACAGAAAGAGAGCACAAGCAGGGGGAGCAGTAGAGGGAGAGGGAGAAGCAGGCTCCCCACTGAGCAGGGAGCCCGATGCGGGACTCGATCCCAGGACCCTGGGATCATGACCTGAGCCAAAGGCAGACGCTGAACCCACTGAGCCACCCAGGAGCCCCAGTAAGTTGTATTATTATCATGTAAAGCTGGGAAAGGCTCAGTGGACAGACATGGAGAAGAAGTAGACTGCCCTCTGCCAAGAAGTTGTCACCATAGGCTGCGTGCTTAGGAGAAACTTCCTTCTGGCAGGAGCTGCTGGGGGAGGGGAAGCATGCAGTACCATGAATGTGAGCTCCCGGGGAGAATGCGGCTCCATGAATCTCAAGCTTGCTGAAGAACACAGAAGTCGAAAAAAACTGTACTTTTAAATATTCTATCTGTTTTCACTATTGCAAATGTGGAGATTAAACCTCTCTGGGGACAGTTTCTTTCTCTGATCTGGGGAAACCGACCCAGAGAGCCTGTTAGTTTTTTATGAAGGAGCAAAATGACGTTCTGCTGAAATGGAGCTGTTTAGAGATGCTGAGGATCCCAAGAGTTAACAACAACAGATGTGGGACAGGAAAAGATACAGCTTGGAGAAACTCTGCTACTTGAATTTCAGGAAGAATGGGGTTTTCGCTGAGAGGAGAAGACAAAGCTCTTCTGGCTCTATGTCCCAACCAGCCGGGAAGACTCGGGTAGGCTACGGAGGAGGGCTGAGGATCAGAGGCTGATGGACAGTCAGGTGTGACTATGGAAGGCTCTGGAATCAAGCAGAACCATCTGGGACCAAGTGACAAGACATGGCATGGAATTAGGGAAAAGGCCATTTGTCCTGTTTCTCGTGGAGCCAAGCACCACATGGGTCCCCAGAAAATGGAGAGCTTTGGACGCCCCTGGAGAGCTTTGTCTGGTAAAGGCAACATTGTACTTATGATGGTACCTATGCCTTGGCAATAGGGAGGCTTCCCATCTGGTGGAGAAGAGCAAAGGAGAGACAGAGCTTTGAGGCAGAAAAGCAGATGCCTTCTGGCAACTGAAAGGACAGACCAGGCAGAGAGCCCACATGAGTGTCTGTGAGGAAACCAGAAGAGGGTCTGGAGTTCTGGTGTCATGTGGGTGAGAGGTCAGCCATTATAATTTAGGCATTTGAAGTCAACTTGACAACCAACTCATTCACAATAGCAATAAAAACTAAATAATCCACAAATCATCTTAACAATAAAGATACAGGACCAACACTAAAGAACACTGTGAAATCTTATTGGAGTATGCTAAACAAATGAACAGTTATACCATGCTCTTAATACAAATACATATTTATCTTTACCATATCGATCATTCTAAAAGTAATGCAAACCCAATCAGAATCTAATTTTTGGCAACTGCATAAAACAAGCTTAAATTTCTAATGGGAGAATAAATGTCTGACACCAGCAAAATATATACATAGATTTCATATATATGTGAAAAAAATCAAGAGGGTAAACTCACCTTACCAGATATCAGATATTTTATAAAGCTATTATATTAAAAATATTATGGTATTGGCTCATACTCTTAAAAGAGCATAAAGAGTTCGGAAAATAAATCTAAGTATAAATGGAAACAATATGTAACAAAGGAAACATGTTAACTCAATGGGAAAAAGATTGTTTATTTTTTAAATTTTTTATTGTTATGTTAATCATCATACATTACATCATTAGTTTTTGATGTAGTGTTCCATGATTCATTGTTTGTGCATAACACCCAGTGCTCCACGCAGAACGTGCCCTCTTTAATACCCATCACCAGGCTAACCCATCCCCCCACCCCCCTCCCCTCTAGAACCCTCAGTTTGTTTTTCAGAGTCCATCCTCTCTCATGGTTTGTCTCCCCCTCTAATTCCCCCCCTTCATTCTCCCCCTCCTGCTATCTTCTTCTTTTTTTTTTTTTAATTAATGCTGCTGACATAGTTGGCTATCTATGTAGAAGAAAATAAAGATAGCTTCTTAGGTCATCCCATACACAAAATAGTCCAAATGGATTTACAATTTAGTTGAAAAATCGTATATTTGAAGACAAGTTAGGAGTTTACTTACTCCTACGTTCTAGTGGAAAGTGGAAAGTCTTTCCCAAGTAACACAGAAGACCCAAGAGCCATAAGAGAAAACACCAACATATTTGACTGCATTTTTTAATTGTTAAAAGATTAAATAAGCAAAATCAAAATACCAATGATGGCCTGGGGGAAGTTTTTACAATATATGTGGTAGACATAGGGGTAATCTCCCTAATGTACAGAGAACTCTTTTAATTTGTAAGAAAAGAAAAACCAACACAGTATAAAAATAGGCAAAGGATAAGAGAATTCACAGCAGAACAAATCAAAAAGTCCATGAAAAGATGATTGACCTCACTTGTAATCAAGAAAATATAGGGGCACCTGGGTGGCTCAGTCGGTTAAGCATCTGCCTTCGGCTCAGGTCATGACCCGAGGGTCATGGGATCAAGCCCCGCATCGGGCTCCCTTCTCCACAGGAAGTCTGCTTCTCCCTCTCCCACTCTCCCTGCTTATGTTTCCTCTCTCTGTCTCTCTCTGTCAAATAAATACATAAAATCTTTAAAAAAAATACACAAGCCCAATAATTGACTTCTGAAATCCAACCCATAAGAACAAAATTGCCAGCACATAAATATTTATGTCAAAGAGGTTCATTGCCAGTGTGGTTTATTGATAAATGTTCATTAAATAGATAGGTAAATATTTCATTAGATTATGGAATGCTCTTAATATGAAATATTATGCAGCTATTGAGAAATGAAATGGTCAATATCTATTAACCTGGAAAGAAGTCTATTATGTCTTAAGAAAAAGTAAACCACAGAGTACTAAGTATAGGATGGTTCCACTTTTATAAAAACAACACCAAACATGCCCCTCGTCATACGTGTTTGCAAGTTTGTATCAACAGAGAGGTGAGGAAGGTGAAGATAGTAAAAAAAAATAGCGGTTTAGAGGGTTGCGGGGGCGGGGGGGAGGAATGAAGAGGAGCACAGAGAATTTTTAGAGCAGTGAAACTATTCTGTATGATACTCTAATGGTGGAAACACGTCATCCTACATTTGTCCAAACCCACAAAATGTACAACATCCAGAGTGAACCCTAATGTAATCTACATGTGATAACATGTCAACGCAGGTCCATCAGTGGTAACAAAGGTACCACTCTGGTGGGGAACCTTGGTTGTGGGGGAAGCCATGCCTGTGTGGGGGCAGGGCATCTGGGAAATCTCTGTACTTTCCTCTTAATTTTGCTATGAACCTAGAACTGCTCTAAAGAAAAAAAGAGAGAGAGAGAGAGAGAGAGAGAAGTCATTTAAAAAAAAAGTGCGGAAGGTGTAACATTTTCAGGTGGGAAATGAAGGAAACATTGGGGGGCAGAAACTGTTAACTTCCATTATTTATTTTTGTTTTATTGGGGAGAATGTTCATGTACTTCTTTATTTAAACATCTTAATAAAGGGGGCGCCTGAGTGGCTCAGTCGGTTAAGCATCTGCCTTGAGCTCAGGTCATGACCCCGGGGTCCTGGGATGGAGTCCCGTGAATCATCGGGCTCCCTGCTCAGGGAGGAGCCTGCTTCTCCCTCTACCCCTCCCCACTGCTGTGCTCTCTCTCTCAAATAAATAAATAAAATCTTTAGAAAATATAAACATATTAAGGAAGAACCGTTTTCAAAGAGAACGTGACCTCTTAGGCTGCTGGGGTCTGGGCTGTGAGTCAGGTACTGCAGGTCCCATAGAGCAGCTGGGAGGACTGGACTGGAGGGGAGAGAAGGGGAAGGGATCAGGGGTGCCCTTCTCCCCCAGGATGCCCTTCTGGGGATGCTGTGCTCTCTGCCACTGGGCTGCTTCATGAGCTGCTGCCTCTCATTATCCAGCTCTTTTCTTGCCATTTCTAGGTTTTGCGCACCGCCTACTTAGGTGGTCTAATTTAGGCCATATGCACACACTCGGGGATGTGCCTGCAGCTAGTACATAACGTTTTCACTTTTAGACCCCGTCACAGCCTTTGTCCGAATAGAAGTCTGGAAAGGTGACTGTGGAAAGTGGAAAGATGACTGTGTTTGTGTCCACGTCTTTCATCCAAACCCTCCTGCCCAGGAGCCAGCCAGTGTCTGGGGAACTTGGCCAAGCTGGACTCTGGCAAGAACACGGCCATTTCTCCTCTGCCCTAGCCAAACCTTTCCAGGCCTGAGGTAAATTACATAGAATAAAGTTTAAATGAGGAAAATGCTTTTGGGGTGATGCTTCACATTATTTGTCTGTCTCCACCAGTAAAACAAACCCTGAGGGATATAGACCCGGAGACAGCATCTTCCTATTGAAATACAGAAGAAGCATCTTGATTTTATTACTGTTCCCAAATGTTCTAGAAACGTAGCTGGGGCCTTAGAGACAATGCAGAAATAGTGTTGCTGTTAAAGATCTAGTTAAGTTAATCTGGCTGCTGTCAGGGTTTAAACTCTGGAGTTTTTAGAAAGGTAGGTGTGGGAGTCAGGGAGCTGGACAAGGAAGGTATCTGGCTTTTCCCCTCTTAAGATCTAAGAAAAGAAGCACATTCTTCTTAATATTCCATTTCTTAGTGTCACTGCCCATCTGGTCAGAAGGCTGAACGTGACTCCAAGCATTCTTGTGGTGATTTGAATGTCTTCTCCATTCTGACAGTGGAAGGTGGGGATGGTTAACTGGCTACCTAGTCGTCTCATCTCAGACCTGAGCTGAGTAAGGAATACTTTGTTGTCAATGAATCCACAGAACTCATTATACATTTGAGCATCAAGGAAGAGGGAATTGTTTTTAAAACGCAGGGACCAAATCATTGAGACTTAGCTAGACATCACCAATCATCAGTGGCTCAATGAGACCCGAATCTTGAATGTGTCCTGAATTAGCTGCTTCTTGCTGCTTCGAATCCTCTTACCTGACTCTGCAGGGGAATGGGGAAGAGCATTCTGGGCAGAGAGAACATTGTACACATACAAACAAGGCCCAAAGCAGCATAAATGTTTGGGGAGCTTTGAAAGTTTAACAGAAGTGTGCCAAGGGAACAAAGGGTATCAGGGAGCAGTTGGGGAGGTGGTAGGAAATCAGCCTTGTAAACTGGTGACAGCATTTGGACTCAGTATTATTCCTTGGGACTCTTCCAGTGACAAGTTACAGAAACCCGAGGCAAATTAAGTCAAATCATAATAGCAACAACACTAAGAGTTTACACATACCGAACACTTAACTGTGTCCCAGGCAATGGTCTACATTCTCTGTGTACATTAACTTCATCATAACACCATGAACGAAGTGTTATTACTATGTCCAGTTTAGAGATGAGGAAACTGAAATATAGATGGGTTCAATAATTTGCCCAAAGCCAGTAAGTGGCAACACTGAGATTCTGACACAGTAAGTGGCAACACTGAGATTCTGACACAGGAAATATATTGACGCCTGTGATTGCTGAAGTCCATGGGTAAAGCTGGGTTCATGTGTTACTAAATCCAGGAACTCAAACAATGTCCTGACAGCTTGTCTTGGCTTTGTGCTTAGCTCTGCTTCCTTCCGTGCATTGCCTTTGTACTTGGAGCGACTTTCTCCATGAGGAGCAAAAGAGACAGCTCAGGTCCCAGAGCGAGAGTGAAACCAATGCCTTCCCAACACCCACATAGGATATTTCTGCTTGGCCCTGGCTTGCCCATTCTGGAACGAATCACTGTGGCCGGGAGCATGGAGTGCATAAGAAGAGGGTGCGGCAGGGCCAGCCACCAGGAGCGGATTCCCACAAAAAGGAGAAGATCCATCCCTATGGAAGAAAGGCCTAATAGATGGCCCACCAGAGGCTGCAAAGAGGAGAGAGGCACAATCAACTTTGCTCTTTGGAGGATTCGGGGTCAAAAGTGAAAGAGAGGAATGGAGAACTGGGAGACAAGCCAACTAAACTTACCAGGTGAGAACTGACCCCGAGGCCATGATGAAGACCAGGAGGGAATGGAGTCAAGAGGTCCGTAGGAGATAGACTGGGACACGGGTCCTGAGGGGGACCAGGAAATTAAAGGCAACCCCGTGATTGTATTAGCAACTGAAATGGAGAACAGAGGAGGATGAGCAAGTTTGCAAGGAAAGATGAGATAGTGCGTGCGCTCAGGCAGACACACGTGTTTGCAGTGGGTCACTAAACTCCGTGGTCCCGTTGGCCTCGTGCTACACTCTCCATGGCAACCACATGTACCTGGCACATGCACACACTCACTTGCTGAATGAGCAAAAGAAAAGCGTCCACCAGATACCAAGTACGCATGACAGGTCGTTGGAAGGTCAGAAAAGAGGTCTGGCCCAGCGGTGTGAATTTGGGAGTCACCAGGGATACAGGCAATAGAGAAAAATAGGAGAATTAAGATTTCCTGGGGAAAGTGTGGAAAGAGAGAGTGAGTGTAGAATGCCAATATCTAAAGGTTTGTCAGAGGAAGATGAGCATGCGGAGCCACTGGAAAATGAATGATCAGAGCAGATGGAGCAGGTTGGAAACAGGAAAACCTAGGCTGGGAAGGCAGAGAGTGTATGGGGAAAAGAATCCACTCTTCCACTTACTAGCTGTGTGATCTTGAGCCAAGTACTTGCCTGCTTTGTGCCTGAGTGCCCCATGTAATAATGCCTGTCTTGGGTTGTTGTGAGAAATGGAAAACCAAACATATAAAGGACTTCGCACAGTAGCTACCTACGGACTGCGGAACGCCTAGTACTGAACACCACAGACCGGCCAAGCGAGACCAGAACTGAAATGTTTCCGCCAGACTTGGCAAATTAGAGAAAGTGGGGCCCACGAATGGACGACTGGCAAAGCTGGGAACGAAAGCCAGATTGGATACATCAACAGGGAGGAAGTAAGGAAATAAAAGACATCATCCACTCGTTTTTTCCTTCTTGGCAAGCTGCAGAAGCTCGTGTATGCTGCGTCCTCATGCTATCTGTCATTCGTCTCCCACCCAGAATGGAAGCCTTAGGAGGGCAGCGATGGTGTCTGTCCTGCGTCTCCGGTGCTCAGAGCACGCGGACACACAGTAGATGCTCAGTAAGGACCTGGGCATGACAGGACATCCGCTGTGCGCGCAGGGGCCGATGGGAACCCGGAGGACTCCTCGTAGCCCCACTCCCTCCCTGGACCGGAGATTCTCAGCTAGGGCGGCACATCCCGGTTGCCTGAAGAATGACTCTGCTCCTGGTAGCGCAGATTCCCGGGCCTCTCTCCCTATACACACTGTCTGAATGGACATCCCTGGTCGGAGGGGGAAGAAGACTGACGCCCAGGGAGTTTTTTGTTTTTTTTTTTAAAAGCTCCCCTGGTCATCATGATACCCACCCCGCCTCAAAACTAAAATAGCCTCTACATAATTTAACGTGTAACTTAATATGGAAAGAAAAAGAAAAAGATTACTCAAGCCTTCAGTCATTGTTTCTCCCCTCAGGATCTGAATCAAATTAATAGATTTTTTTTTTTTTTTCAAATGTGTTTCTATTTGACAGTTGGAAAATATCATAAAAAATTCCAAGGGAAGCAGCTTAAAGGAGTTCTCTAACAAGGAGGTCCTGGTACAGGAATGGTTGGGCCTCTGGCAGGAAAAAAATGCACAGCCAGCAGGTTTTTTTTCCCTGTCACCATGTAAACCAGCCATCAATCACGGCTCACACCTGCCTTTCTACTCGGCACAAAGGAACCAATTGAGAGGTGCCCAAGGCCCCCATGGAAGGCACAGGAGCCTGAACAATGCAGGCTGGAAAGGCAGGAAAATGGACAGACGCAACAGAGAATTATCCCAAATTGCCAGAGCAGCTCCCAGGGAATTCTCAGAAACATTGGGCTACTGTTTGATTCTAAGAACATAAGAACTATGTGTTCAAAGAACGGGTAATGTGAGATTGTTCAGGGAAACAAAAGAAAACATTTTGCTAGAGGAAATCATGGAATCTGGTCACTAAAAATAGAACATTCTCTAATGAAACAAAGGGGACCCATTTTATCGGGAATTTGTCTTAAGTCTCTGTGGACAGCCTGTAGAGGGCCTGATCTAGCTCTCCAGCCTCATCTCCCACTGTGTGCCCCTCCCATCACAGACATCCTACAGTCTGAATGCACTGACCTTCTCACCTTCCCCGGAACAAGCAGCACTAGCTGTTTTATGTTTCTGTGCTTGAATAACTTTCCCCCTTTTCCGCCCAACAAAAGCTTACTCATCCTTCCAGACCTACCTCCAAAGACCACAGCCCCCTTTGGAGGGCCCTCTCTGATTCCTCAGGCAGAAGGAGTTTGTTCCTTGCTCTTCTCTGGGTCTCTGCTCCTTTGCACAATATAATTTTTGTACAATGTCAAAATCAATGCCAACTTGTGTTGTAACTATTTGTTTATAAAGGTCCATCTTCCATTATGATGTGGCTTTTCAAGGATAGCAATTATGCGTGAAGACAAACAATTTAATGGGTACTGCCTATGTGCTAGACAATGATACCTATATTATTTCTATTCTGTACAACAGTCCTGCAGACTACGCACAGGATCCTCAGTTTACAGATGAGAAAACTGATGTTCTGGGTGTTCAGATAAACTCCCAGAGGCAGACGGATGATTAGCAGTAATAGATACAACTCCAAAGTCAAGACTCCTCTATCCACGACACCACACTGTCTCTTTTGTTTCTTTGTATTTTCTGACACATATTTGGTGCTCAATAAATGTCATACAGATGGATGAAAGACCTACTGATTATAAGTACCTTGAGAGCAGTTTCATACTTTTTACTTTGAACTCATCCTTGGGGCTAGTTCAAGATATGTACCTTCTCACTTCATAAATATTTGGATGAGATGGTTCACACTGTGAATAAACAGAGTCCATGTTACAAAGCTTATATAATTGTCATGTGCTTGCTAGAAACAAGTGGACCCATTAATTGATTGCTACTACAGAAGGAGCAACTCTTCATGGGATACATCAAAAGGAAATCATTCCCTCCACCACCAGCAGTATTAGAAAGCATAATCATAAACAACCTTATCCAACAGGCAAGCCATCCAGCATCTTCTGAGTACATTTTTCAGGTATCAAATCCTGGCATGCTTATTAGGATATGGCTCTCCTTCAGATCAGATATCCCATAGGCCTTAGAGGACTCCGGTGGAGAACAAACCGTGTTGGGTAGCACCTGCCTTAATAATTTTTCATACTAAAGTAATCTCTCTCAGTTGTCTTGTGTAGAACTCGGGGGTCTTTCCCAAGTGCATGTGGGAGAGCTTGATAAGAGTTCCTGTTCTCTTTTGAGGAAAATATTGGCTCTCACCCTACCTGTGAATCTCCCCAGTGGCTCTACGTGCGAGGTTCTACCCACAGTTTGTTGTCAGCTTAGCAGACATTTATCTAGTTTCCCTTTCTTTCTCTCTGGAAAAAAATGTAAGTCCGATACTTACAATTTCAAAACAAAATGACAGCTTAGCTCCCATATATATGTATAGACTTTAGATATAGGATTTTTTTTTTTTTTTTTTTGAGAGAGACTGTGTGAGGGGGTCGGCAGAGGGAGAGGGAGAGAGAATCTAAAGCAGGCTCCATGCTCAGCATGGAGCCCAGCATGGAGCTTGACCTCATGACCCTAAGATCATGACCTGAGCGAAATTCAAGAGTCGGATGCTCTACCAACTGAGCCAGCCAGGAGCCCCTAGATATGGGATTTTGATGCCAGGCAATTGGCCCATCAGCCCCACAGTCGCAGTGGTCATTTTTCAGATCATTCGATCATTTTAATTGCCTGTGGTTCCACCCTGACCTAATGCTCCATCAAGTCATCCGTCTGAGAGCTCAGAGAAAGTGTTTTAATAGTCAACTATGGCGTTCATTCTGATTCTTCAGGTCCTAGTTCTTTAAGTGAAATGATCAGAAAGCAAAATTCTTGGGTTGTATTATCATCAAGAATTCATTCATTCATTCAACAGATATTTGGGGCTGAACAAGCATTAGGAACTCAGACTGTCCAAGTTCACCTTCTAAGCTTCTTAGCCCAATAGCTTGGTGACTTTGGGCATTTACGGAACCTCAGAATTCCACCTCTATTCCTCATCTATTGAAGGAGGACAATAGCAACCCCTACTCCAAAGGGCTATTCAGAGGCTCAAATGAATTGTTAGTGACAAACACAGAGAAGAGTTCCTAGCATTTAATAACTTGTAGATATTATTATTATCATTATCTTGGTATTATGATTATCACAATAAGTCAGGCACTGTGTGAGATGCAGGATACAGGAATGAGCAAAGCACATACAGTTCCTGCGCTCGAGGAGCTTATGTCTAGTGAGGAAAATGGACACTCAGTAATGACACCTGCAAGTCAATAAACATAAACTATGGTAGGTGGTCTGAAGAAAAAGTACAGAGTACTCTGAACACCTCTCCTGGCCTGGATGGGAGACGAAGGCTTCCCTGATGGAAACTGGCAGGATGAGTAAGGTTAACTGCATGGTGCAGGAGCCGCTGGGAGGACCGTTCAAGGCAAAGGGAACAGCACATGCTAAGGCATATGCTAGGTGAAAGGCCGGCAGGGCTCCGGGGCCGAGCGGTTACTGGCCGTGCATGTTCTGCGTACAGACTCCTCTTGAGACTGTTCACAGAATAACTGTATTTGAATAGCGTCTCTTTAATGTATAGCTTTAGGAAATAATTAAGTTCTACAAATAGTTTTGTATATCACTTTCCTACCCTCCCCCCATTTCAGACAGATAATGAGAGCTAGGTGAGCAGCATGTGCTCCCTTCTGGTCTAAGCACAGAGTCGGGGTTTAGTTTACTGACTTAACTACAAGAATTAGGTCATCTCAGGTGCCTTGTAACATCAACTGTCTTACTCATTTTATAAGGTCTCCGTTCTGTTTTCACCCATCATTTCCTTGTTTTATTTTGAAATGTTAAAGGGCCCTGAAATCCTTTTGGAAATGGGAAGGATATGGATCTCAGCCACGTCAAATGAAATAGACTGATTATGAACAGCTTAATGGGTTAGAGCCCGGTTCAGGAGACGGCAGGTAGGTGAGAGTATGCTGGGCCCCCATAGGGAAGAAGAGCCTTTAAAGAGACGGTGCACAACTTCCCGTGTGAAATCGCTAAGGCCACGACTCTGAGGGATGGCACTGTAGAGAGGAGGTGCCCAGCATAACCCACTCACATTGACTTTCTTTGTTTGACTGTTGCCACATTTAGATGTAAACAGTGTATTAGCACTTTGGAGGGTCTAGAAGAAAAGAATGTGCTGAGCTTCTGGATCTGTTTGGTTTGTCAGTGTTTTTCAGGGGTTGCTTTTTTCAAATAGCTGATGCATTTGCCTGCAAGATGAAATGAAAACAACGGGGAGTTTTGTTTGTGGGCTGGGGAGCCCTGGTCTCAGGGTTACAGCTTCCAGAGCAGTCTACCATTAACCTGTCTGAAAGCAGCTGGGAGAAGAGCAGAATTCCTTGGCCACACTTCTTGCCTTTCCATCAGCTCTCCCTATCTGGCCCTTCTTCCTGCCGCCAGTTCCGGCAGACGTTAACTGAATATTTACAAAGCACCTCTTAGGATGCCAAGGGCATCACTAAGGGCTCAGGACCCGATGAAATAGAACCTACGTGGTCTTACTCCATCTTGCCCCCACCTTCTTCCCAGAGCCCCTGAAGTGAACTCTTGGGGACAGCCTGCTCCTCTGGGACTTTCTGCTCAAGCAAAAGGGAGACTATAGCAGCCTTGCCCAGCTTGAAGAGGATGATCATGCTGAAAGCCCCACAGTGAAGAAGCCCCCAAATACACCAGGGCAGGAAGGAGGGAGGGAGGAGCCAGGTGGAAGCGTGCAAACATCTCTAACGTTTCTCATCTTCTGCTCCTAGGAGGGGAGAAAATAGAGACCTGGTGCTGAATTGGAAAAGTCTAAGCTGAGAGGCCGGATTTGGAAATAATGAGATTGATTCTAATAAGGCGAACTAGCATCCGTATGGTGACTAAAATTCACATAGAGGGCTTTTATGTGCATAATCTCAGTGAATCCTCAAAGCACCCCTTGGAGGGACGTTAGGACGGCCTTTTCCAAGACAAGGAAGGGGGGCTCAGGGAGACTTGGCCCCACTGCTAAAAATTAACCAACTCAGGGCCATCCACAACACCATCCCTGCCACATTTGAGGTGAAGTAGCCACGTGCAGAATTGCAAAATAATATCTTAACTCAGTCTGCTTTTTCCACACATGAGGACATCATCTATCTATCATGATCTAAGGGAGAGGACAATCCTGTAAAGGGGAATTATGATTCTTATCAACAGGGAAGGGGAATGGGGGTTGGGAAAAGCTCAGCAAGTCACCTCAGGTCACCTCATGTACTAGAAGGAGTGGACCTAGAATTCCATCCCTGGGGGGGGGCGGGGTCTGACACCAAAGTGCAGAAGCAGGAACCGCCCCACCCAGCAGTGAAGTAGCATCAAAATGGGGCCACTATGGAACAAGGGGACGGAAATACGTTACTTAAGTCAAAAGCCCTGGAGAGGAGTATCAGCAGATGCCGTCTTCTAGCTCTGTGACCTTGGTCAACTCAGGTAATCTCTCTGGTTCATGAGGGAAATAGGGTGGTAAGGTGGCTTAAATAAAATAATGTGTGTACACATGTATGCCTACTCTAAACTCTACACAGGGCACGGAGGTTCCCAGAGGACAGTGAGCTACCGCCCACAGACAGAGGAAGAACACAGGGGAGAAGGACAGAAACTTGCAGACTATTGTCCTTTGGAAAAGGGGAACATTGACTGAAACTGGAATGAAGTTGATGCGTCAATCCCAGGTCTCTTCAAACCACCTCGGGCCTTAAGGGCCAACGGGCGCTTTCAGTGACCAAAAATAGCTGCTGAGCCCCAGGCCAAGGGGATTCCTGGAACAAGTGATGAATGCTGGGCTGAGGGAGAAGCCTTCCTTCTTCCCCTGAGAAGGCAAGATGGCTGCCCAGGCTGCACTCCCCAACGGCTGCTTAGACTTTCCACCGGCTGGCCCTTCACCCAGTTCCTTAGAACTCACTTGTAGAACTCTGAGTCCCATATGCACTTATTCTCCCTGTAAATCAACCGAAGCCCCTGATCCTTTTCAAATTATTCAATGCATTGGGGCACCTACATGGCTCAGTCAGTTAAGTATCTGACTTTTGATTTCGGCTGGGGTCATGATCTCAGGGTCATGGGATTGAGCCCCAAGTCAGGCTCTGCCCTGGGCATGGAGCCTGCTGGGGATTCTCTCTCTCCCTCTCCCTCTGCTCCTCTCCTCCCATGCTACCCCTAACTCCTAACTCCCAAGTGCAATAGATAGATAGATGATGATAGATAGATAGATAAAATTATTCAATGCATCAGGAATCAACTCAGCCCTTCAACCAAATATCTACTGAGCACCACTTTGTTTATTTAGAAATAAACAGAGCACTTTAAAAAAAGAAGGAATGGCACATGACACCCTTTAAAAACCACCAAAGACTTCATATTTTATAAAGTGATAGAGCACAAAGTACAACTCTGTCCCAGCTCTTCTGAGTCAACTCTTTGCAAAAACATCAACAGTTCTTCCTGTGGGTTTGCACATTTTATATCTGGACTGACTTGAGTATTTTGCCTGGCCTTTCGTCAGTCATCAACATTCTCAATTTTCTTAAAGTCTAAGTTAAACCCTTTTCAAAGACAGCATCATTTTCCTACTTCATTTAAAGAAGAGAACAATAGAGAGCTCTCAGATTACTGCGTTTTTTTTCTTCCAGAATATAGTAAGAGGTAGTACCTTCTCAGTATTAATATAAATACATACAATTAATCACACTCGTCAAAACAATTTAACAAAGTATATCCCAACAGGCAGGTAACTTTGTTCTTATATTCTTCCACTTCTTTGCATAAATTCAATAAAGCAAACTCAAAATTCAATTGGGGCTTTCATCACAAAAAGGCCTTCTAAGTACTCATGAAATTTAAACGGTACGGGGTGCAGCTTTCAGGAGTGGTGTGTTGTAGTTTTAAGAGCAGTGAGATTTGTTCCCTTGAGAACAAATCTTGTGCCATATTCACTGACCTTTCTAAATAAGCCAAGAAGGAGAAGAAAAAAAGAATTAACAAAATCATCCATTGCAGAACTAGGTAATCTTAAACATTCCAAAGCAGCCAAATCTCCCCCAGTGCTCTCCTTGGGGCTGCTACCTGGGCTGGAGCTCCAGCCCTCTCTGAGTGTGAGCAGATGTCTCCTCACTGCTCCAGCTCAGATCCTTCTCTATGGGCACTCTTCCAGGCATCCGAGTGAACGAACACACTAAGTCTTAGAGTCCTCATTCTGAGGGTCACTGAAGATGTCTGATCATCTTTCTCAAGAGCTGTTCTAATCAAAGACCTTCAAGGTCCAACTCCTCCAATATGATCCAACCAGCCCTCTCATCTCCCACTGTCTTCCCATAGTAATCTGATATTTGGGCCAGCTAAATTATTCAGTACTTCATGACCGTGGCCTTAAGTTTCCTGCTTCTGATTCTTGTTCTTGTTCCTCTCCCTGGAGCACCTTTCCCTCACATTTCTGGGCACTGAGCCTCTAATACCCTGTCCATCCTCCAAAGGCCACCTCAGGGCTAGTCTTCACCAAATCATTTGGAATGCCCCCAAACTGTTTTGATTTCTACCTCTTTGTCCCACCACACCCCTCCATCACATTTTGCCTTGTTGCATGACATTTCTCCTTCTGCCTATTTTATTGTAATCTTTGTAGAGCAGAATCCATGTCTCATTCTAACGTTTAGCCCCTTTACTCTATGGCCCAGGATAGAGGCTCGGTTCTGTGAAACTGGAGGCCATGCTACAGCACACCTTTCCTACTAGAACACAAACAAATTCTTTCTTTCTTTCCCAGTTCTCTGGTCCTATGGGGAGAATGAAGACTTGAGTAGGAGCTACAGGAGCTAATTAGGCAGCTTCAGATAACAGAGAACTGAGGGTGTCTGGATTCTGTTGAAGCCTTAGGATAAACTGTTGGCCGTGCAGATGGGCCTTCAGTTTTATAGAGGGAGGAGTTGCTGAGACCTTGGCTCTGCTTCCACACGGTCAATACGCTATTTTCAAGATGGTGCCATCCGTTCTCTCGGCCACACCACAACTTGGTGGTCAGTGCCGTTTCTAGGCATTCTGACCGGGAACAGAACTGTCAGGAGGGATTTCCTGGCATGCTTTGCTGAAAAATGCCATCAACAATAGTGTCCAGGAAGACACACAAGGTAAGACATTGAAACCATCGTAATCTTGAAACCCAAGCCAGGGAAACTGCCTAGACTAACAGGAGAGAAGGAAAAGCTGGTTCTGCCTCATTCTGCCTGGATACAGCATTCTTCTTGTCAATATCTCCAAATTCCCAAATATCCGTGGGTGCAGAGGAGAGTAATCTGAACTGGGATATAGAAGACCTGGCTTCGAGCATGGGGCCCTGCATTAAATAACTAGGTAACCTTGGGCAAATCACTTAACCTCTCTGGGCTCTATTTTCTCGGCCCTAAATTCTAGTAACCATAAGAAAAAATTTGGAAACGCTACAACATATCTCCATTCTATTATAAATTCACAGGAAGCTTGGCATACTCTCCTCTTGGCCATTCATTCCTAAAACATTCCCCATTTTGGCCTTTTCCTTTTATTTAATAATATTTTATTTATTTTATATAATGTTCTCTTTCCCCAGCACACTGGGGCCTCTGAGGTTGTGATTGCCTAGCCCCAACTAGACTTTGTGCCCAGCTACAATTCCACCGAGAACCTTACTCTCTCTGGGACCCTTCAGATCAACATTCAAGCCAATGAAGTTGTTTCTGTGGTTCAAATGAGGAAGAAGAGAAGGGATTCCATATGGTGAGGAATCTCCTACATGCGGGAAGAAACAGCACGGGTCACACGAGCCCTTTCTCTTTTTTTTAAATTTTATGTTATTATGTTATGTTAGTCACCATACAATACATCATTAGTTTTTGATGCAGTGATCCACAATTCATTGTTTCTGTATAACACCCAGTGCTCCATGCAGTACGTGCCCTCCTTAATACCCATCACCGGGCTAACCCACCCCCCCACCACCCTCCCCTCTAGAACCCTCAGTCTGTTTCTCAGAGTCCATTGTCTCTCATGGTTCATCTCTCCCTCTGATTTCCCCCCCTTCCTTTTTCCCTTCCTTCTCCTAATGTCCTCCCTGCTATTCCTTATGTTCCACAAATAAGTGAAACCATATGATAATTGACTTTCTCTGCTTGACTTATTTCACTTAGCATAATCTCCTCCAGTCCCATCCATGTTGATGTAAAAGTTGGGTGTTCATCCTTTCTGATGGCTGAGTAATATTCCATTGTATATATGGACCCCATCTTCTTTATCCATTCAGCTGTTGAGGGGCATCTCGGCTCTTTCCACAGTTTGGCTATTGTGGACATTGCTGCTGTGAACATTGGGGTGCATATGGCCCTTCTTTTCACTACATCTGTGTCTTTGGGGTAAATACCCAGAAGTGCAATTGCTGGGTCATAGGGTAGCTCTATTTTTAATTTTTTGAGGCACCTCCACACTGTTTTCCAAAGTGACTGTACCAACTTGCATTCCCACCAACAGTGTAAGAGGGTTCCCCTTTCTCCACAACCTCTCCAACATTTGTTGTTTCTTGCCTTGTCAATTTTTGCCCATTCTAACTGGTGTAAGGTGGTATCTCAATGTAGTTTTGCTTTGAATTTCCCTGATGGCTAATGATGATGAACATTTTTTCATGTGTCTGTTAGCCATTTGTATGTCTTCTTTGGAGAAGTTCTGTTCATGTCTTCTGCCCATTTTTTCACTTGATTATTTGTCTTAATAACAAAAGGAAACCCAAATGTTGAATCTTCACAGGCATTTGACATAAGAGCAAAGATCCACATGACTAAATGACTGGTCTCACTTATACCAAAGATGTTTTTACAAAGCGAAATGGGTTTTTACAACCTAAGGACACGGGCATGAAACTGTATTTTCAAAAGGTCCATTTTAATATATTGCATGAAGGTTGTGTGTAACTTTTAAATAAAACAGATATTTATTAGGTGTCACCAAATAACTAAAAGAAGGAAGAAAAAAAAGCCCATGAGTTTGGGTTTCATAAAAGTAAGAGTCTTTTTTAAAAAGTAAATACTTTATTGTGGCTTTCAAACATTGTTTTTAAAAAAGGGTAAGAGCTAGCATTTTCTGAATGTCTAGTTACATGCTCAATCTTGTGATAATTGCTTTCGCTGTTATGCTACTTAATAGCCACAAGAACCGTATTCTCAACCCCATTGTAAATTTGGGGAAACTAAAACTAAAACAAGCACTCAAATCCATGCCTATCTGACCTCAGAATCTCTGCTCCTTTCCGCACCCTATATTATAAATCCAGAATGTAGCCTCAAGTGGTCTTAGATTTCAACCAGCCCTCCTTCTTCCTTCATGCCCCCCACCCTGCTCCAGACATAACTGTTGTTCAGCGAGCATTGCTCTAGCTCGGCCCTGTTCTTGGCATCCCACACGGAAGATGTCCATTGTTTTTGTTGATAGACCACTCCAAGGAGTAAAAGCCTTTATGATGAACAGGCATTTCCATAAGAACCTCAGTCTCTTTTGGTGCTATTTCAACTCAGTACTGTTTTACTCCCAGGTGTGATTCCTTTATCCATTCATTCACATCGGACCCAAACATACTTTTTCCAACCTTAAATCTACTGCTCCCTTTCATGAACGTTTTAATTAAGATTCTTTGCTTTAAAATAACACACGGAACTCAAACTGACTTAAATAAAAAAGGAAAATTTCTCTCAGCACCCAAAGGCAGGAATCAGTCAAGTTGAGAGAGGGTTCTGGAGCCAGGACTCAGAGCTATCTAGACTCTCTCCATTCCTCCTCCCTTCTTTTTCCTGTGCATATGCTTCATTTCCCCCTATTTCTGCCTATCCCCAGATTACACACAAAACTCAGTGTAAATATTTAATTAATGATAGATGAATAAATAAATAATTTCTCAGAGGGAGAGATGTTCTCTCCTCTGTTAAACACTTAAAGATAGTTCCTATTTTACTTGTCAGCTTATTCACTTCCTCTTTTCCAAGATAAACTTCTTCTTACTTTTTCAACTGTCCCTCTTGAGCTCAATTTAAACATATTGTGGTTATTTTCCATGAAATTGAAGACGCCCTATATCAGCCAGAGTAGTGACTAGAGGGGAAAAAAAAAAAAGACATTCAAATTGGGTAATTTGAGGAGACTTTAATAAAGGACTATTCATAAAACTGTAGACAGAGTTTAAGGAAACCACAAAGGAATAGTGCAGTATCCCAAGGCTTGCCTTAGTGGGGAACCTCTATTACCCCACACACAGAAGGCATAGAGGAGGGAGCTGTTCCCAGAATCCAGGGAAGGGACCTGGAGAGTGAGGACCCAGGGGAGGCAGCTGGGGAGTGAAAGCCACCTAAAAGGAGTTCGCATAGGGTAAGGCCAGCCCTCAGTGGTGACCCAACAGGGAGGAAGCCAGAAGAATACATACCCCAACCTTATTCTCCTCCTTCTGTCCAATCACCTGCCGAAGCATACCAGTGACCACCCCAACCTGGAAGACAGAAGACAGAGCATGCTGATGGAGACCACACAGGCCAGTTTCCCAAGGCCAAATGGAGTCGGGTGGGGATTGAATCTGGAGGCACAAATCGGTCCTCTCCACACTTCTTAAATCATAGACTTTCCAACTAGGCACAGTCATATAGCTGATCCAGCCCTACTAACCTAGGCCACAGAGGAAAAATCAGTACATTTCATTTGGGGATTGGACTCATGTAAACTTTTAAGAACTCAAATGTCCTTATACCACCAGCCTGGCTATTACTTGAGCAAACGACCACTTTGTGTTAAGACTATGAGACCTAAGACAACTGAAATGCCATCCTTCCATAGCCATGCGTGTAACCTCCATGTCAAATATGAGCCTTGGCGTAAGTTGAGGGTCAGGAAATCTGTTTTCAAGCCCTGCAACTTCCAGGTGGGGGATTCTGGACAGGTCCCTCCACCTGGGGTTGAATTTTCTTCCATCTGTAAGACTGCCCTGCCTCTTCCAACTCCATCGTTCTGGGTTTCTAATTTCTCATGCCCTTTGCTTCAGAAGAAGAGTAGACCTCCCTGTGTAGGGGGTGATGGTGTCAGCAGCAGAACATGCTTCCGGTTCTTCGTTGGTGTCCCAGAACACCAGCACGTGAGGTGTCAGGCACGATGTTTTCTCCCATCACTTCTCTACTCACTCCAATGGCAGTGGTCTGCGTATTGCCGAGATTCGGTTTCTTTATGTGATGTTTTATTCTTTTTTTTTAAGATTTTATTTATTCATTTGACAGAGAGAGAGATAACAAGAGCAGGAACACAAGCAGGGGGAGTGGGAGAGAGAGAAGCAGGCTTCCCGCGGAGCAGGGAGCCCGATGCGGGGCTCCATCCCAGGACCCTGGGATCATGACCTGAGCCAAAGGCAGACGCTTAACAACTGAGCCACCCAGGCACCCCTGTGATGTTTTATTCTTTATTTTGATTATTTCAAAAAAGTTTTTCAGAATAAACCACAAAGAGAACAAGGGTAGAGGCCAAGAGAACAAAAAGTAAGTGATTTGCAGCTACGTGTCGTTTGTTCTAGATGTGACAGCACTTTGGGATGGATTTTACCTTCTCCCCGTTTCACCAACAAGGAAATTGAGACTCAGAGAAGGTAACCTGCCCAAAGCTAGTGTTTGAACCAGAACTTAAACCTGCTTCTGTTGAATCGAAAGTCCCCATTCTTTCTCCTTTGGAACTCTGCACATGGTGCTTGATTTAGATGTTTGTGGGATAGATGCTTGATTTTTAACCTTTGTCTTACCAGTCCAAACATCACAGTAGCCTTCGTGAAACCTGCATCGTTTCTAACCTTGCTGCTTGCTCCCATCCACAGTGGAGCCTTCTCCCACCTCTGGAGCCTCCAGCTCTGCGCACCCAACAGGAGGGTGTGATTTGCTACACCCCACATCTCAAAATGGTTTTACTGGCTTTTTAATGGCATTTCCTCATGAATCCTCTGTGCAGAAATTCAGCATTCAGATCCTCGGGGTACAGATTAGAACACAAAGGAAGCCTAGAAAGGTTATGACTTGCCTTCTTTGTCAGAATGTGAGCTGGTGGCAAAGCCTCCTGACAGCTCCTTCTCCCTCCCCTCCTTCCCGTCTCAGCAGGTTGAAATATGCCCAACCCGGGGATGGAAATGTGGCTTGGGTGGGAAGGCTGAATGAAGGAAAAGGGAGGAAAAAGGAAGGAAAAATGAAGCCACCGGAGCACAGAAGACATCCTACAAAGGGCCAGGTGGATTCTTGAAAAGGAAATGTCTAAGAGGGGGGACCAAGGTAAGTCTTTTGATGAAGATTGCTGGGAGAAGTAATCTGGAAGCATCACGGTGGAAGTAGCTCAGGTGCCTTGGCTGATTACTTAGACATCAGAGTGTGAAATGAGGTCAACAGCAACTCTGGCCCCTGATGGTGCAAGGGTTGGTATGGTTCAAAGCACAAGATTCTTAACTCAAACATCTCTGGACTGAAACTCTAGCCGTTAAATGTCACTCACCATGACATATTCATATAACCAAAGTATCTGCTGCTTTGATAATATCCACCTACGTGACAATGACAACCCACCCCACTTGCCCTCCTGATTTCTGAGTCTCTCCGCTAAGATGCCTCACACGCCCACAATCAGCCTGCCAGCCTCCATGTCCACAGTGATCCTCCTCTCTTGCTGATGTTTCCCCTTGCCCATGTGACTGTGCACAAAGTCCCAGAGAAGTTGACCCCAACTCCTGCCCGTCTTGAGCATGACGGGGTCCATGCCAAGGCATTGTGTCTGGAGGCTCCCACAGCCTCCAGTGTGCCAGGCTACACACTGAGTTCCATCCCCAGCATTAGGCCCAACTTGGTCACCCAAGCCCCAGAGGAAGGCTCCTTGGATTGGAGTCTCGTCAAGTCTGTCTTCAATAACATCTATTGGCTTTTATGTCCACCTGCCAACCACAGTATCAAAACTCAGTCCACAGGAACTTACTGGAGAATGCAATGAAATGCAGGAGACTTGCCAAGAAGAAGACATCTATGGATCTCCACATATTTATTTAATAAATATTTATTTACTTATGTTTTATTTTTTTAAAGATTTTATTTATTTGAGAGAGAGAGCATGAGTGGGGTCAGGGGCCGAGGGAGAAGCAGACTCCGCACTGAGCAGGGAACCCGATGAGGGGCTTGATCCCAGGAGCCTGGGATCATGACCCGAGCTGAAGGCAGATGCTTAACCGACTGAGCCACCCAGGTGCCCCTTAACAAATATTTATTTAACAACAACTGCATTGCAGCCCTGGAGGCCATGTTACCCCAAGGAATCAAAACTTAGACAGATATATTTCAATTTTTTAAATCTAAATTCAATTAGCCAACATATAGTACACCATTAGTTTTAGATGTAGAGTTCAATAATTCATCAGTTGCGTATAACACCCAGGGCTCATCACATCACGTGCCCTCTTTAATGCCCATCACTCAGTTACCCCATCCCCCCACCCACCTCCCCTCCAGCATCTCTCAGTTGGTTTCCTAGAGTTAAGAGTCTTTCCTGGTTTGTCTCCCTCTCTGTTGACTTCCCAATCAGTTTTCCCTCCCTTCCCGTAGATTTCAATTCTTTCTCCACCTCAGCACATCTAGTGGCTGTCCCAAACATTCTTACATGCAGTATTGGTTCGTTGTGGACGCAGTGATTCTCTGCTGGATAAATGCTCCCCCTAAGAGAAAGGGGAAGGTATACGCTGATTTGAAGATACCTCCTAGACAATTCTAACAAGAAGGGATGCCCCTTCTCTGGCTGAACAGTCCCCTTACACCATCAGAAGATTAAGAATCACATTTCCCAAAGTCAAAAGACCATTTTCAATGAGAGGCATGAAGTTCTCCATTCACAAATGAAAAGTAATGCAAAACCAATGAGAATTGGGGCCTGGTCAACATCACAGAGTTCTTTCTTGCTATCGTTCTCTTTAGGAAAACACATACAAACACTCTGCCTCTTTCCGGTGAAGCAGGGATTCCAGAAGCATATGCGAGCACCTAAGCTCAGCCCTCTGCCGTGCGTGTAGCATACCAAGGTCCTCACAGAGAGAAATGGCCGAAAGAGCGAAAGAGGCACACGCAATGCCACAGATCGCTGCCCCTGCCCACACATCACTTTAGATGACTGTCCATGTTCGCCGGAGGCTGACTGTGGTCCTTAGTTCCCTGTACTCTGAGATCATCCAACAGAGAGCTTCAGTATTTGGTGTGGTTCACCAGGAATAGCATTTCACCTTGGGGCACCTGGGTGGCTCATTCGGTTAAGCGTTTGCCTTTGGCTCAGGTCATGATCTCAGGGTCTCGAGATCAAGCCCCGCATCAGGCTCCACGCTCAGTGGGGAGTCCGCTTGAGATTCTCTCTCTCTCCCTCTGCCCCTCCCCCACTCTCATGCGCACTCTAAGTAAAATAAATAGTCTAAAAAAAAAAAAAAGAAAGAAAGAATTTCACCTTCCCATCCCACAATATAAAGCTCATGGAGAGTGATGAGAAAGGAGGGTGATGACATGGCGCCAGTATTAAATGAATGGTGGGCATAACCTGAGGGATGACATAGAAAGCCAGACCTCGAGGAAGGAGAAAACACAGTCTCCTTCTCTGACCTCTTTTGCTGTCTGACCTCACGTACCATGACATGATAAAACAGCTCTCGCTTGTGCCAGGGTCTCCCCGCTCAAAGCTAGACCATTGTAGGTCTTCTTATTTTTTAGGAAGAATAAAATTCAAATTTCCCTTAAATTCTTAAATACATTTCAGGTTGCCTTTGCTACTGTACTGATGGTGTGCTGGCTGGAAGTCAGTTGTAGAGAAGAATGGGGTGGACACGATTCTATCAGCCCACCCCAAATTTAAAGTCTGTTGGGGAAGGAGAGCAGACTTTAGAATTAGGCAGATGTGCACTTAACCCTAACTCGGCCACTCTCTAGCTGATGACCTTCACCAGTTTGTTTCACTTCCGCATAACTCTCTTGTCAACATCTACCTTACAAGGTTGTCAAAGGGAAGTAGAAATAATATATGTAACGTTATCTGGCACAGGGACTGGCAGATCACAAGAAGTCCTCGTATCTTAGTAGTTAGAGGAGAAGGAGTGGTGACAATTGTCATTACTGTGAGCCTTGTCGGGGAGATGGGTCTAGGCAGAGGGAAAGGCCAAGTTTACCCTTAGATTTCCCATGCTACCTCCTGGACCAGGAGGGAAATTATTCACCCAGGATTATACAGTCAGAGTTCCGCAGTGGAGACTTGAATTAGGGCTGTCTGAGTCCAGAGCAAGTAGAGGAGGTTTCCAAGCAAAGAAGACATCAAAGTAAAGGCATAGCATAGAAAGACAGTAGGAATGATGGTCAGATGAGTCTGGAGTCAGACAGGCCCGTGTTTAAGTCCCCACTTTGCCATTTACTAGTGTATAGCTTCATGCCTCTAAAACCTCAGTATCTGCACCCCAAAATCAGCATATTGACTGTCAGGGACTGAATGTATGTGTCCCCTCTGAACCCTCCTGTTGTAGCCCAGACCACCAGTGGTTCTGTGTTTGGAGGGCGGAAGTTAACGAAGGTTAGGTGAGGTCATAAGGGTGGGCCCTGATCTGCTAGGATTAGTGTCCTCATAAGAAGAGACATCAGAGAGCTCTTGGTCTCTGTCTCTGTCTCTGTCTCTCTCTCTCTCTCTCTCACACACACAAACACACACACAATTCTCTCTGTCTCTGTCTCTGTCCCTCTCTTCTCCCACCACGTGAAAATAGTGAGACAGCAGCTCCTGTAAGCCAAGAGGAGAAGACTCAAAACGAAACCTACCTGGGGAGCATCTTGATCTTGGACTTTCCAGCCTCCAGCACTGTGAGAAATCAATTTCTGTTGTCGAAGCCACCCTGTGGGTGGTATTTTGTTACAGCAGCCCAAGCAAACTAATACACTGGGTCCTGACTGGAAGGCCCAGGCCATTGAACCTGGGCCAGCAGACCACACCGTGGCCAGAGGCAGGAGAGTCATAACTGTGATCCAGGAGAGAAGTGGCAGGTCAAAGCCGAAGGGCTCTGTAGGACCTGCAGTGGGAAACCAGGACAAGGAGACAGATGGAGGGACGAGGAGGCATGAGCCAGGGAGCAGCATTGGAAGCAGATGGGCAGGGGGTGATTTGCTGTGAACAATTCAACCCAGAGGCTGAGGCCCCCATGGGTATGGAGGGCTCCATCTCCACGTGTGCCCGTGGTGCAGGGTGGCCAAGGATGACCACTTAAGGGCAGCCAGCAGGACCGGGCAGGGGAGAATCAGCTCGCAGTGGTGCTGGTGGAAGCAGCGGCATCCACATGTCAGGGGCACACAGTTCGCAGCCCACGTCATCAGGAATGAGCCATGGGCACCAGAAAGCTCTGGCCTCGGAGATGCATGTCAGCTGCTCAGACAGGGAAACGGGACATTCGAGGATGGATGAAGGCGGGAGGCATGCTGGGGCCCAGCCAGAGAAGCTGATGAAGGGAAAGGAGGGAATGGGGAGAAGCCCGGCTGCTCATTTCTGACCTGCTTCCCATTGATTGCTCCCTGCAGCCATGCAAAGGAGGATTCATTTACTTAGCCACAGTAACTACCCTGTGCTGGACACCCATCTAAGCTCTACAGACACCATAATAAAAAGACAGACATGAAATAGCGTATTTTTAAAGAGGAAATACAGACAATAAACAGGCAGACGGAAAGAGAAAAACATTTCAGATGGGGGAAAGCACTATAAACTGAGTAGGGGTAAGGTGAGGGGAAAGGAGGGAACGGTGCAAGGAAGGCTTCTTTGGACAAGGTAGTCAGGAAGGCTGTCTCAGGAGGGGACAGTTGAATTTAACCCGAATGACCAGAAGGACGCACCTCTAGGCAGCCCTGGAGGGACATCCCAGCATATGACAGAAGCTCCCTTCCCCCAAACTCCCCAAAGTCAGTGTCAGAAGGTGAAGCAGAAAGCAGCATCTCTGTGGCATTTCTTCCCTTAGATTCTCTCCCAGCCCTGAATATCAATCTGGACCATTTGTCTCTTCGTCCGCTCAGCTCAGCGTGGATCGAGTACCCACCACGTACCAGCTACTGTGCTAGGCACTGACACGTGACCGCAATCCAAGGGCAAGTCAGTGAATGCATCCAAATTTTAGACCAAGAACAGGATTTGATACTTAATGTGGCCTCCACTGAGATCAAAATTAAGCTAAGGAGAAGTATGTGCGTGTATGTGCGCGTGTGCGCTGTGTGTGTTTACCCAGATAAACATGTAGCTGGCAGCACGGGAGCCCGCAGACAAAAAGCAAAAGTCTCCATGTATATTTGGCCGAAGCACGCATCAAGGAAGTCTTCTTTTCACACAGTGAAAGCTACTTCCACACGCTCAGCCACAACAAGTCTTGCCACACTCTGAGAAGCAAAGACGGGGTCTGAGATAGTCATCTTGCTGGGAGGTTCGTTCTGAGCTAAAAATACAGAAGAGGAAAACAATGATCTCAGCAAGGTAAAATTGCCAATAGGTGAACAAATGAAGCGGACAGAATGTGAACAGCAATTTGGCCGTCCTCCGGGGGAGGGGGCAAGCACGCATGGCTAATGCCAGGGTGGCCCCAACAAGAGTTAAAGCCCAGAAAAACTGGTGATCCGACTACTCCTGACAGTGCGCACTCCTGGCCGCCCCGGAGCGTTCTTGGGATGGGGCACGAGGGGTGGGGGGACGAGAAGGAGCAAGGTGACAAGCTGACAGGAAGGAGAATAAGGATGTCTTTTTTCCCACACCTTCAGGTGCCCCCACAGATCCTGCTTAACATTTTTTTTTTCCGGTGTGGATTTTATGCACGGATGGCAAGCAACGTGGAAGGAAGCAGGAAATTTTGTTTTTGTTTGGGCTTGGCCAGGACCTCGGGGCAGCCAGCTTGTTGTTTTATTTTAAGAAAGCAGCTGTATTTTAGCTGGGGGAGTGTGTTTTGCACAGAGATGTTAAAGTGCCATCTTCCAGAATGGTTTAGTCCAGAGAGGAATCAGGAGGGAGCTGGGGGACGTGAGAGACCCAGCCCTGTCTCCATCACAATCTGAATCTGTGAAAATAATCTGGTGACTCCTCGTCCCCCCCCCGGGGGGGGGGCGTCTTTGGCCCCCCCATCTGCCCGACAAGGGCGCTAATACGTCGAACCCCCGCATCTCGCTGGGATTCCAAACGCTCCGGTTACCAGGAAAAGCCACACAGGTGCGGGGTTTCGGCTGCTTCGGGGTCTCTAGGATGCCCCCCTCAGAAAGCTCTCGGCTTGAGCCCGGCAAGAACACTACCACATTTTTCTTGGCTTTTTATAGGATGTTGATCCAAGGATCTGTTTTTACATTTGAATGCTGCAGTCAACTGTAGCATAATAGATTGCAGACCTTTGTGAGAAACCACTGTGAGGGCTTCAGCGGGGAACTGTGGGCGGCTGCCGGGAACTGCACAGTCAGCAGGTTAGAACTGGGCACTTGTCCATGTTTTCCTTATTTTTAAAGGAGTCATTGACCTTCCACAGGCCTGTATCAAAATAGGGCGAACAAAACGCTGCCAGACACGGCGGGACCGGGAGAGAGTTCTTTCAGGGGCTGCGAAGGGCTTCATTTGGTCTATTGAGTGTCATGGAAATTCTGAGTGGGACTTAGCAGTCTCCCTGGCTCGGGGCCAGGTGGAAAGGTTTGGAAAAAAAGCAGAGCCTCCTGCGGGGAGTGAGCAGGGTGGGAAAGCAGCTGTGCTGGCACAGCCCCCCGGAGGGACGCGAGGAGCCCCAGTTGCCCCTTTGCCAAAGCACATTCAGAAGTCCCCGCGAGAGTTCGGATGAACGGGACAGCCCGTGTCACATGCTCCGGGAGCATGCTGGGAACTTGTAGAAAGTTCTTCTCACTAGGGGAGGTCCCACCCAGCATGCCATTCACTCCTGTATGCCTTCATTCATTCATCCTGCAAACCGTCCCTCAGGGCCTCCTGTGCTGGAGACACCGAGATTGCAGGGATGACAGTCTCTGCCACTCTTCTGTGAGAAGCCCTTCCAGAAAAAAACCACTATGCCAGGAAGCCAGACCAGAGTGACCGCGGGAGGATTAGGAGGAGACCTACCTCGGATGTCCCCCACATCTGCCATCTCCAGGGGACCTCAATTCATTTCAGCCATCACCACGGGAATTCCTAGTCACCCTGTACTGGGCAGAAGACTTCGTCCCTCTGCACAATGGGCTGCAGAATCCAAGTGAGGCCAGGTTCAGACACTCACTCCCCCTCACGTGCAAAGGCTAAGGGAGAGATAGTGTCTCTCTCCCCATCCCCCCACAACTTTTTGGGGTCGAGCTTGCATTTTAATTTTAAGGAGAATTATCACCACCACAGCTAAAGTCACTGCTCCTTAGCCCCAGGTTTTAGGCCTGAGCTAGAAGGGTAGGCTGTGTCTGGGAGCTGCAGAGGGCCTTCCTAGAAACACAGATGTCACTCTGGGTAGGCAGGCTGCCCGCTCTGGGCTTTAGGCTGTTCTGGAACTAAAAGGGGGTTGGAAACCATCTGGCAGGGGAGAAAACAGAAAGTGTGGCGGGCAGCCACCCGAGGCTTCTCTCCTGCCCTCCTCTTCCCTGGGCTGGCCTTCCTAAACTCCCAGCAAGCGGGGACTTGTTTTCTGCTAAGCTCTCGGGTTTAGGTGAATGTGTGTGTATGTGTGTGGGGGTGTGTGTGTGTGTTTACAGCCTACAGAGAAACAGCACACGGGGAAGCGTGTGAGAGAGAAATCGATCAGAGAAAAGATGCCAAGCAAGGAGTCGAGAGCTGCCTCTGGCCGGCCTCCAGAGCCACTATGATTTTTGTCAATAATCACAGTACTGTGCTTGAATATGAAGAATATCTTCAGAGCTGGGGCCAGGGAGGAGCCTGACTCCCTGGAAAAGCGTATTACCACCAGACGAACGGGATAGTAATTAATCACTGGGGTGAACTTGAGCCCCTGGGGATGCGCCTCCAACTGAATAATGGTATCTTTATTTCGGGAAACTCTGAAACTGAGATGCTCTTCCCAACATGATTCCCATCACCACCGCCTTCCCTAACGCAAATGAAACTTCTGGAGTAAAGCCTAGTGACTGTATTGTCATGTTTTCAACTTTAGAGTTTTATTCTCCAGACTTCCAGATCTTGTTAGCTCTGATGTATCCATTCTGGCGGAGACACATCGTAATAATTCCAAACTTCAGACAACTTAAGTTATGCGTTTTTGTGTACACCAATATAAATATATTTTTTTTCTTCCAGCTGCTGTACCTTTCTTATTATTAGGATCGAGTTAACAAACAGTTCCCATGCAAAGGAAATCTATTCTTTTCTATGTATGCTAACTTAGACATTGGTATGAAAGTTAGCTTTATGCTACCTGTGAAGAAAGGTTTGCTAAGTATAAATGAGGACAATCAACCAAATCCCAGTCCACTTTTCTTTAGCCTACTTGAAGAAACACATATTTGAAGAACTGCAGCAGTACCCATTTACATGTAAACATTTTTTATGCTACTTACAAATTATTATTTTTTTCTTCAGAGCTGATCCTCAGAGAACCTGTAGTCGATAACACTTTGCTTAACCACATTTTCATTACCCCATACCCAATTTGAAATTCATAAAAATGCTTTGCTTCCCATATATTTCCCCCTAGGTTAATTTGAATTAATAATGTCATTATATGGTAGAGTTTCTTTATAATCTGATACTGCTAAATGGACGGGTGGATAGATGGATAGATGAATCTGGAATAAAATCTAATTTATGTCCCTATTTCCCTCAGATATAGGCCTCTGGGTTTCAGGAGACTCCCTGGGACCTAGAAAGCATGTCCATTCCTCTCACGAATTCTTTGCCATCCAAGACACACTTCTACCCCTGACTGAATAACACAACTTATCAACGCCAGGCCTGCGCCGGGGCCCTCGAGGCAGCGGCTTTTCCCTCTTGTGCCTACCTAAGCTAGTTGGCCAGTTACCCGTTCAGATTTGGCTCTGCTTGGGGTTCAACCTTCAGGATCTGAAATGAACAAATTGGCCTGCAGACTGGTACGTGATTTGAGTGACAACCAACCCAGCGTGGCTTTGAGACCCAAAATCCTGCAGATTTCGGTAAATAGTGCTCCTACCTTGCTCCCCACATACCAGCCTTCTCTCCCCCACCCCACCCCATCCCCTTCCCAAGTCCGGACTTGGTGGGGGGAGGGGGCTTCGGCTTGGGGAGGGGAGACAAGATTAGACAGTCTTCTGACAAAGTCTCTCAGGAATGCCTCATCTCAGATGTAGGTAAACTCCTACTAGCTGCTAACTATCTGGTCTCAAATCTAGATAGCTTTGGATTCAGCACAGCTTCACTTCCTAAAGACGTAATTAATGTTATTTAAGGAAGCCTGGTACTCTGCCCCTTGGTTGTGAAAATTTCCACTCCAGGGTAAAATGATTGATGGCTTCCTACTAAAATCTCCCTCTGGTCCTCATCTCTTATTTTCCCTTTCAAATAGGAGCATTTCTTTTATTTAGCCAAGAGAGCTTCTTTATTTTTTCCCCTCAGCTTTTCAAAGTACCGAAACATTCTCCATGAATCTAATTTTGCCTTTAATCTCTAACACTGCCCAAATTTTCCAAAGATTTCTCTCAAAAATATTTTTTTTACATTTTATTTACAAAATATAGGACAAATTAAAAACAAGCACCCCAGGTCTATCATTTGTTACTATAAAATATGAAGTAAGTACAACATAAATCATGTTTGTATGTGTAAAATACGAGGCAAAGCCTCTGCTCCTTCCATAGGTCCAGGCGACCTCCCAGACATAAGTCCTGATAAAGGTTTAGCACCTTTCCTTCCAGACTTTTCCTGGGCTTATACAAACACGCTTAAACATTTTCAGGCCAAACATCAAGCTTTCCTTGATTCTGCTTTGCTCCTCACCACATACGAACAACTAGGAAATTCTGATGACTACCCTCAACACCACCCAAAATCCATGGTACTCACTTCTTCCCACCTACCCCACCATGCTCGACACATGCTGCCATCATTTCTTGCTGGTTGACCAGGTAAGTCTCTAAGCAACCTCTTCATTCTCTCCCCTTCCCTCTAAATGTGCCAATGCTCTGGACACACACCAACTCTAGTTAAGCAGGAAGAGGATTATTGGCAATCTTGGGGAGTTCACAGAATTGATGAGAAGGGAGTCGACCTCACCTCAGAAATCAGCAGGAACCCAGAGAGGCTGAGAAGCCGCCACAGTGACGTCATGGTACCGTATGAGCTTGGTCGGGATGTTATGCTGCCCCTGCTGGACCTCCACACTTCCCCAGTATGGGCCCCCTGGTGGCACTAGGCTCGGGCTGGCCCCTGGGCTGGCTGCCTCTGCCACTGCTGGAGTAAATCTGCCTTGGCCCAGGTCTTTGTCCCACCGGAACTAGATTTGGAGTCCCTGGTGGAGCACCCATGCCCATTCCTTAGCGTTCAGAACTGGCAGAGGGAGTCTCTGACCTGTTCAGCTTCTGGAGGGGCAGGGGTAGGGAAAGTCTCCCACCAAAACCCACATGGTGGGGGAACCTCCCAAACAAAATGAGGGCTCAGAGGCTTGTCGGCTGAAGGACAATAGCAGCACTACAAACACTTACATTCCATTTCCCACATAACAGCCAGAGAAAGGTTTTCGTATTTAAATTCATCAGGCTACTCTTCTGTTTTAAGCCTTCCGATGACTTCCCACTGCCCTTAGAAGACAGTCTCAGCCACTGCCCCCCCCCCATACTAGATGCACTGGTGGAAGACCCCAGAACCGTCACCAGGGAATCAAATGGGATCCACACCAAAGTCAGGCGCATGAGCTTAACAGTCCTTGATGTCAGCAGAGCCACATGCCCTTCCCATGTGCCTCTGCATGTTCACGGAGTTCAGATAAGTGCGTCTGGGCCCTGTTGCTGTTCAGTGGCTTAGTTCGAAGCATGGTAAAACCCTGATGTAATGAGCTAATTTCAATTCTCTAGTTTATTGTGTGCATACAATGTGCCCTGCACAGATCCAGGAACGAATGACCATCTTCAGAAAAATCAGTAACATTCGCAGAGTGGTTCACCCTTGACAGCATGCTTTCATATACTTTAAACCATCTGATTCTCAAAATGCTCTTGTGATGAGGTAGGAGAGACATCATTACCTCATTTGAACAGGTAAGAAAACCCAGTCTCAGAAATTGAGAATGCCCTCCTCAAGCACAGCAGGTGTAAGGGAGGGGGGGTTATCTAGATGAAAACCTATCCCTTCTTAACCCTTATTAATGTCCCTCACAACCAGTGAATTCACCAGGCATTCTAAGTAATCAAGGTTTTATTGGTGGGTGTGAGGAGGTGAATAAGCAAGGTCATGGGATCCCAGATCCAAGGCAGGAAGGGGTAAAATGAAGGAAGCTAGGTTATTGGCGGCCTTGGGAGTAGCCAGCTCCAATGGACATGCCCAGGCAGGTTCCAGGGCTGAGAGCAAACCACACACCGGGCCACCCCCCCTCCCCCCCGCCTACCAGCCTACCACACACACCACCATTTCATGGTAGGTGGAATAAATGAAAATGGCCATTGGGGACAGCCTCAAAGAGGAAATTAAATATCAAAGAGACCGAGGGAAGGAGGTGGGGCAGGAGGCCTTATGAAACTGGCTGGCTGGGCCCTGTATCTCTAGGCCTCTCCTAGGGACAGACACCGCAAGTAGGGGTAGACATTAGCAGAAGGTAGGTGTTGCCTTGGCAGGACTGGGGCTCTACCATCTCTACCAAGACTCAAGGGAGAAGCTGCCCTAGGTCCAGTCTTGCTGCCTTGACAACTTTTTTACAGAAACAAGACAATCACAGCTCCCACACCCTTCAGTTTCTCAGAGAGTAAATCTCCTGGCTGAGGCACCTTCTCTTCAATGTTGGGTTTCCCCCAAGGTGGCAGCCCATGGACCCTTGCTCACAGGCATAATTTAGTGCCTCTGTCCCCTCCCTTGCTGTGGCCCTCCGTTTTACCATGTCGGCCAAGCCTGGCCTCAGACAAGAGCCCAAGTGTCTCAGGACCAAGTGTAAATCACCAGTACAATGCCTCTTTGTAGTCTGTTCACACCTTTCATCCCAGAGTTTCAAAGCGCAGTGCAAATGTTAACCTGTCCTCAGACACCTCAGGAGAGGCAGGGAGGTGGCAAATGCTATTACCATCTCCTGCTTTATAGAAGTCAGCCAGGCTCCGAGCCACGAACCATCTTGCTGGAGGCCTCCTGGTGAATAATCGGATGTCCTGGGGACCTACATCTAGTCATTAACTATATAATGTCACTGCCAACATACCACAAATATCAGCCCTCTAATTGATAACTATTTTCTTCCCTTGCGTTCTTCTTTCTCTCTTCCTTTGGAGGCTAAGCTCTCCTAGAACTGTGTAGATAAGTACTACAAATTGACACAGCCACCATCTTCAGTTGCCCTTCCAGAGGTTAGATTTAATCATCTCCTTTGCTGTGTGCTTGGCACAGATGAAATAGGGAAATGGTTTTGGTTATGTCACTGTGTTATTGAGAGCAGGTAGTCAATCACAGCATCCACACTCCATGCTGCCCCCTTCTAGGGGATTCACCCCCTATGGCTAAGAAGAGCAGCTCTGATTGTAACAGAAATGGGGTGACCATCTGCTGTCACACATCACTGTACTCCCATCGAAGCCATACCTGATGGGACCAGGGGCCCAAGTATTCCAGAGGCTTGCCTATGACTTAAACAGGGGACTGGAAACAAAGCTCTATTCAAACAGGGAATTTAGGGGTGCCTAGTTGGCTCAGTCGGTTAAGCATCTGCCTTCAGCACAGGTCATGATCTCAGGGTCCTAGGTTCGAGCCCTGCGTCAGGCTTCCCACTCGGCAGTGAGTCTGCTTCTCCCTCTCCCTCTGTCTCCTGCTCATGCTCTCTCTCTCTCTTTCTCTCTCTCTCTCAAATAAATAAATAAAATCTTTAAAAAATAAAACAAAACAAATATGGGAATTTAATGGTGGGAGGGGAGGGATTGGGGATGGCGAGCTTCCATTAGGGGCTCAAACAAAGAAAAGTGGGCAGGCTTAGGGTGAAAAGATACCGGATGAGTAGTGAATCAGATCAATGGCAGAGAACTAAAGAATCCAGAACTTAAGCTACTATGTGAGTAACAGTTTCAAGGACTCTTTGGAACTGCTATGGATTCTGAACAGCCTTGAAGTTGTGGTGTCTGTGAGTCTAAGCCATACCATGGTCACATTCTTCTTTATACATTCCTAACTCCTTTAATGTTCTTCTTTATAATATGCCCCCATTCTTAGCCTGAGATCAGAAATACCCAACTAAAGATTTCATTTAAGTTCTGTGACTTATATGCCTAAGTCAATATAAAGTTGAGCCAGCCACTTGTTTTTTATGCTTCAAAGCTTTCATCAGCAAAATAGGGATAATTATTTCTTAGGCCATGCCTACAGAGTTGATTGGACTTCATAAATATCTAGTTGATTTGAAGTGAGGTTTTTCTAGCCATTATTACATCTAATCACTAAGCAATCACTGAATGTCTACCTGATTTGATTATTTAGAAATCTGAAGTTATGACTGGCCTTCTCAAGCCTGTCACATAGTCATCTTAAGAATGAGATAATGTTGGGGGTGCCTGGTGGTTCAGTCAGTTAAGCATCTGCCTTTGGCTCAGGTCATGATCCCGGGTTCCTGGGATTGAGCCCCACGTCAAGCTCCCTGCTCAGTGGGGAACCTACTTCTCCCTCTCCCTCTGCTGTTCTCCCTCTTGTTCTCTCTCTCTCTCTTTGTCAAATAAATAAATAAAATCTTAAAAAAAAAAAGAATGGGATAATGTTAGCTTTGCCACACAGAAATTCTGACCAATCCCTAAGTGGCGGAGCAGTAAACACACTAATGCTACTGTCCCATAATCCCAGTTTCTTCAAATACCGGGATTGCACCTGGGAGAGAGATTAGATTATAGAAGACATCAGTTACTGCCTGAATGGTACAAATAAATCTCATCTATGAGAGAAGGAAATTTAAATGGACACAGTGGGCTCAGGAGGAAAAAAAACACAACACACATAAAACATTTTTGAGAAATGAGATCATTGACATTTTGATCAGTCAACCTTAGCTATTAAGTACCACCATCTCTGCCAAGCTAATTACCTGCAAATTAAGAGCCAGCCCTAGCCAAGAGTGGCGCTGGCATCCAGCTCCGCAATCACATTATGGAAAGGAAAAACCCAGAAAGGAAGGAAAAGCAGGGCAAAGCCCGAAGAAAGGAAAATCGCTAAGTGCAGGGCAGCACTCCCCTGAAGGATGCCTTGCCCTCAGCAGTTCCAGCACCCC
Organism: Zalophus californianus; assembly: GCF_009762305.2. Lineage (NCBI taxonomy): Eukaryota > Metazoa > Chordata > Mammalia > Carnivora > Otariidae > Zalophus > Zalophus californianus. The sequence goes on from NC_045605.1 coordinate 37,485,518, forward strand.
TGCGGCCTGAGGGGAAGCTGCAGGCGGAGGAGGGGCCCAGCTGCCAAATGAGCTTGTCACCTGCTTTCTCAGCACCCAGCCCCTGTCAGCCCATCCCTCAGATGGCTGGTGGGATGGCTCCTCCGGAACTTCCCTTGGCCACCCCCACTCTGCTGGGCATCCGTCCTAGGCTCTGTTCCCCGTTTCAGGAGTAACTTCCGGGGACCTGCAAGCTCTGCTAAGATTCTAAAGCTACCACTGATTGGGAAGAGGAGTGAAGTGGCTTTGGGGGGCAAGAGGAGCAACAACTGGCTTTCTGGGGGGTCCAGTGGCCAAGGCATTTTACTTAGGCAGGACTTTGGGGAGGGAAGTCCATGTGAGTTTCTTTTCCCGAAGTATATGAAGGAGAGGGGAAATTCTTACATCCCATCCTGAACCACAAAGACTGTTTTTGTTAGAGGTAGAGTAGATCTAGGTTTGGAGGAGCCTGAATTTTTATACCATTTGAGGGAGAGTTCCTGTTTTAAAAAAAGAATACAAAATTAAGTACAGGATCTTCTTTAAAAAGCCACAAAGCTTAAGTTTCATTAGCATCATGGAAAATCTGCCTCTACTTAGAAGTACATTTGTTTTCTGTCATTCTGTCTCTCTCTCACTTTATTTCTCCCTGTCTGTCTCCACCACTGCAGGTGCATTTTCCCTGGCAGTAGCTGAAACAAGGCAGGTTATGTGAATATTCACTTGTGTTTTCTGGAATGTTCTTAGCATCTCTCCCTCGGAGACTCTCCAGTAGAACAATGAAACCTTTTTGGCGCTGAGAGATGGACTCGAGGCAGAGAAACGAATTCCCCTCAGAATCTCCTCTAATTTGGTTATTCCTGCCCGCCTGGCTTTAGGACTCTGGGTTCTGAACTCAGGTCAGCTGTCAATTCACAGAGTCACGGTTATGGGTTGAATTATGTCCCTCCAAAATTCGTATGTTGAAGTCTTAATCCCCTGTACCTCAGAAAGTGATTTTATTTGAAGAGAGAGTCTTGGCAGGGGCAATCAAGTTAAAACGAGGTCGTTAGGGTGGGCCCCCATCTAATATGACTGGTGTCCTTACAAAAAGGAGGATATTGGACGCTGACACACACGTAGGGAAAATGCCATGTGAACTTGAAAGCAGAGATTGGGGTGACGTTCCTACAAGCCAAGGAACACCAAAGATGATCCACAAACCCCCAGAAGCTGGGGAGAGGCAGAGAACAGATTTCCCTCACAGCTCTCAGAAAAACTGACCCTGCCTACACCTTGATCTTGAACTTCTAACCTCCAGAACTGTGAAACTATAAATTCCTCTTGTTTAAGCCTCTTGCTCTGTGGTCCTCTGCCATAGCAACCCTCTTACCCTAATACAGGAAAGCTCGGGTCCGTCTCCCTTCTACACCATTTGCCACAGAATAAAGACCAAAAGAATGCTCTTCATCATCTGCCCTGCAAGGCAGCAACTAGGACAGACATAGGAAAGGGCTTTTTTTTTCTGTACTATTTACCAAAAACAACTTATAAACCGAGGTTCTCTAAGCACTTTTGCTGAAAGGGCCTCTTTTATTAGCCTGATTGTATTACAAATGATTTCATTCCAGTCATCAGTCATCATATGAGAGAAACGTTCGAGAAATTTTTCTTGAATGTACTCAGCCGCTCTTGCAGTCCCAGGCTTTCATTCCAGGAGAGGCCAGCCTTTGTTCGTGAAATTTCAGCAAGCGTTTATTGAGCACTTACTAGAGTGCAGGTGCTGGGCCAGGGCTGGGAGACAAAGCTTCCTTGGACAGAGACAGGCTTTTCAGGAACTGTAGTCTGGTGTGCACACAAATGTAGCAAAGAGCCACAGATACAGCACAGCGTGAAAAGTGCTACAGTGTGATGTTTATAAAATACTATGGAAGCTCGGAGTTGGGAGAATCTGTGAAGGACAGTTTTAATGGAGAGGACATTCCAGTTGGGCTTTGAAGGACGAGTAAGAGTTTGCTAGGCAGAGAAGGAGGGAGGCAGAAGGAAAACCATGGACGGTTTGGAGTAGGTTGACTAAACTAGTGTGGCCGCAGCATAGTGGTCACTGAGAAGAGTATCATGGGCCCTGAACAAGTGCGTGTGGCAGGACAAGGGAGCAGGGGTGAGTAGGAGTTGGGGAATAAAACTCAAAAGTCAGAATCTGTCCTCTTGATGTTTTGTGTGTCCTGACGTTGCTGCGCAGCTCTAGGAAGCCTGACTTGGGTGTCAGTCAGATCACAGGGAAAGGTCTTGACAAGGCTCTTCTTGTCCTCCATTTGGGCCAATCCGTAAGGAAAACGGCATGGAGCTCGGAGGAAGATGGAAAGGAGTAGAAGGGGGGGGCAGTCCTCTTGGCATCCGGCCGCAGCGAAGTGCTAAGTGTTTGATTCTCGCTTTGTGACTTGCTCCAACAGTTTCCCTTCTACTCTGCTTCGGGTTCTCGGATGACCAGAGACCTCTGCACTCGGCTCCGAGGCAGCTGTAGGAGTCTTCCTGTTTTGGCCACTTAACCTGGTCAAATCCGCCCAGTCATTTACTCAGCAAACACTTCAGGTGCTGTGCTAGGCACCAGACATGCCCCCAAAGCATCCAGGAGTGAATGTCACCCTTCCCCCCTGCCCCCGAAGCCAGTTGTCAGGGCTGTGGCCAGGAGGCAAACAGCACACAGCTGGGAGGCCGAGCGACCTGGCTGCACAACTTTTTAGCCGGGTGACCTGAGATACGTCCCTCGCTGTCCCTGATCTGTGGATTCCACATGTTTAAAATTAGGTTTGTGATTTTTTTCCCCCTCTGTGAAGATGGTAGAGTAAAATAGCGACCGTGAAAATCCTTTCTCATCTGAGAAACCCTAGACAATTCTTATTTGTTACTGTGACCAGACCAGTTAGGTGAGTGGGAGCCTAAGTGTATTCATCAGACTCTCACTATGGGAAGTCGCAGGAAGCCAAGCCAAGCTCACCACAGCAACAAAGGAGTTTATTGACTCGTTTACCTGGGAAGATCCTGCTGAAGCTCAGAGTCAAAGGAAGAGCTGTGGGATCTAAGGCCTTAGGGAACCAGAGATCTGGCACACTCCTTGACGACCTTAGTGTCTACTTGCTTCTGCTTCTCCTCACACCGTGGCTTCCTCCTCTCCTGCCCAGCACCTGCTTTCTCCTTATGGCAAGAAACCTGGGCAATTGCAGCTCCAGCCTGGAGAGAGTAGGTGAGGGGGCAGGAGGGCAGTATGTTACCAGAGGGAGGTGAGTAGACACAAGGGGGGACAACAGAGCCCCTGCTGCCACTGTCTTCTGCAGTGTGACAACCACATGCCCAGAGGACACGGTTGGTGGACACATTCTGCGTCAGACACTGTTCGAGATCTTGGGCAGGCAGGTCGGCTCCACGGTGCCCAGCTCTCCAGTGCGTTCACTCATGACCCAGGGACAGCACACGAGGATGTGACCGCTCCTCTGAACGAGCTTGTGGCTTTCCGGCAGCGAATGACACAGACGCAGTCCTTCTCGCCTTCCACAAAGAGGGAGAGAGGAACAGTCTGCACAAACCAGAAACAACCCAATGTCTGCCAACTAATGAAAAAGTAAATAGAACGTGGTGTATCCATACGATGAAACAGAATTTGGCACCAAAAAGGAAGGAAGTGTTGATTCATGGTACAACATGGATGAGTGTCAGAAACATTACAAAAAGTAAAAGGAGCTGGTCCGAAGACCACATAATGTATACATTATGTATGATTCTATGTCTATGAAAGATCCAGAACAGGCACATCTCCAGAGATAGGAAGTAGAATAGTGGTTTCCAGAAGCTGAACAGTGAAGTAGTCGGGAGAGGGGTGGGGCACGGCTTCACTACTAATGGATATAAGGCTTCTTTTTGGGGTGCCGAAAATGTCGTATTATTACGAGTATTGTGATGGTTACACAATTCTGTAAATACACTAAAATCGATTGAATGATGTATTTCACACAGATGCCTCTTACGGTATATAAGATATTCTCAATAAAGCTGTTTTAAGAAAAGCAAACAGAGGGGCCATGTAGAAAATGTAAATAGAATGTGAAATAAGGAGTAACTTAATGGTTACTCTGGAATAGTTGGAGATGTCACAAGACCCCTCTCAAGAGACCTTGAGAAAAGCTGAGGTCTGAGTGATAGTAAAATCAGTCCTGTGCAGGGAGCTGACGGAGTATCATTCCAGGCAAAGAGGACAGCTGGTCAAAGGCCTTAAGGCAGAAACAGCCTTAGTGCATTCAAGGATCCTAGATGGGGGTGCCTGGGTGGCTCAGATGGTTAAGCGTCTGCCTTCAGCTCAGGTCATGATCTCAGGGTCCTGGGACCGAGTCCCACATCGGGCTCCTTGCTTAGCAAGGAGCCTGCTTCTCCCCCTGCCTGCCACTCCCCCTGCTTGTACTCTCCCTCTCTCTCTCTCTTTCTGGCAAATAAATAAATAAAATCTTAAAAAAAAAAAAAAAAGGATCCTAGATGGATGGACGAGGCAGGCAGGAACCAGGTCATGTGGCTTCATATACACCTGGGGGGGGGGTGTCTTTGACTCCAAGTGTAGAAAAAAGTCACTGGAGGATTTAAGAAGGGGAACAGCATGATCTTGATGATGTTTTTTAAAAATCATTCTGGCTGCTATGGGGAGAATGGATTATAGGAAGCTAGTACTAAGTTTTCTCTGATTAAATGCAAAGTATTGAGAAAGAAAAACAAACAGGATTAAATCTCAGCCTTCAAGGAGCTAACAGTGTAATGGGAGAAACAATACACAGAGACACCCATAAATCTCAGAAGAAGCAGAATGTGAGAAGTGCCCAGGGAGAGGTGTAGGAAGGGTTACAGGGTCTCAGAGGCAAATACAGTATTATCTGGTTGGGCAAGAAGCCTGTCAGTAAGGAAGATGTTTAGTTGGAGTGTGATGGATGTGTAGGAAAAGAGGGGGGGACGGTCTCCTGGCAGCCCCAATAAGGCCTGGAGGTGAGAAAGCACAGGGGGTATTAAGAGAAATTATGCCACCCAGTTAATCCACAGAGCAGAAGACAAATAAGGAGCGATGGCACTCCTAGTTGTCTGATGAAGAGGTAATGACTTAGATGTGATGGGAGGAGTGGAAAGACGGGGTTAGGTAATGGGAGATGATGGGGAGTTGGGATGAGGCAAGGAAGGTGCCAAAGATAACATGAGGGTTTTCAGCCTGAATATGGAGGGAAGAGAGTCCATACAATTAAGGGAAATCTTAATCCAGTGAAGGTCTGAGCTTGAGGGTGTTACAGTCAAGGCTCTTTCATTTGAAGCCCACTTATGCTGACTCAAGTAGAAAAGGGAGAATTTATTATAAAAATATAGGATTATATTTCAAATTGTAAGGGCAGACAGTACAGCTGAACCTTACAAGGGTCCAGAATCAGGAATGGGCAATACTTCTGGGGCCATGTTGTTCTTTGGTGATGCTGACAGTCATCCCAAGTCTGCAGGGTCTCCCTTTGCTGCCTCTCTTCACTCCGTTTGTGCCTCTTTTCACAAACCAGATTTCTCTGCATCTACACACACACACACACACACACACACACACACACACACACGAGACTGAAGACAGCAGCTTCATCTCTGCCTTTGTATCATGTCCCAGTTCAGCCAGGGCAGCAGGACGCCTGCCATCGTTCCAACCAGCTATGGACTTGGGTGCAGGATCGTGTCGTTCCAGCCCAACCTGGAGTGGAGGACGTTCTCAGAGGAGGTCCATGTACTGGGAGGAAATGCCTCAGAGGTGATGGAAGGATGAGCTCATCTTAGTTGGACTATCTAGCAAGCTATCACGATTTCAATACAAAATGAGACAGCAAATTGGCAGGATGATAGTCAGGGGAGTGATTTCGAGGTGACTCTCGGGGGCAAATGCCAAAAGAGGGGATGGAGAGGAAAGGGCCAAAAACTTAACCTTGTGAATGTTTCCATTTCCAGGGCAGGGAGGGAAGGGCAGTCAAAGATACCAAGAAAGAATACAGAAAACGATCCATTGAAAAGTATAAGAAAGGAAAGAGAATATAGAGTCATGGTGTCAGGAAGAGAAGGGAAGGAGAGCTGATCCCCAAGACCACTTGCCACGGAAACCGAGCTCCCAGGGGGCAAGAGCCCCATGTGGCTCTAGGAGTGACCAAAATACCTAGCAGGACAAGGGCCTTAAAAAGTATCTGTTGAATTGAATGAAGGTGGCGAACAAAGAGAAAAGCTGCAAGATTTAGCAAGCCTGTGGTCCTTAGTGCCTTCTAAGAAAGGAATTGCATTACAGTGTAGAGGCAAAAGTCAGGATAGAAGGAAAGAGTGGAGATTGCCTAATCATTTAGTAATTTGGGCAATGGAAGGGAGAAATGACTTGAAGAGGAAGCAGGGTTAAAGGAATGGCTTGTTATTATTACTATTATTATTGTTGCTTTTGGTTTTATTTTTAGAATGGAATAAACTTTATAATTGGAAAAAAGTAGTCACGATATATGCACTGAACATATATTCAAGAGATGAGCAATGAGTAGAACCTTCTTAAAGGAAGAGGGAAGAGGTGAGAGAAACCTTAGCAATCTGACAGAATTCTTCTCAGAGATCAAGGAGAAGAAAAAGAGCCTAAAGATCCCAGGAAAACTTGAGATAGAGAAGAGCAACATTGAAGAAGCTTCCTCACATGCCTTTCATTTCCCAGTGAAGGTGGAATCTTGTTGGCTTGCCTGGCGCAGGTTGCGGGCAGAGTATGACGGAGAAGTTTTTGGGACAGGAACTGAGCAGAATGCTGCATGTTGTCTTCAAGAAAGAGGTCATTACCCAACAGTGAGCGGCCGGGTAAAGTTAGGGTGAATTTGTTATGGTCTCAGTTCATACAACTGCAAGGCGTGCTTCAGCTGAAGTTCAATGATATGGATGCTGAAGCAGAGTCCCATGGTGATTCCTGGCAGCGGAAGGGTGAAAAATCTCTAGGTGGTAGCAAAATGCTGTGTTGAAAGAGCTTAGCCAGGGGTCAGAGTGTCAAATGAGGCTGATGACTGGAGACCTAGGGGCATTGCTGACCAGAGCGAGGTAGAGGATAGACAGGGGAAAAGACCGGAAGCTGTTGCAGAGGAGGAAGCCTCTGATGTCCAGTGCAAGAGTACAAAGTCATGGTGAAGGTCAAGATGTCAGTATGCCAAGGAATGGTTCCAGCTCTGGAAAAAAACAGTTCAAAGCATGAAGGAATGAAGAAACATTTGGTGAACTCTCGCTTACCACCCTGGAGAGGTCCACATTTCCCAAAGGGCTGTTGCCACAGAGGCTTCTAACCTCCAAGGCTGTTGGTTCCCGCAAAATCCAATGGTAGGAAGTAGACATGAAAGTTTGTCCTAGCATGTGATGGAAAGTGAAAAGGAAATAATAAGCAAATCATATATACAGTGGGATGACAACTACGGGGCAATGCTTCATAGAAAGAAAGAAGAAAGAAATGGGGGGAATGGGGAAAGTCACCAAAAGCCAATGCTTTTTCGTCCTGGGGTGGGGGGGTGGGCGGTGTAACTTGGAATGATTTGGCGGTTTTCTTTTTCTTTGTCCCCTCCCCCCATCTTTTTACATTTCTGTGAGAGAGGTATTGTTGTTCCATGAAAAGCTCAGATTTTGGAGTCGGGAAGCACAGTTATAATGGCTGGCAGTTATGGACCACCCACCAAGAGCGAGGCATTGTGCTTGGTGCTTTACATATATTACTTCTAATCCCTGCAACAATGCTTGTGCTGACTATTATCCCCATTTCAGATGTGAAAAAATGAAACTCAAACATGATAAGGGACTTTGCCAAGTCCCAAACCCATCTGTATTGCATGTACCTGAACTCACAACCACTTTGATTTTTATCTCTTTTTCTTACTAGATGTCTGACCTTAGGCAGAACACTGACCCTCTCTGAGGCTCGGTTGCTTCACCTGCAAACGCACACACACACACACACACACACACACACACATATACGAAAATAAATTTGCCATCAGCTCAAGATCTGTATCGGAGCCACCAAAGTGAAGGGGATTAAAGCAGCTTCTGGGAGTGGACTGAGCAAAATGGGCTTTCCAGAGAAAAGGAGGCGGCTTGGTCTGTGACCCCAGTTACGCTGTTTGGCTCAAGAACCAAGAGAACCCAGTGTTTGTAAACATTCTCTTTACTAGAAATACAAAGGTTGTTAGTCTAGGTTTTTCTAGGATGATGTTGTAAGCCCCAGTATAAAAGGGCAGTGGTGGGGCAAGACTTTAGCTGTTTTCCCAACTCTGACAGGCCCTTGCTCATGCAGAGAGTGTCACTGGCAGCTGCACAGACCATGGGAACTTCAGGGCAAAGGGAAAGCTCCCCAAGGCGGGCTGGACCTGCTCCGGAGGTTTGGATGTCTCTCATATCCAGGGTGAATAACTCAGGTCCGGGGGTGGAGGTGGGTACGGTGGCTGGGGAGATGGCCTCCCACCACTTTTCAACTCACCTGAAATATACAAATGCCTACTGCAAAGAGTTGTGCAGATGAAAAAGAATATCTTTAGAGTCCCTGGTGAGGGCCCTGCACAAAATATGATCTCATTAAATGGTAGCTTTTATTGCTTTTCTTCAAAAATTTTATATTGAGCTTGTATTACCTTTTATGGGTAAGAAAATGAATTTTTAAGTGTGCTTACATTTCAGCCACAGTTATGCCTACAGAGTAGAATGGGGATGTGTCGTTACATCGAAGGAAAGATAATCATCTTTTCCTTGATACATTTTCGTTTGGCTATACACTGAGCACATGTGGGTTCTTTGGGGATTTTTTCCAAATAAGTTATTTTCTTGAAAAATTTGTTAGCAAGATCATCCTTAGGAGACTGAGGTATCTCTTGAACATTCCTTTCCACCAGCCACGGCAGAGAAATCGGGTTAAAAGGAGCCATGGGCAACAGAACTGAAAACCCACACATCAGCCACAACAGTAGGTAGAAGGAATGCCAAGGCACAACACCAAGAGGTGGTAGCAGCGCAGATGTCCATCAACAGATGGATGGATAAACAAAATGTGGTCTATACATGCAATGGGATATTATTCAGCCTTAGAAAGGAAGAAAATTCTTTCACATGCTACAATATGGATGAACCTTGAGGACATCACGTTAAGCGAAATAAGCTGGCCCAAAAAGACAAACACCATATGATTCCACTTACATGAGGTATCCAAAGTCGTCAAATCCATAGAAACAGGGGGTAGAATGGTGGTTACCAGAGGCTTGGGGGAAGGGGGCAAAGGGCACTTATTTAATGGGTATAGAGTTTCAGTTTTGTAAGATGGATTAGTTAAGGCTCTCCAGAGAGGGGAGGGGATGGGAGGGAGGAGAGAGGAAAGAGAGAGAGAGAGAGAGAGATTTATTAGGAGGAATTGGCTTACTTGATTACGGAAGCTGAAAAATGTGATGATCTGCCATCTGCAAGCTGCAGACGCAGGAAAGCCAAGGGTGGCAGAAGACCAATGTCCCAGCTGAAGCAGGCAGGCAGGAATGGGACAAATCCTCCTTTCTCTTTTTTGTTCTATTCAGGCCCTCACCCGATTAGAAGATGCCCACCCACATTGGGAGGGCAACCTACTTTACCAGGTTTACCAATTTGAATGCTTATCTCATCCAGAAGCACCCTCACAGACACACCCGGAATTCACGTGGAACATGGGCACCGCCCCCCCCAGCCCAGTGAGGATGACACATCGAATTAGCCATCTCACAAGGTAAAAAAGTTCTAGAGGTCCATTTCACAACAATGGGAAAATAAACTTAACACCATGGAGCTGTACACCTAAAACTGTGAAGATGGTAGTGATTACAAGTACCAATAAATCGGGTCAATGGGCCTTGAAATGACAATTTCCTTGACTATGTATAAAAATGAATTCGAGCCGCTCATGAAACCAAAGCTGATGCCAAAGGAATGAGGCCACAAACAGACAAAAGATGTTACCGAAGTCAAAGCAGGAGAACCGAGGAGAGAGCCGTGGAAGGAGCCAAAGCCCTGCGTGACGGTGGAAGGAGCAAGTGTGGGCAGGGGCGGCGACACGCCAACCCTGGAGGAGGGTTCAGGCCAGCCAGCGGAGCCACCTCCATCTCTGCTCCCTGCCCTGACTCCCTGAGCTCCAGCCCACCTGCAGCTCTTCAAGCACGCATGTCCAGCAGCTCCGCTAGGATGGCCGCCCACCAGCATGCCCCACTTGACTCCACCAGCTGAGGCTCAGTCCTGCTTTTGTGCATCACTGATAGGCCACCTGCTACCTCAGGCACTTGAGTCCAGGGCACTCTATCTACACCCTGAGAATCCAAATTATGAGCCTTGATCAAGAAAATAAATATGTCAGTGGAAAATTTTCATGAGAAAATTAAAAGAAGATAGTTCATCAGCCCGGAGCCGCCTGAGCTACCCAGGTGCCCCTAGGCTTCTGGCTACAAATTACAGAAAGGTCTGACTCAAGCTAGTTAAAAGATAAGGAAATGTATTGTTATGTAATAAGTCCAAGTTAAGTCAATAGACAGAATAGGCTCCAGTGGTGGTTAATCAGAAACTCAACATTGTCATCAAAGACCTGGCTTGCTTCAGTTTCTGCTCTGCCATCTAGGTATTGGCTTCGTCCTCTGGCTGGTGGCACGCTGTCCCTCCAGCTAGCTCTAGCCATCAAACGCAGAGAGAACAGGCCCAGAGGAAGAAAACCAGCTGTCTCTTCCCGTTTTCCCTTTCTGAAAGCAGAAAACCTTCCCTATAAACCCTTAGCTTACTTCTCTTCTCATCCCACTGGCCAAAACCCGGGGCCGCATGCCCCTTGCTAAACTACCCACAATCCATAGCAAGAGGAACATTTTCACTATAATCGTCTGAGTTTAATTATTTAGGGAGACCACAGTGTCCCCTACACAATGTAAACAAGACCAGAAAATTAACACAGCTATTATATCAAAAGCTTGCTCCAGGAGCTTTTAGAGTAGAACTGTGATACTCTCTCCGACCCACCGTCACCTACACCCACCCTCCACCTCAATTCAGTTACAATGCCTAAGTTCTCAAATTTGGAATCACTCATCTGAGAGAGATGGGGGGGGATTTTGTGGTCAAGTGTGATTGGGAAGTGTATGCTCCATGTCCTTCTGAGAGATTCATGGTTCTCACTGGTATGTTTATTAAAAGCCCTGTGGGTCTTACAGATTGCTTACTCTGCCGGTTTCCAAATTTATCTGACCAGCTAATTTTCCCCCAGGTGATTTTTAAACTAACATCCTATGAAATGAATACTCCTCCAACTTTAGGAAACCTCAGCTGAGATATGATCTTTCCTGGAGACAGGCAATATTTTGTTCTCCTTGTCCCTTCAGACTCAGCTTAAACAACACCTCTCCCTGGGAACCCTGCACCACCCAGCAATGGGGGGCAGGTTGCGGGGGTCCCAACCCGCTTAGCCTGCTACATTGCAATTACCTGTTCCTCGAGTTTTCACCCCCACAATCTGTGAGCTCTTCAAGGGCAGGAACTGTGTCTTGCTCATGGCTTTACATCCAACACCCAACACGTGGGCCAGCTAGAGAAGAGATGGAACATTTCTTGAGAGACTCCACTGACCCACCAGACCAGTGGTCTTGCCCAAAGGTAAGGGAACAAGCTAGAATGGAGCCGAGATAGACAAATCCCGATTTCAGCCGTTCTAATCTACTCCGCCTCTAGGCAATCACTGAGTACCTCTCCGAGATTGCTGGGGAGCCAAATTGTTCCAGAAACTCCAGTCTGCACAAAGGAAGCTTTTGTTAATAGACCACACCTCTGCATCCAGAGGCCTCCGCGGAGAGCCTTGGCCCTTTCGGGCCTATTACTCCTGCTGGAGAAGCCAGGAGGAGGAAGGCCCACACTGGGCCTTTGGGGCTGCCTCATGACCCTCACACCCATCTCCATAAATGGAAGCTGGTAATCTTCTGGGCAGAGGTCACCGAGTCCATAAAAGTACCTGGAGCATGTTGGAAGAAAAAGGCCTTTCCTAAGTACAAAGTAAGGTTAACGAGCTTAAAAAGAAAAAGTAAAAGGCCTCCGGCTCTCACTGTCCAAGTACATCAGATGTGGAGGCCTCAGAGTGGGGCTGAGGAAGGGAAGACCCAAGACTGGTTGTTTCCTTCTCTAGAGGTACAGGGAATACTGAACCTGTGGGAACTAGATCGTGAGCTGTTGAGGAGAACCCTCCTGGTTGCCGATCCTAGACTTAACCCTAACCTAACCCTGCTGCTCCCCCTGCTTGTGCCCACCTCTCTTCCTCCTTCCCAAGAGAAATGAGTTTGGGTTCGGGCACCCACCATCTTTCACACTGCCATGTGCTTCAGGGCAAACTGTTGCCAAGCCCATCTTCACATGGTGACTCTGGTTTGTCTATAAGCCAACCACAATGGCCCCATTCTTCTTGATGAGGCTTTGTTTAAGAATGAGATTGTGACCCAGTTCTAGCCAATTAAATGTGAGAGTGAAAATCTGCTACAGACCTCTGGGAAAGTGTTCTTGTTTCTAAAACAAAGCAAGGGGAAAAAAAGAGAAATCTTTCCTCTTTCTCTGGTCATCACTGATGAGAATTGATGGCTGGAACTACAGCAGCCATTTTGCTCACCTGTCTGAGGATGAAGACAACATCAAGGGGGCAGGATGGAAAGAATGAAGCGTCCTAGGTTCCTAATGATGTTGTCAAGCCTGGGTCACACTATAAATGCAACCCACTCCAGACTTACTGCGTGAGCAAACATTTCATCATTGTTTCATTGTGTTTTATGTGTGCTATGGCCAAAATCTTGCTAAGTTAAATGTACAGGGCCCCAAGGCCAGGTCTTATGCATACTGTGTCCAATCATTTTGGCCTTTCTCCCCAGTGTTGGGCAGTGAACACCCCCAACCAGTGCGAACTGAGGCCACAGCTCTAGAAAAAGCCGGTTGGGATATATTATATCACAGATAAAACCCTCAGACCACAGGTTCCTGAGGCCCGCACAGTACAGAGTCGTCACTCCTCCTGCCCTGATCTGCTTGAGAAAACAAAGCTTCCACCCAAATGTCTAGCCTTCTCAACTGACTCGGAGGAGGGGTGTGCTCAGAAAAACGTAAGCAAATGAGCTAGGCCCGAGCACAGAGCACAGAGTCTGGTCCGGGCTCAAGGATGTGCAAGAATGATGCATCTGGACTTAGTGTACAGTTAACATTATTTTGGTTAGCTCCCAAGGCAGCTAGTAAGTAGTGTGAAGGTGTAAAGCGTAAGTATGTAAGATAAGGTTTAAGTTGGATGGACTTGGCTTTCTACTGACTCCCTTATTTGCTATGGACCCTTGACTAAAATTTGGGGTTTCAGCGACTTAACAGGAATGAGACACCTGCTGCTCAGAGCTGGAGAGGGCTGAGTGCATTGCTGGTACATTCCAGGCCTGGAAGCCTCCAGAAAGGACATGCACTCCAGATAACTCAATAATTCTCTCACTTGCAGAAGCCATATGCACCGTCCTCATATCTGGGTTCTGGACTTCAAAATTCTTATGTGCCAGCATCAGGCAATCTTTCCTCTCCTGCACCTGCATTGCAAGGCAGTTTTCTGGTGATATCTCCTGGGGGTGCAGCACACGACTCCTTACACTAAAGTGTAAGCTCCACAATGGCACGGTGTTCTTCTGTTTTAGTCACTGATACACCCTGGGTGCCTAAAACAGGGCATGGCACATCGTCACCTCTAAGGTGGAATTGAAAGTAGTATCTATCTCCCAGGATTGTTCAAATATTGAATGGGATAGTGTGCAAAATCTTGGCTCAGTGCCTGGCACTCAGTAAGCGCTAAATAAATGGTAGTTGTTACTGTTGTTGTTGTTGTTCGACCTTCGTCTTTGCTCTACTGCATAGGTGCATTGTCCCACCTGACCCAGTAACTGGTGGGTGGAGATCCATAGAGGAAGAGTCTGAGTCACTCCCGTGTGCCCACATGGAGGGACAGGCAGGAGTAGTGTTTAAGAATTCATTTTGGGGGGCGCCCGGGTGGCTCAATCGGTTAAGCGTCTGCCTTCGGCTCAGGTCATGATCCCGGGGTCCTGGGATCGAGACCAGCATCGGGCTCCCTGCTCGGCGGGAAGCCTGCTTCTCCCTCTCCCACTCCCCCTGCTTGTGCTCTCGCTCTCTCAAATAAATAAATAAAACCTTATAAAAAAAAAAAGAATTCATTTTTAAATGTCAGATCTGCTCCTCATCTTCTTCCAAATCTCCTTATCTCAGTCAGTGCTATGCTTTTTGCCCAGTAATCTCTTTCTCACTTGCTAGTAGGCTCCAAGTTTCCGATCTCCCTGGGAGTGTCTCCCACACCGGCCTCCCCCAGCCACCCTCACCAGACTGGGCTGGAGCCGCCCCCCATCTTCTGTTTCACCGCCCCCCCCTTCCATTCCCATGTCTGCACTTCTGGCAGATTCTTCTTCCAACCATTCTCCTCCTCCCAAACTGCATGTTCTCCTGATCCCCTGCAAGATCAAGTCCCGTTTATTAGCAATATCATGAGTGAGGTTTTCAACTTGGCCCTGAAGTATTTTTCTAGCCTCTTTTCTCACTATATTCCTCTCTTTACCCCCTGGCCACCATGCTCCAACATACACAGAGTCACGCTTCTCTACGTTCCTTCAAAAGATCCTTTCGCCAGACACACCCTTTCCCTTCACCTTTGACGATGCTGGTGACACTCGACCGGCGGCAGGCTTGCCCCCAAGGGAACAGTTGGCAGTGTCTGGAGACACTTTTGGTTGTCACGCTGGGGTAGAGCATGTTCTAGCATCAAGCAGGTAGAAGCCAGGGATGTTGTTGAACATCCTACAATGCCCAAGACAGCCCCCCACAGCAAAGGATGACCTGGCCCCAAAGTCAATAGTGTTGAGAGATCCTGGCCATGGAAATGCTACCCGTGCTTTAGGACCAACCCAAATGCCATGAAGCTTCCCCGTGAGGGTCTAAAATGAAAATGTGGGGCCCTCCCCTCTAACTTCATTGCAGCTTTGGCAACACCATCCATGCTCTCTTGCCTTTCCAGAACTGTGGGCCCCTTCACCAGATTTCAGAGTTGCTCTTCTGGCCCAGAGGAAATGTCCCAAATGTACTTATGTCAAATCACAGCCAGAGAGGAACCACTATGGAAAATGGTATAGAGGTTCCCCATAAAATTAAAAATAGAACTATCGTAAAATCCAGCAATTCAACTTCTGGGTATTTAGCCAAAGAAAAAGAAAGCACTAACTCGAAAAGGTATGTGCCCCTCCCTGTTCACTGCAGTATTATTCACACTGGCTAAGGCGTGGGCACAACCTGTCTACTGATGGGTACATGGAATTCAAAAATGTGAGATAGATATAATTCAGTCATAAAAAAGAATAGAATCTTGCCATTTGTAACATGGATGGACCTTGAGGGCATTATGCTAAGTGAAATAAATCAGAGAAAGACAAATCACTTATGTGTGAAATCTAAGCAAAGCAATACAAACAAACAAAAAACACGCTCCTGGATACAGAGAACAGACTGGTGGTCGTCAAAGGTGGAGAAGGGGAGTGAAATGGTGAAGGGGATCAAGAGGTACAAATTTCCATTTATAAAACAAATAAGTAATGGAAATGTAACGTACAGCATGGCAAGTATAGTTAATAATCCTGTGTTGCATACTTGAACGTTGCTAAAGAGAATGAATCTTTTTTTTTTAAGTAGGTTCCATGGCCAGCATGGAGCCCAACACAGGGCTTGACCTCACAACCCTGGGATCAAGACCTGAGCTGATCAGGATCAAGAGTCAGATGCTTAACGAACTGAGCCACCCAGGCGCCCCTAAAGAGAGGAGGTCTTAAAAGTTCTCGTTACAAGAAGAAGTATTTTGTAATGATGTCTGGTGACAGATGTTAACCAGATTCACTGCGCCCGTCATTTTGCAATATATACAAACATAGAATCGTTATGTCCTATACCAGCAACTAATATAATCGTACATGTCAGTTATGCCTCGGTAAAAAAAAAAAGAAGGGGCCCACAATATTTGTACCTGTTAAAATTTGTGAGACCACGAGGATACAAGAATAAAGCTCTGTTACTTTTTTTTTTTTTTTTTTAATCACAGCCAGAAAAGACAGTCTTGGCCTGACATGGGTCAGAATTCATTGAAACTCCAGTTTTACTTCCCCAAGCCAGTATTTCCAATGACTATTTGATTCGGCTTCATGCTAGTGGTTCACAAGTTTGTCTTTACATAAGGAAGAAACTATCCATCCCTCAGCCCATGTGGCCATCGTGACACCCGACCAAAGCGGGGTTTTGATGGGTGTTTCCTGGATGTTAAATGTCATTCGACCAATTTTGACCGTACGGTCCATTTCTAGCTTCTGCAGAGAAGGTTCTTCCTGAGTGGCTTTGTTTCTATCTTTTCTTCGTCTGAATCAACCTGTCAGTTATATCCCCCAGGATATCACATGGGGAGGCATGAATACTTTCCCAGATGCCCTTTTTTTATTTTAAAGAAGAGAATGTGGGACAGCCAGTCACACTGCTATTTCAGAGGTAAGTCCTACTGCAGACTGAACACACCCACTCCCCTGACTCCCTACCTTTGTAGGACCAGATGGGGAGGATATCTTTGCGAGAAACACCTAAAACATTAAAGAGCAGAGGGTTTCTAAAAGAGCTCACTTATTTTTAAGCTGATGCCAGGTCAGAACCTGTACAGTCCCGCTGAAAAATCTGAAGTTGAAATAAGACACCCCAATAATTTCCTCTAGATGACAGTGCATAGGACCGTCCTCAGTAAGGCAACTTTGGACTTTGGGACTCCAATCCTTGAGCATGCCCTCTGCCTCCTTCCTGATGGCAGAGGGACAATCTGCCTCTCTCCTTGGAGTTGTTCTGTTGGTGTTGGCCTAATAGTCTGGCACCCTCCTGTTCCCCGTCCCTCCTTGTTCTGTGAAGCAGTGAGCAGAATGCTCTCAGGAAGCCATTAAGAGGCAGTTTATTTGACTACAAAATGCGCATTTCAGAGTACATGGAATTTCCTGATAAGCCAATTGTAAATACCGTTGACCCTTGGAGGAACATGGGTTTCAACTGCACGGGTCCACTTATATGTGGATTTTTCACAGTCCAGTACTGTAAATGGATTTCCTCTTCCTTATGATTTTCTTAATAACATTTGCTGTCCTCTAGCTTAGTTTATTCTAAGAATACAGTGTATAGGGGCGCCTGGGTGGCTCAGTCGGTTAAGCGGCTGCCTTCAGCTCAGGTCATGATCTCAGGGTCCTGGGATTGAGCCCCGCATCGGGCTCCCCGCTCCGCGGGGAGTCTGCTCCTCCCTCTCCCTCTGACCCTCCCCCCTTCTTGTGTTCTCTCTCTCTAAGGAATAAAAAATCTTAATTAAAAAAAAAATAAATAAAGAGGCATACAGTATATAATACATATAACATACAGAATATGCGCTAGGCAACTGTTTCTGTTGTTGGTAAGGCTTTCCATCATCAGTAAGCTTTTAGTAGTTAAGTTTGAGGGGAGTCAGAAGGTGTGTGCACATATTTTTAAGGTGTCTGCAGAATTTGACTGGGCAGAGATCGGATCCCCTAATGCCCACATTGTTCAAGGGTCAACGGTAGTGTCCTCAGGTCACTCACGGGTCCTCATCTGGCGTGGGTCCACCCAGCAGGCTAGATCCTGCCCCAGGCTGCTTGCCCCTAGGCTGGCTGGCTCTCAGCCTTGGATTTTGGGGCTTCTGGTTCTTTCTGCGGGCTTCCAAACAAAATCCCCCTTCCAGACCCAAACTACAGACCCCAAAACAACAATTCCTTGCTTGGCTGGATTCCATTCTATCTGCTCCCAAACAAGCCCTAATTCTCCATGCCTCACTGCCAGGCTGAGCTTAATGAATGATGCTTTAAGTCCCCGTTTGCCGTCCCTCTAGGCCCAGGGTGCTTAAACCAGGTTTTAGATTCAGAGAATGATGGCCTTTTAACTTTCGTTAGAGTCTGGAAACCACTCTCTGCTCTGGGCTCTACCTTCTCCCAGGGTCTCTCAATTGCTATGCTTTTTTTTTCATTCAGTGTGTCTCCAATCCTTGCTTTTAAGCAGCCTGTCTTTTCCCAAAACTCTTTTTTTCTGTATCAGACTTTTGAGTCTACCGCACCCCTCCCTACCTTGCCCTGCCCTCTCCTAGTCCATTAATTGTCTGACCTTGGCAACCCCCTTCCAGTTCGTTACAAAATCATCTCCCAAACCACATTTCCATTGCACATCTACAAAGTAACCTTTGTCTTCAATGGGAAGGGAGACAATTATACCGCACATAATTGGGGCAAGACTCTATTCATTATAATCTTCCATCTCTATAGAAAAGTCAACTCTTAACTTTACATCAGTTTCCTATTGTAGACAATCAACCCCAATAATTCAGGATAGCCAAAGATTTTTTTTCTTTATTTCCAGATTGATTTTCCAATACCCAGAAAGGTGGCGTAGAAAAAGCACCAGACTTAGAACCAGAAGGCTTGTGTTCAGATGCAGGCTCTGCCACTTACCAGCTGTGTGACCTTGGGAAAGAGGTTCCAACTCTCTACAGCTCAGTCTACCCATATGTGAAAGGGGACGATAACACCTACCTTGTTCAGTTACAGGGATTTGGGGGTGACCTGCATTACCTGTGAGTACCCAGCCCTGTGCTTAATCAGTGACTAGCCTCATGGATCTCCATGGGAAAACTCGAATGAGGAACAACTCTGGATTTGGAGATCTCCCTTTGCCACAGAGTAGCTGAGTAATCATAGGCCAGTAATTACCTTCATCTCTCAGCGATCTGATTTCTTCAACTATAAAATGAAGATAATGTCACCTACCTTGCTTACCTTATGTAGGACACTTTGATCGGAAATTGCTTTGTAAACTGAGGCACATCGTACCGTATGAGGGTAGTGCATCTCCTTCTCAGGGAAGACTGAACCGGGGAATTTTACAGATTCTCCCATCTGCCCCCCTCCCCCCAGCTTTCTGTGGTTACTATATTTCCTCCCCGGAGAAGATCAAACAAGGGAATCTCTACTGGCTCCTCTCACTGGGAAAGTAGGACAGATTCTAGCCGCCTGGAGGGAGCTGGGCCTGAAATTAAACCCTAAGGCACTCCCAGGACTTGGAGATGCCAGATCATCAGCCTTCCCTTGCTTGGGCCTAAGTGACAACTAAGCTCCTTAAAGTCTCCTAGAGAAATTTAGCGAGAGTAAGGATTCTTCATACTATATCGTTTTTACAAATGCTGATTTGTAGCAAACTGTTGTAAAAGAAAAACAATGCAATGTAATGCAGTAGAAAAGTAACGTAAGGTAAGGTAAAGTAATGCAAAGATAAAAAGGAAAACTAATCATTGATTTAAAACCTATTTTTTTTTAACTCGATGTGTTTAACCCTTCTTCCACACATGCAAGAGTTTTCATGAATGC
Source organism: Zalophus californianus (assembly GCF_009762305.2). NCBI lineage: Eukaryota > Metazoa > Chordata > Mammalia > Carnivora > Otariidae > Zalophus > Zalophus californianus. The sequence continues at coordinate 37,505,032 of NC_045605.1, forward strand.
AGGTGCATTGGCCTGTCACACCCCCATTAGACCCTGGAGCTGCTAAGATGCAGTGTTTCACCCAAAAAGCTAAGACTGAGTACAGTTAGAGTCAGCCCGGTTCCCAGGAGACAAGCAGCCAGGCTCAATAATAAGGCGTAACAACTGCCTTCAGGAATGTTTTCTGCTGAGGAGAAAAAAAAAAAAAATAAGAAAAACCTGTAACTTTCCAGGACTCCTCCCGGGCCCCAGACTCTGACCCGCCTCTGCAAATGTCCAAGTCCCAGGAAGTCTCAGAACTGTCTATCGGCATGTTCTTGGAGGAAAACGGCCCAACTTCCGCCCTCTAATTTGGTCCAAATAGACAAAAGCCTTAGATGTCACTGGAAAGTGCAGGAAGGGGTGGGCGGAGGAAGGGATTGCGTTTTGTTTTCTGATAGCTGTGCATTTTCCTTGTTTCATCTGGCTTTCAGCTTTCATCAAAACAAGTTGTTTACCAAGATTAATGTCAAGTATAAGAAAGGCCCCAGATAGTTCTACCTGTGGGTCTGGAGACTCAACAAGGCTGTGCTCAGATTACACTCTCTGCTTCCGTGGGGCAGCTTCAGTTTGTTATTGTGCTCTCTGTTGATTTCAAGCGAGATGACACAGAGACAGATTGGTGAAAACCACAGACATTATAAATTGCAATTTGGCCTCAAAAGATGAATGAAGAAGAAATGCTTTGATCTGTGATTCAGAGCCGAGCTGCAGTATTTACAGAAAAACATGTCTTCAGGGAAAGAGAGAAAGAAAGCAGGAAAGACAGACAAACAGAGACAGAGAGACAGAGATTGAAGCATAAAAAAGAGCTTTGGGGTATTGAAAGAATATTTTCTCAAATTACTGATGACCTAAATGAGGATGAGGGCTCAGGCAGAGAGTGCGGGACTTTTCTGGCAATTTTGTCAAGGCTGGAAGGGTGATCCCGAGGAGATTTACACGGAGGACATCTGCTCTGATAAAATATTACAGCACCTAATGCAATTCATGCGTGTGAGGCAGGGCTACAGGCCGCCAAATGGCTCCAGGGTGCATGGATGTCCTCCTGCAGTTTGCTTCCCTTGCCCTGTGTCCTGATGGATGTTCTGTGGCTCCTGCATCGCCCAGAGCAAGTCCCCTTTGCTCTGGGTCAACCATCTCCTTGTGCTTCTCCCAGCGCCGGGCACGCGGCCAATCTGCAGACCCTTGGGGACTCTGAGGACCATGACCCCAGCCACCCCGTGACCTCACGCAGATCGAGGATGTCCTTGGTCCACCACGTTGGTCTTCACCTCACCCTCCAGGGCCCACTTCTTCCCCTACTCTCATCTAAGCCCTGGACTGATCTAGAATTAGTGGCATCATGGAATATGAAAGTGGGAAGGGCTACTAGAAATTAGAGACCCAATCCTGCCAAACTTACAGATGGGCAAACTGAGGCCTCGAAAGGGAACGTCATCTCCCCAAGTTCACACAGCAGCTAACCCTAACCCTAACCCCTTGGGGACCAACAAAGCTTTGTAACAGACAAGACATAGGTCAGAATACCCTAATGGGAAGAATGCTTAAGAAATGTCTAGTTCTCTCCCACCCAACTTCCTGCTTCTGCCACTGGTAAAGCAAGGAATGTTGAGGTCCTTTTACCGTTTCCCTCCCTGGGGTGGAAAGATGCAGAAAAACATGGAATCAGCTAGTAAAATGTCAAATTACGTATCGTTTATAATTTTGACTGCTGAGATTCACTGCGTGCTTACTGGGTGCCAGGCACTACTTCTGTCCACTTATCATCCCCATTTTTCGTAGAAGGAAATTGAGATTTAGAGCTACGTCAAGGTCACACACCCGGGTGGCACTACCTGAGTGCAGAGTCCCAGTTCTTGAACGGTTACCAGCAGATTTCAAAACTTGGTGTGTCTCTGCACCACCTGTGGTGCTTGTGAGTGATGCAAACAGCTGGGCCTCACCCCCGGATTCCTTTTGGCACCTCTTGGTCCAGCCCCCCAACCTCCCAGTGTTCTCCCCATCTCTCACCCTGAGAGCATTCCCTTGCCCTTCGTGTAGCTTATCTAGCGGGTGATCACGTTCCTCCCACGACGCACCCTCTTGACTCTTCGTGTCTTTGTGACCTCCCTTTAAAGGCTGCTCTGGAGATCTTTTCATTACAGTCTGCTCCTCCTTCCCCTGAATTCCCACACCTGGGCTTCCCAGACTCCCACATCCCTATCTCCCTCCCGTCTCTTTTCTCCACCGCTCCCTCAACAAACCTCGCTTTGATCTTAGGTCCCATGTACATCGCCTGCCCTGCCATACTTTTACTGAGATCGACAGCATTGTTTCGTAAACACCAGTACACACTGCACTCGTCCTCACAGTACCCTTACCTTGTTTACTTATTTGGGGGGTGGGGAGTTCAGATGAGGGGAATTTGTACCAAAGTATATCTCCTTCTGATCGTCTCCTACCCACCTAGCAAGGACTCTTGAAGCCATTTCTGTCTTCGAGCTCCATGCCGGGTGCTGCCAACATGAAGCTGAGTAGGACACCAGCCCCTGACCTCGAGAGCTTACAGTCTAGGGCTTCTACCTTCAGGAGGAGGAGAATACCACCTCCCCTTCCTCCCAAGGCTATCTTTCATTCATTTACTCACTCAGCAGATATATATTAAATACCTTCCCTTCTGCCAGGTAACTTTTAGGAGCTCAGAATAGGGGCTTGGCTCTCCAGGATGTTACAGAGAAAGAGCGAGATTCCGCAGAGGATTATCCCGGATGTAACTGTGGAAACCAGAGGAAGACTTACCACCTGCCTCCATGAGTCTGGAAAAGGCTCCATGAGGCACCTCGGAGCTAGCTCCTGAAAGATTGAACTGCCAGGTTAGGAATGGAGAAGGGAAGGGCACGTGGGGAAGGACAAGGGCGAAGGTAGAGAGACATAAGTAGACTGTGTTTGAAGAATGTATATTGAATTCTGTGACTCTGGGTGGGGCATGTGAAGGAAAGGACAGGAAATGAAGGTGGAAGGTTGGCTGGGGCCAAATCATGGAGGCCCTCCCTTTCTGCTGGGCCTGATAGCACCTGCTGCTTCTTGGCCTTCCTTCATTAACGTGGACTGCCACGGCTGCCTCCCATATACCTGCGGACTTTGGGGCTCTCTCCCCCTCAGCTCTTACCATGTACATCACTTGCCCACTCTTTTGACCACATCCATGGCCGTCCCTCAAGGATTCTTCTGTTTATACAGCGACCTTGGCCCCCGCCTGCACCAGGACCTCTGTATGAGTCATCAGCCCACCACACAGACCGCCAATCACTATTGCAGAAAGAACTCTCAAGGCCCAAATGCTATTTAATTATGGGCACACAGTTTAATTACTTAGTCCAGCTTTATATGACTTAATTTATAAATATAATTTACAGTTCCCTTGTTTCTTTCTCAAGCCTTTTAGCTCATTAATAGTGCTGACTATAAGAGCTCTTCAGTCCTATCTTGCTGGGCTCCAGGCCAGTGGTATTCCAAGATGAGTGGGGAGGGGTCAGGGATGGTGGGAGAAGTCTGGCTATTCTTCACCAGCGTTGTTAAGAATTTCCCAGTGCACGGCGATTAAAAAAAAAAAAAAAGCAGACGGACTTGTAGTTGGTTTTATTATTGTTTTTAAATCCCATAAAGCCGATACCACCCTCCCCACTGCTGTGCCCAGGACAGACTCTATCCCCATACCTCTGCTCCAGGCACAACCTTCAGTTCCACCTTGAAACCAGTTCTCAGCAACAACCTGCTGGTGGGGGGCGGGGGTCCCTTAGGCCTCCCCAAGGAGCATTTGTTCATTCAACCATCATTTTATTTAGTACCTATTATCATGCAAGACATTGTTGGCAATGAAGTGAAAAGCCGGGGTAAAGTATAATACAATAATTAACAGTTAGTGCACACTCACTATGCACCAGGCTCTGCGCCAAGCTTTTGCAAACGTGGCATTGAATTTTCAGAACCACCCTGGAAACAACGCTCAGGTTGTTTGAAACAGCAGCTCTCGACCCTGGCTGCTGCATGTTGGTGTCCCCGGGGAGGCCCTGATGCTGTATCGCACCCTCTACAGTTTTAGGTTTCACTGATTCGGGGTACGGCCTGAGCATCAGGATATTAAGTAAAACAAAATGAAAACCACTTGAGGCAATTATAACACGCAGCTATGTTTAAGAACGACGGATGTAAGTGATTTTCCTAAGATTCCACAGACAGAGACGGGAGAGCAGGCAGGCTGGCCAGCTGCCCCCCCCACACCCTACTGTGTGCCAGGATAAACACCAACTCCTCCCACGACCGATGATACGACAGACGGCATGTGCCATGAAAAAGATAAAGCACTATGACAGTTCAAAGAACAATGAATGCAGGGAACTCTTCATGAAAGAGGTAACTGATGGATTACTCTTTTAAAGAATTTGCAGACTATGCAGAAGTGGTCAAAAGGGTAGGGCAGGACTTCCAGGCAGAAAGAACCATGTGAGCAAAAATGCATATGTTGGAAAATATGATGAATGTACAAGGAACAGACACTGTGCATTGGCACAGGGGAGGGAAAATAGGCAGGAAAGGTAAGTCAGGGACAGGTTGTGAAGGACAATGCTTCCCACACCACTTCTGGGTTAAATATGATCATTAGTGTGGACTAATGATCATATTTACAGCATACACCAGAGTCAATGGATGAGTGTGTTTTAGCTGCTATAACAAAATGCCACAGATGGGTGGCTAATAAACAACAGAAACTGATTTCTCACAGTTCTGGAGGCTGGGAAGTCCAAGATCAGGCTTTGGTGAGATTCCACTTCCTCGTAAATGGCCACCCACCTGCTGTAACTTCACACGGCTGACGGAGCCAGAGATCTCACTAGTGCCTTTTCTTGAAGGGCACTAATCCCGTTCCTGAGGGCTCCACCCTCATGACCTAATCACTTCTTAAAGGCCCCACCTCCAAACACCATCACACCAGGAGCCAGGTTTCAACACAGGAATGTTGGGAGGACACAATCATCAGCCCATAGCACCAACTCAACATATCTGGCACACCCACCGGGAAGCTTTGGGATAAGGCCTTCAATATGACCCAAGAAGTTTAAACTCTATTCTATGGGTAATGGGAAGATGATGAAGATTTTATACTGGAGTGGGGAGACGGTATAGGGAGCCATGTCTTAAATACAAATCTAGGCAATGTCACGCTGATTTCCCAAAGACAAAGTCTTGACTTCAGGAATTTTCTACCGAGTACCACTATTAGAATGCTTTTGTAATGTATCATGATTAGCTACATAGGTAGTGTCATTCCTGCTATTGAAGAGCTTTAGCTTTAGTTCTTCAATAAGAGAAGTGTCATAACCCCCCACCTTTTTTTTTTTTTTTTTTTTTTGGTAATTCCGGTGTCTAGCACAGAGCTTGGCCCACAGGAGGTCTACAATTAGAAATAGCATTTGAATCACTCATTAAAAGCCATTCAGCATGCAGTCATCTATTCTAGGGTCAAGGAGCAAAAAAATGGTGTGAATGGGTGTACATTAGAAAGAGAAAGAGAGGGGTGCCTGGGTGGTTCAGTCGGTTAAGTAGCTGCCTTCGGCTCAGGCCATGATCTCAGGGTCCTGGGAATCGAGCCCCCAGTTGGGCTCCCTGCTCAGTGGGGAGTCTGCTTGTCCCTCTCACTCTGTCCCTCCCCCCCACTCGTGCACACGCACGTGCGTTCTCTCTCTCAAATAAATAAATAAAATTTATTTTTTATTTTCTTTATTAGCATATAATGTGTTACTTGTTTCAGGGGTACAGGTCTGTGATTCATCAGTCTTACACAACTCACAGCACTCGCCATAGCACATACCCGCCCCAATGTCCACCACCCAGCCACCCCATCCCTCCCACCTCCAATAATTAAATAAAATATTTTTAAAAAGAGAAAGAGAATGGGTGTCAGAGCCAGAGGGCCATGAGTAGGCCCATGATGGCTGCACAGCATGGAGGCTGGGGCAGACAGACCCACTTTCCAGGGGTAGTTTCCCTCCCCTAACCTCTGCTTCCCTCCCTCAATAGGAGCAATAAAAGCCACCTAGCAGGGGTGTTGTGAAATAACACACGAGTAGCACATGCAAAGACCTGGCATGCAGTTGGCACTCAGCAATGGCCACTGGCCCCAATTCCCTTGACCACATTTAATTTTCCAATACTTCAAATCAAATAATGAGGATCACATTGATGGTTCTAGTTTGTAGGAGTTATATTGTCCTCCCAAATATCTATTCTACTGGATATGTGGGGGGGCAGGGCGGCTAGCACAGAGAAGCCTGAAGCTTCTGCCATTTACTGTCTTTAGTTAGCCAGGCGGGAACCATCATAACTACCATTTATTGAGAATTGACTATGTTTAAGATCCAATGCAAAGCATTTTATATATGTTATCTCTAATTTAATTTAATTTAATTTAATTTAATCTTTACAATAAGCCTAAACAGGAGTTGCCAAATCTGACCCTGGGCCTGTTTGGGTATAGTCCTCAAGCTGAGAATAGTTTGTGCATTTTTAAAAGTTTGTAAAGAGGGGCGCCTGGGTGGCTCAGTCAGTTAAGCATCTGCCTTCAGCTCAGGTCATGACCTCTGGGTCCTGGGATTGAGCCCCCGCATCAGGCTTCCCGCTGAGCAGGGAGTCTGCTGTTCTCTCTCCCTCTCCCTCTGCCTGCCACTCCCCCAGCTTGTGCACGCGCTTTCTCTCTCTCTGTCTTGAAAATAAATAAATAAAAACTCTTTTTTAAAAAGTGTGTAAAGAAAAGAAAAAAAAAAACAACAGAAAAGAATAAGCAACAAAGACCATATGTGCTGCAAAGCCTAAAATAATTACTATCTGGCCCTTTACACAAGTTTGCCCATCCCTGGCCTATAAGGTAGGTCCTATCACCATGCCCACTTTATGGATGAGAAGGCTGGGTTTTAGCCAGGTGAAGTAATTCCCCAAGGACACACAGACCGTAGTAAGTGGTAAGTCTTGGCCCAGGTCTAATTCCACAGTAGGTCTTAAAACCAGCTTTATTGATTTAAATTATATTAAAAATAGCCTTTCCCTTTAACCTAAACATGAACTTGACCCATGCATAGCTTTTTCCTTCTCAGTTGCCTACATCCCTGAACATGTTCCATCTTGCCTCTTCCTGTGTTTTGTGTTTTTTGTTTTTTTGCCTTTTTAAAGGGCCCAAACTCTGTATCAGTTTCCTCTGTCGCACTCCGCACAGAGTTTCCAAAGGGTCACGGGCTGTGAGCAGAGTTACAGTCCACGGGGAGAGCCCACAGAGAAGGAAACGCAATTCCTTGTCTTCAGCGAGTCTGGATTCCAGCTGTGGGGGAAGGGAGAGAACTAGGGTTTCCTTCCCAAGGAAAACCAGAGGTTTCCACATCAGCACAAATCTGAGCAGCCTCGTTGTCACTCTGTCTGGGTTTTGGGGGGGAAAGCCACCTGCAAACCACACTGCTTCAAGCTCGAGCAGCTCAGCAGCTGAGAAGAGCCCCTGCTCCTGATTCATCTACTCCATATTCAGCAGGGGGATTAGCTTAAGGTTCTGACCCTGAGAGAATCATGCCTACAGTAAGCGCTCTGTTAGCCTGTCCAGCTGGGGAGCGAGGTGCCCTTCTTTGTCAAATGTGCTGGTTCATGGAGGGTTCGTTGCCACGTATGCCATCAGCAGGCAACCGGTATTCAAAGACTCAGAATGCATAAAATACACTTTGTACTAAAACTATCCAGAACATCGTTCCATCTTTCTTAGACGCTTCAGCAGGCATGGTGCCTCGGGGACATTGTCAAAGAAGGAAGAGTGTACAGGAAATGAAATCCACATCTATCGAGTTCTATGCCTCTAACAGTGAGCTGAATGCCTTAAACAAAGACGTCATTTAATGCTGACGGTTGTCTTATCTCCACTTTACAGAAGAAAAAACTGAGGTTCGAGGTGGGTTCATTTATTCATACAATATTTACTGAGTGCCTTCTATTGACGTCAGCACCAAGACTAACTGTCCCTGCCCTCACAAAGCTTCCATTCTCATAAGGGAGCCTCAAGCTGAACAACCGCAAGGAATTAATCAATTATGGTAGGCATAGGAGCCACACAGGACAGGTGAGGATGCTATAGGAACTTACCACAGAGGGAGCTGACACAGTCTGAGGACCCAAGACTTCCCTAAGGAAGTAAAATTGAAGCTGAGACCCAAGGCGTTGATTAAGAGAGGGATACAATGGAATATTAGTCAGTCATCACAAAAAATGAACCTTACCATTTGCAATGACGTGAGTGGAACCAGAGGGTCTTATGCTAAGCGAAATAAGTCAATCAGAGAAAGACAATTATCATGATCTCACTCATGTGGGATTTAAGAAACAACACAGACGATCATAGGGGAAGGGAGGGAAAAATAAGACGAAATCAGAGAAGGAGACAAACCATAAGAGACTCTTAATTCTAGGAAACAAACTGAGGGTTGCTGGAGGGGAGGAGGGGTGGGGGGATGGGGTAACTGGGTGACGGGCATTAAGGAGGGCACATGATGTGATGAGCATTGGGTGTTATATGCAACTGACAAATCACTGAACTCTACCTCTGAAACTAATGATACACTATATGTTAATTAATTAAATTTAAATAAAATAAAATTTAAAAAAAAAAAGGAGAGGAGCAAGAAGCGGGCACTCCCAGCACCACAGAGCCCCACAGCCATTCCAAGAACTGAATATATACTGGGCGGCTCCGGCAGAGAGTGAGGAGTGGAGATGGCCATGAAGTGAAGCTCGCAAGATTAGTAGTCTAGCGCTACCAGGGCCTGCCTCGGAGACCAAGCAAGGATGTTGGACTTTATTCCAGAAATTCACAGACAATGCAAGCCACAGAGAGCGACACGGCATTCCTGCAGAAGGTCAAACTCTTAGAAGTAAGTAGCATGCAAGAGTTCAAGTGCAGTTTCAGCTCTAAAGTCCGTGTTTTTCCCCTGTCCCCAGCACATTCTGTGCCTCCAGGTATGATCAAGTGATAGGATCTTTCAGTGGATGGGAAGGAAGTCTGATATAGAAGGAAAGCCCTGGATTAGGAGTCAGAAGTCTTGGGTTTAGTTCTGTTCGGCCCATGACCCCTAGTCATACGGCGTGGCTGTCTTTTCACCGACAGACCTCACCTCTAAAAGGGAGGGTTCGACTAGGTGCTTCAATGAGTTATCCCATGGAAAACACTTAGAGCTATGCAGAACCCACAGTAAATTCTCAGTAAGTGTTAGCTGTTGCTTCTCTCGCCTCTTTGAGCTTTAACATTCTATGACTCAGCATAAATTCTGGGACTGTGAATGCACTTTCTCAGAGCCCTCCCGGCCCCGGGCCCAGTCATCCATCTTGGTCACTTCTAGAGTAAGGTGGTAAAATTATTTTTCTGACATGATCCTAGAATTCGCCAGTAACACTTAGGGATTCTTGTCTTCCTGGGTTTTATAGCTCGCTTAAATGTTTGCATAATTGATTCGCCCCTCTTACAGGATTTACCCACATAACCCAGAGGCAGAAATTTAATTACGATTCTGACTTGCTGTTAGAATACTGGCAGAGCTTTCATGGGTTAAGTGATAATTAAGATTTAAATTCCGCAGGGGTCAGGCAACTTTTAAATGGATCCTCTCCCTCTCCCGTCCCATATTGTAACAAAGGTAATTTGGCCTTTGAAATACAGAATGATACTGAACAAGAAATTATTTTGCACACATTGTGCCTGCTTTTATTTGGTTCCTTGGTTTAGTGACAATACATTTCACATGCATGTTGTGTCCCTACAGCTTACTTATAAAAGTTGGGAGGGTTTGGGAGGGTTATTCTTGGTGATTATAGCAAATATTTAGTCCTTGGCCACTTCCTTTATGACTAGCCCTCCCCCATCACTTAGCAAGTTTTTGGGTGCTCTCCTTTCTTTGCCCAGCTGGTGTGTGCTTTCTTTGGGAATGCAAACTCATTTTAATATTAGTCTAAGCGAGGCATAATTAGGAACACAAATCTGCTGCAAGAAAACAATACAATTCATTTGAAAGCCAAGATTGTATGACTTCTGGATTATCTGTTGTTGGGCTTCTTTTTACATCCTCATTGCTCCCCAATCCAGTAATTGAAAGCTATCTGTATATTTAAGTAGGCAGCTGAAATTGGCCTGCTAACATACTCTCCCAGCAAACTCGGTTGTTTTGCAAGAACAGAAATAGGATAGTTCGTCTCTCTTTTGCAAACTTAATAGAGGAGGATGAGGTTCTTTCTAGATTCTTCTTGTGACAGATGCAAGAATAGAACTCACTATACACTGGAGCTGAGTCACACACCGAGGATAAGGGTATTTTTTATACTGGGTACTACTTCTTATTTTCCATAATAATCTTTTCTCGAGCTTTGTCTTCATGCCTAATCATCTGCACTCTCCTTCAGCAGATTCATTTTATCTTGAGACCAGTTTGCCTTACCCTTTTGTCCACATTGCAAAGCTGAAACAAAACATAACCACCCACCCTTGAATTGTCAACTTTTTGCCATTAGAAGACTTCATAACCTACCCAAAAGCAATCACGTCAAGTGCTCTTTTCTATAACCATGTGTGGGTGTGTGCAAATGTGTATGTTACCAAAACCTAAGATCAAAAAAGAGTTTCTAACACATCACAGTCAGAGAGTCACACCCTGACTGGGCATTATTTCAGGCAGACAACCTTTGGCCCACTTCTCGTTCTGCAATGCATCCTGGGAGGAAGGATAACAAAATCCTATGTGATTTAGTTTCTGTCTTCCCAGCCTCCTCTGACACCACTCCCTTGCTGCGTTCTCTATGCCCCAGCCATCAATGCTCCTTGCCTCTTCCCAACCTTCACACATGTTTTCACTCTACCTGGTGTCTTCTTCTACCTTATCACTGAACTATTTATTCCTTATTCCTCGGGTCTCAAGTTAATTGTCACTTCCGGTGAAACTTGGCTGTGGACCCGGATCTACATACAGTTATATAGATTTTCAGCTACAGCAAACATTTTTTAACTCTTTCTTCAGGCAAGTCTATATCCCAAGTCTCTATGGGGGTACAGGTAAAGGGGAAGAGGGCTTTAAGGGATCACCCAAAGGTCGCCAATATCCTCATCTATGGCACTTCCAAACTGACCCCTAAGACCCTGAACCGCTAATATCCTTCTATTAGGAACAGTCTAATTTGCTGAGTCTCTATGCCATTTTATACAAAACCTTAAATTTTAAACTCTAAATTCCTCACACACAAGGTCCATCTTAATTTTAAACTGCCTCCAAAGCCTAGGACTGGAGTAAATATATAAGAAATATCATTAATTAATTGCCTATTGACATACCTACCCTTGCAATGACTCCCACATGAATCACTTAGCAACATGGTGACATACCCAGGAGATTGTAAACTGCATAAGGACGGGGATGTTGTCTACAACGTTCGGCATTTGGCCGAGTCCTAACACAATGCGTGACACACCATAAGCACTCAAATATTTATAGAGTAAATGTGTGAATGAATGATGACACAAAGGCAGCAGTGAACACAAGTCTTGCCCAGAGGCACCTTCTAGACCGTGGAAAGAGACTTGTACTTACATTCTCCTCTCTCCACCCCAACCCTTGTCTTCACTGAACATTATTTATGCTTCCTTCCTGATTTCTTCTTAGAGGTATCTTGAAATAGGAGTTTTTACTGTTTTCCGAGATGGCCTCTGTAAGGAAAAAGGATAATCTTAGCAAAAACACATAAACAGGAATCTTTCTTTGAACAGCTTTAGAAAATACCAAGAATGATGACTGGGATGACTGATCTACTCCAGCGGGCTTCGCAGAGGTAGAGTTAAAAAACATCCTTTCAGGATGGCCGACTCTTGGTTTCAGGTCCAGTCATGATGGGTCCTGGGATCAAGCCCTGTGTTGGGACTCCAGGGTCAGCAAGGGGTCTGTTTCTCTCCCTCTCCCTCACCCTCTGCCCCCACTACCCCCCCCTCCGCTCTCTCTCTCTCTCTCTCTGACTCTAAAATGAATAAACAAATCTTTTTGTGCTAAAGGATTTTTAAAAAAATCCTTTCAGTTCACAGCCTTCTTTCCATAACATACAATGAATGACAAGCATTGCAAATCATAAGAGCAAAATCTGCAATTTAACATAAACCAGCAACAGTTCATTCTGTGTTGAATATTTGAGATAAAAAATAAAGATGAATAAGACCAGAATGGAGTGAGAAAGAACGTTCCACAACTATCTTACAACATGGTAATTGCAATGTTAGAGGGATGGACGGAGTGTTCAGGGAATAATGAAGATGGAGCAATTAATTCTGTCTCAGGGCATAAAGGAAAACTCCACAGAGAAACTGATCATGGAACTAGTCCTTCAGGATGGTGGGATTTTGCAGGTAAAAGAAGAGAGGTGAGGTTTCCGAGCGCAGAGAGCAGCTTGAAGACGTCGAGCATGCGTCATGCTCATGATTAGGGCAGCTTGGCTAAGACAGCTTCCCGACAACTTGAACACCAAAGGGTTTCATTCACTCCTAATGAAAATAGTTGTAGCTTTAGTGTTCGTCGATTGAGAAAGAGCATCACGGCAAAATTTACTACACGTTTAGTGAAGCTCTTGAACAGATGTGTGTTTTTTTGTTTCTTTGTTTGTTTAAAGATTTTATTTACTTATTTGAGAGAGAGAGAGAATGAGAGATAGAGAGCACGAGAGGGAAGAGGGTCAGAGGGAGAAGCAGACTCCCCGCTGAGCAGGGAGCCCGATGTGGGACTCGATGCCGGGACTCCAGGATCATGACCTGAGCCGAAGGCAGTCCCTGAACCAACTGAGCCACCCAGGTGCCCCGAACAAATGTGTGTTTTATCAATCACAACAGCATCTATATACAGTCATAAAATAGTAGCACGTGATGTCAGACCTAGAGCTTACAGCTACCTTCTCTTCCTCTAAGAGTCCCGCTGAAACTAAGATGGAGGGTGGTTGTCTAAGCAAAATATGTGATCGTCCTGGAGAAGCCGCCTGGTGAGATTTTCAGGGCTTAGGAGAAAAGACCAGAGTTTTAGGGAGCTCTTTAACCCCCCCAACCACACACGAGCAGGGATGCCGGAGAAGGGGACGGGATGGGAGGCACGGGGGGGGGGGGGGGGGGGGGGGGGGGGCGGGGGGGGGCGGGGAGGGAGGGAGTGGGTGGCAGAGGGCCAAGAGGAGGGGAATAAGTACAGAAGGAGTAACAACTCTGCCCCGGAGTGAAATACAGTCTTCCCAAGTTCTCTGGCACTAAAGTAAAGCCATCCTCCTTTGCAAGTGCAGGGGTCCCCCAGCTGCCTTAGGGAGGGAATCTGACTTACAAAGAGCCCACAGGCAGCCCTTTAATCCAGAGATCTCTACAGCTGCATAAAAAACATATCCAACAGCCTAACCCTCACCCACAAAGATAACCTGAGAATTATCAACAGACATTGGAAGAAAACCCACTGACCTTTTAATGAGAATCCTCAAAGAGTCGTGGTTTGCTTCAATTAAACAAAAGCAGGGTGCTATATAAAAAGGAACAATCTGCCAGAAAATCGTCCTTCGAAATTAAAAATGACACGAAATTCAATAGGTGGCCTGGAATAATATGCTAAATACAGCACACAAACAAACTGGATACCCAGAAAGTGAAGTCAAGGAGGGTTCCCAAAATGTCTATCAATAAAATTAAAAATATGCAAAATAAGGGAAAAAATCAGAGAGGAGGAGAAAGGGGAGTATGAGCAAGCAGTGAGGTGGTGTTCATTTCCTGATCTTACATAACAAAGAGTCAATAATTCCCTTCAGCTGATAATAACAAGAGCAAGAGTCTTAAATATATGATTTAAGGTCATATGGTTACCAGTAAAACTAAAAACAGCCTACAACAGTCATGGCCTCTAGCACATGAAACTGGGTTAAAGAAACTGCTTCTGGGACAGAAGAGTTCCTTTTGTGGACTCCTGTTATCTTTGAAAAAAGAAAAATTTACTACATAGGGCTACATTACTTCTAATATGTTTCACAAGGTTATCCTTAAAAATGATAACCCTTTGGCTAAACTGGGATACCATTCCTATCTCCTCCATATTTACTCTCTGCCAGTGTGGAGGTCCTTTGTAACAAAAGGAAGCCCCAGAAAGAATAGCATATTCCAGGCGTGCCCGGGTGGCTCAGGCGTTAAGCATCTGCCTTCGGCTCAGGTCATGATCCCAGGGTCCTGGGATCGAACCCCGCATCGAACCCCGCATCGGGCTCCCTGCTCCGCGGGAAGCCTGCTTCTCCCTCTCCCACTCCCCCTGCTTGTGTTCCCTCTCTCACGGTGTCTCTCTCTCTGTCAAATAAATAAATAAAATTTTTTAAAAAAAAGAATAGCATATTCCATTTATTTATTCATTCAATCTTTTGAGAAACACGAATTGAATGCCTGCTCTGTGTCAGGGGCTGTTCTGGTGCTCCAGATAAAGCACGGAAGAAAAACAACAAAACTCCTTGCCCTCACAGAGCTTACGTTCTTCCCTTAGCACAATAATGTCAGGGTTATTATTTTGCAATTAATAGGTTCAATGTCATTTGAACAGAAGAGTGTGTTTCTTAGACGAGAACAGACTATGTTATCTTCAGAAAAAAATAAATATTTCACAAGGATGAGGTGCATTTACCGTTAGGTAAATTCAAGTGGAACCCACTGCCCTCCACTTCCCCCCAGTTCTACCCCAAGAAGAGATCTTCCCAAGAGAGGGTGGGGTGGGCCACCAGATGTGAAGAATTTAAAGAGGGGAGCTTCAGGAAAAGGAGAAGATCAGGAAGATCAAGTCAGAGAATGAGGGAGCGACCACGAGGAACAGGGAAAGTGAGGCACCTCCATATGGTGCTTGAGAACAAGTTAGCGTAAAAGCCCCAACTCCCAGGCATCAGGCTCCATGCCACTCAGGGGGGCTTAATTGAATCTTGAGTGAAAGAAATGCTTGCCCCTCCCTCAGAGTTTGCTGAGGCTTATTTCCAGAGATGGCTGACATGGGGATACTCAAACACCAGCGTGATCTCTAAACCAGAGGCAACTTTGTAGGTTAACAGAAAGAAGACCCATACCCCAAGCTTGACAGCAGGTCAGTGGCAGGGCAATTCCCTGCTCTTTCCCTCAGTGGGTCTCCTGGGACCGACCCTTCCCCGCCCACAACAGGACCGCCAAAGAAGGGCACCTCCTCCACAAGCTAATATTTACACCTGCTACCAGCAGATGGGAAAGGAAGTAGAGGGGATGGTCATTCGGGAAACAAGATTCAATGCAAGCAAAATTAAGAAACTCCATTTTCTCTGAACACCCAGGGAGAAGAGTGAGTTAAGTTTTGTGAACTTACAACATATGCTGAAGGCACATTACTTATTCAGGCTACAGATTTCTTGATGTACATATGGTTTTTCTGATCTGAAATAATTCCATAGGACCCCGGAGTACACAAGTTGGAAGGGACTAGCACGAAGGGTGCCTGTTGGAGGGGGAGTGAGAAATGGGGCCAGGGAGGCAGATTTTGAAAAATGCTTCTTGTGCCATACCAAAACTTCAGAGGAGGGCCAAGAGGTGTAAAAGAAGAAAGGAGTAAGGGAAAGAAGGTTTCTAAGGGAGGGAGTGATATAATCAGATCTGGGTCTTGGAAAGCTGATTCTGGCAGTATCTGAATAGTGAGCTGGAAGAAAGATTTGCAGACGGGGAGCATAGTTAGGAGGCTACTGTATTATTCAGGCAAGAGGTGCCCTAGACTAAGACAGTGACAGTGGGGGAAGGTCACTTCTCGTTCACATCTCTCCTACACCACCCTTTACTCTGACCACTAGTGTGGTCACCATTTCTGCACAGACTTCAACCAACGCTGGGCAGGTGCCAACTGAGAGTGTATCTTCTAGCCACAGGCCATGTACCCCATGCTTCCCAACTAGAGTCTTCTTTGATGTTGCTGGGTAACGTGCCCCAGAACTCACTCTGCAGTTTTCTGTGCACACCCTGGAAGTACGAAGCCGTTAATGCCCACGAGGCCCCGCTTGAATGATGGTGGACAGGAGGCTCCCGCAAGTTCTGAGATTCATTTCGTGAGGCTCCTCAAAAGATCTTGTAGGATCAGGATTCGAGGCAGCGGCCAACCCAGTAAGATAGCCTTGAGCTGGCTCCTGCTCTTCCTTATTCACTCCCCTTCCCATCTCCCTGCACCTTGAGTCCCCCCACTCCCCCAAATAGACCACTGCACACAGGCCTTGTCTCAGGTTTTGTATTTGGTGGAGCCCAGGCTAAGGCCTGCCGTCACGGAACCTGATAGAGCGCACCACATCGGCCCGCAGGAAAGGAGAAGACCCTGAGATGGCTGGAGTCTCCCTCGTGGGTGACAGAGCTGGCGTGTGTTGGGGCTATCTGATGGGACCGTGTTGGTCGCCAACATGCACACACAAGCACACACACTCCTACACACAGTTCTCTGCTCGTTCTCACATGGCTGGAATCCGGCTCTGGTGTGTGAGTAGCTCGTTCCACAGGAGCTCAGACTTCCTTAAGACTGTTGACTTGCTTCTTTCATTTCTATGTTCTTCTGACCTCTCTCCTCCTCCCCCTCACTCCTTTCCCTTTTGTCCCGCATGCCTTTCCTTTTCACTCACATCACACAAGCCATTTTCATTTTTTGAGGTAAAATTCTAACCGAGCCAAATTTACACAGAGAGGACAAAGAAGTAAATTTCTATTAAAGATAGGAAGGCAAGAGTAAAGATAATCCATCATTTTGCAGGGGGATTTGCTAGCACCTTCTGATAATTTTGGATTTACTAAGGGCTACTACCTAGGTTCTTGTGTAAGGCAACCATGACTTGGCTTGCTTCTGCACCAGAGGAGGGTATGGAGGAGATCTCTGCACAGGTGGCATATGGAGGCAGCCTGGCCCCCCTTCGTCAGAGGCCTGGGCACTATTGCCTTGGCATGGGGAAGGGGGCCGCAGCCCTGTAAGATTCTGCCTGTTAGTGAGTCATGCTGCAGTGAGACATTATTGCACATTATAAAGTCACAGTGATAAGAATACGAATATGGAGGGGCGCCTGGGTGGCTCAGTCGATTAAGCGTCTGCCTTCGGCTGAGGTCATGATCTCAAGGTCCAGGGATCGAGCCCCACATGGGGCTCTCCTCTCAGCGGCAAGTCTGCTTCTCCCTCTCCCTCTGTGATCTCTCTCGCTCTTGCTCTCTCTCAAATAAATAAAATCTTAAAAAATATATGAATATGGGAACATGACCATCCTGCAAATGCTTCCTTACTCTGCCTACGTAGACTCGTCGGACGACGATCGCAGACATATTTGGTTATGCAGAGATTCCCGCCCCCGGAACTCAGAGGAAGACAAATGAAAGTAGAGGCCGGCGTCCTCCATGTGTAAATGTCCGCACTCCCACACATGGTGATGAAGTCCACCCCTGCTCCAACCCAGCCCCCCCACTGCAACCCACCGCTTACTCTCTCCTGTCCAGCTCACAGACATTCGGTTCCTTTCTTACAATGTACAGAGTACACACCAAAAGAAATTACCATGTTACGAGCCATACTTGAAAAAAACATTCCTGTCTTTGTAGCCACCTCTCCTTTTTCATTTCCTGCTATGTCAGACACCACCTCTGAGATCTGCCCCTTTTCACTGATGTCAGCAGGAATCGACCTCTTGTCGAGCTGTCCTGGATCCCTCCTGGCAGTTCGCCTTTGACCAGAAATATCTATATAAGCAGAGAGGGAATGAGAGCATTTATCTCTTAAAAAAAAAAAAAAAAAAGCCATGTTCTGTGTTCAAGGTCAGTTTCCCAAAGATCCCCTTGGGGAGTGGGAGGGGGGCACTGGGGCAACCTGCCAACGGAGCCGGGTAGCAAGTAGCCAGATGAGATGCCATTTGTTCACACACGAACAGTGGCAGAGGGATTTGTTTATGCCTTGTCATGACTAGACACCCCAAATACCATCCAGCCTGCATCAGCAATTAGGTCTGGGTTTTGTCATTGTCAGTCCCTCTGGTATTCAGAAGAGATGCTGGCTCAGGAGGGCCAGCAGAGTTTAATTTCCAAATGCATCTGAAATCCTTTAAGCCTTTTGTTGGAGCCGTTGCAAAATCAGAGTGGCTCTAAGCCTTTTTTCCCTCCAGTGGTTACATCATAGTCACCAAGACGTGCACAACTGACTCTTTCTCCAGAGAAACGTTGGCATTCGTGGTCCAAAGGTTAAGCATGCCGGGGCTTGGCTGGCTGAATTGCATTTCATTTGAGAGCACAAGTGAGAGCAGGCTGAGCTCGGCAGCCCTCTGGGGAGGGGGAGGCAGTTGCTGGTTGTTCTTTCTCCAGGGAAGGCAGGCAGCATATGGTGTGCTGCCTGTGACACAAACGGTTAATTTCCACCAGCTTTTCTGTGGCTTCAGCAACTCTGGGATTAGAAGGGACAGGTTCTTTACAATTCCCTCCAATATCTCTCCAAGTTACTTTCCAAGTCTCTGCTTTTGTGCTGCTGGTTTTCTTTCAGTGCCTTTGTTTTGCTAGGGAGGTAAACACTTGGCTTGGGATTGAGGGGGATTTAGCTGCCATGGTTTTCTTGCTGTCTTTACCCAGGGTCTCTGGAACAACTTTGCAAATCGGAAGATAGTCTTAAATGTTTCCACTCTGTGTCCCTACGCACATGCAAACAGTCCACCGCGTGCACGCATGCACGCACTCAAATGCTCGCCCCCTTCCATGTAATGTTTATTAAGGATTGTAGAACTATCCTGGCCCACATGAAATAAAGCTCAGCTGGAGCAAGGACTAAATACTTGATAGATTTGGTAGTGGCGGTGGTGGTGGTGGTGTGTATGTGTGTGAGAGAGAGAAACTAATGATAACAATAGTTATAATAATAGCTATCATTTATTGAGAACTTTGTACACATTGGGGGCACTGCTAAGTACTTCACATGAGTTCTCTCATTTACCTTCAAACCTTACAGACACAGAGGTTATCATTATCCGTGTTTTACAGGTGAGAAAATTGAGGCCTAACTTGCTCCAGATGTGAACTCAGAGCCAAGCCAGATTTTTCTGACACAAAAACTATGCCTAGTCATGCTGTTAGAATGCTGATCAATAGCATACTCCCCCCCTCGCTCATTTTCTCGGAATTCTGTTTTCTTTCTTTCTTTCTTTCTTTCTTTCTTTCTTTCTTTCTTTCTTTCTTTCTTTCTTTCTTTCTTTCTTTCTTTCTTTCTTTTCTTTCTTTCTTTCTTTCTTTCTTTCTTTCTTTCTTTCTTTCTTTCTTTCTTTCTTTCTTTTTCTTTCTTTCTTTCTTTCTCTCTCTCTCTCTCTCTCTTTCTTTCTTTCTTTCTCCCTTTCAGAGAGAGTGCAGGTGCATGTGAGTGGGGAGGGGGTGTTGAGAGGGTGGGGCAGAAGGAGAGGGAGAGAGAGAATCTCAAGCAGACTCCATACTGAGTGTGGAGCCCCACATGGGGCTCAATCTCACGACCCTGAGCTGACACCAAGAGTCAACGCTGAACCAACTGAGCCACCCAGGTGCC
Source organism: Zalophus californianus (assembly GCF_009762305.2). Lineage (NCBI taxonomy): Eukaryota > Metazoa > Chordata > Mammalia > Carnivora > Otariidae > Zalophus > Zalophus californianus. The sequence goes on from NC_045605.1 coordinate 37,524,657, forward strand.
CCAGAATTCTGTTTTATAAGAAGATAACTGGGTCATTGCTCTTCCATGGTAACCAGTCCTGAGAGCCACAGTGGTAATGCTAACAGCTATGATGATGGCTACCTTGATGCATCAGACACAACCCTGGGGGCTTTCTACTCAGCATCTCACTTAATGCTCACATAAACTTGCCTGTATATAAGTAATAACACTTGTCACTCCCCCTTTACTGATGAGAGAACAGAGGTAAGATTTTTTTTAAGTAAGGAACTTACCCCCAGGTAACACAACCAGTAAGTGGCAAATTGGAATTAAATCGGCTGCTTCTGAAGTCCTACATCTTCCCAGAGCCTGCTCCATGTTCTCTTGTTGTTTTCCTAGGAAAAGAGCCCAAGAAGAGCATAGATGCTTGATGATTTTCCAGTTTATCACTGTGTGCACGCCAGTACCTCATTTCTAATATATATATATATATATATATATATATACAGATTCATGCATCCAACACACAGTATCAGTAAATTTGGAAAGATAAATGCTTCGGAAAATGAGAAACAAGCATTTACGGAACTTGTGCTGTATGTCAGGCAAAATGTTGGGCTCTAGGAATACTAACATTCAAAGGAACCTGCAGTATCACAGAGAGAGACACTCCGGGACAAACACTTCCAGGAGAATGCAGCGAGTTCAGTACGGGGCTCTAGGATGTGTTCCCAGATGAGGGACATGCAATGCAACTGAAGCTCCAGGAAGTCCTGGTACCACACACTCATTGTTTTCAAATGCTCAAGTCTGCACACTTAATACCGTTGTAGAGGGTAACAATGTTGTTAGCAGTTCATAAAACTGAGCAACAGAGCAACTATAGCAATTGAATGAATGAATGCATGAATGAACGAACGAACTGGAACTTCCTACTCAGAAAGTTTCCCAGGGTCCCCCACTGCCACCTGCAGAATGGAGCTAGCTGCTCAGCCAGGCCATCTGTGCCCCAAGTCCCCACCCTGCCTGCCCCTGGATGCCCTTCCAAGGACACCCACACAGTTTGCTGGTAGGCAGCATTGTTGTGATGCCTCCCTTCCAGCCCCAGGTGACCTGATAGGGAGGACAAAGAGCCTAAAGAGAGCCATCGCCAAGAGTGTCTCCCTCCAGACTTTGTACTATGAGACCCTGGGAGGACTATCTTTGCTCATCACCAAATTTGAGAAACAAGTGGCTCTGCGAGGCTGGGCCATGAGAACAATAAGCAAATAGAGGAAACCAGGCAGGGAAAGAGAAGGTGAAGCAGACGAGAGAAGTAGAGCCGGGACTTCACAGCCCCTGGGACATGGAATAAGAGCCCCTGAAACATCCTCATTTCCTACAAGTTTCAGTGGGACCCGTGGAAACTTTCCTTCTTGAATCATGCGCAGTTCCCTTTTTTTAGGTTAATAAATCCTTCCATGTGTTTTAGCTGGAGTGCGTTTCCGTTTCTTCCTACCACAAAATCCTTGACAAGAATACCTTCAAGTCCTTCTTTAATGAGCCATAAACTTAACTTTTTAATTCCCTAGTTTGCCTCAGGAATCAGACCCAACCAGAGCTATTCATTTGTAGACACAAATGCGTTTAGCTCTTTGCTGCCTCTACCTCTTGGTTGATAGACTCTCTCCACTCAGAACTCTCAACACCTGCATGTCCAAGGGTCCACATCCCAGCCAGCTTTGGAGCCCCAGCTCGAAATTTCCTCCACAGGGCTCCTTGGAGCCCTCCTGGTAACAAGTCATCTCTCACTTCTTCAGGGGGCCTTGTGCGTAAGTTTCCTGGCCCCAGTGCTTTCTTCCTTGGGGTAGAGCTTTTAGTGCACCCAGCTTATCTTTCCTAGTAAGTTGTAAGCTTTTCAGGACAGAGACTCTGGTCTCATCCTTCCCACACTTCATCAGGGTTTAGCACACAGTAGATGCTCAAATGCTGGAGTGGGTTGAAGAGTGGATGTGTGAATAATAGAATAGAATTAGCGAATAAAGGAATGAACTCAAGTTACCAGAAAGCACAGTCACCTGAAAAGTGTCAATGTTCCAATTTTGGAGGGAAAAATAAAAGACAAATAAGTTAGATTATATCACACATATAGTCAAAATACAAGTTACAGTATGTCAGAGATCAGTACAAATTCAATCAAATCTTGAACGTAATCTCTAAAGTGTCTTCCACTACAAAGAAATCTGTGCCTAGATGATTCTATACTATATACACCTGCAATACTCCACAAAGAGACCTGAGGTGAGGAGTCAAACCCTGAGATGCCATACATTTTCAGTGACTAAAAAGACAATCCAATTAAGAAATACTGGAATCGAAGAATTAAATTTTACTTGACCCCCCCAAAAAAGACAATCTTCTTATCCATTCAGCATAGTATTTATCACCATATGGCATGGTATGTAATTATTTCTTGTATCTATTTGCTTATTATCTCTTCTTATCCATTCAGCATAGTACTTATCACCATATGGCATGGTATGTAAATATTTCTTATATCTAGTTGCTTATTATCTCTCTCACACTGCAATCGGGGCTCCATTAGGGAATGATCTTTCTTTCACTCACCAGGGTATCCCATGTGCCTGTGTTTGGCATAGAGGTGACACACGATAAATCATTCTTGATGACTGAATGATGAATGATTAGGATATATAAAAACAGATAAATGTAGCCTCTGCCCTCAATAAGCATCCAGCTGTCTTTAATGTAGAAGACACTTTTGTGCCCTGCCCAGATCTCTGTTACCAACCAGTAGCCCCCCTCCCCCACCCCAGATGTTGTAAGTGGCTGCAAACAGGCGGCAGCTGCCCTCTTCTCCTGAGCATTGCCCTTAGTGGCTGGGAACATCTCTCCAGAAAGCCCTAGGAGGCTGCACACTAACTCCAAAGGTGGCCCGTTGCCAATGACTGATAAAGGGATCCAAAAAGTATGTCCCCTTGCCTAAGCATGGGGAAAGTTCTGTGGTGTCATTCACCATTTAGACTTCCTCTTTTTTTTTTAAAGATTTTATTTATTTATTTATTTGAGAGAGCGAGAATGAGAGAGAGAGAGAGAGAGAGAGCGCACATGAGAGGGGGGAGGGTCAGAGGGAGAAGCAGACCCCCCGCTGAGCAGCAGGGAGCCCGAGGCGGGACTCGATCCTGGGACTCCAGGATCATGACCTGAGCCGAAGGCAGTCGCTTAACCAACTGAGCAACCCAGGCGCTCTCATGGATCACGGGAGAGCTAGCCTTCAGCTGAATGCGTGTTTTATCTGCTCTTCCTCATCCTGCCTCTCTCACTCACTCCTCACAGCCTTTACCTGAGAGCATTCCCTCAATAAATCGATGCCGCAAAATTCCTATCTCAGGCTCTGCATCTCAAGAACTAATGCAGAGCCTGAGGTAGGGATTATCTACTAGCTACTATGTGTCATGCATCATTTTTGAGATGTCATATCCATCTTGAAATTAAATTTGATTTACTCTTACCCTGACAACCAACTTTCATGACAGTTACTATCATCTGTAAATTGCTCAAGCTGATAGAGGCTAAGTAATTTGCTTACACACATTCTGTGTAGTTAAGGTGGGATTTGAACCCTAATCTACCTAACTCCAGAACCTCTGTGCCTCATATTACACTACATTAGTGCAGGAATTCATCCATATGTTTCAGGAACATTTTTAATGGCCAAAAGAGAAATAAGTGAGATTTTTGTTGCTGACCCTCAGTTAGCCAGAATAGGCAATTAATCACAACTTCTCAATCTTTAGAATTCAGGGTAATCAGGTAGTCTCTCCTTTCCCAAACTGGCTCTACCTTCACATTCTGTTGAGAGTCAGACTTAGGAGTTGATAGATTAAGAAGTCCTTCAGTATTTGATTGTATCAGACTTTCACGTAAATTCCCAACACCTGGGGAGGGCAGGCATCTGTTGATGAGGGCCACATAATACATCTTCATCAGAACGAAGCATTTCAAATTCCTGACCCATGCCTCAGACTTTCAAATTGTTATCTTGTATGGATCCACAGCTTTCGTCATTACTGGGTGAAATGAATCCCTAATAGAAACCTTGTTTTGACTCTTGTCTGATTCTGCTGGTCAAGAATAGGGTAGAAATATGTGTATGTGAAGAGTGATCATCTTTGTTTGCAGCTTCATAGACCAAATTAAAATGGAATTTGGGGTTGGGGCATCTGGGTGGCTTGGTCGGTTAAGCGTCAGATTCTTGGTTTCTGCTCTGGTCATGATCTCATGGGTCATGAGATGGAGGCCCGAGTGGGGCTCCGCACTTGGCAGAGTCTGCTCAAAGATTCTCTCCCTCTGTTCCTCTCCCAACTCACTTTCTTTCTCTCAAATAAATAAATAAATCTTTTTTAAAAATGGAATTTGGGGCAGATGATATATAGAATTAAAATCTTTAAAGTAGTTAAAATTAGGAGAAATGGACCATTCAGACATTTATTTTCTATTTGAGATACTTGGACTGCTTTGCTTCTAGAGCCCATCTCTTTGGAGGTGTATTGTATTCTTAGAAAGGAGATTTTGAACTTCTAAGCACTTTTAAAATTTTTTGCTAGTCTAAGAAAGGATAAACAGTAAGTAGATATATTGCAGGCCAAATGTGGGTTAGAATGATAAAATATAAACATAATATCCATAGAATGGGAAATTATATTGAAATTGTGGCTCATAGATATTTCTGATCCTTTCCATGGAATGAAGAAAAAGAATGTAAGTTAAATTATGGATTTCCGTATTCTTTCTATCACTGGTATTCTTTGTTTCTACCAAAACAATGCTCTAGATTTTCAGACCCTATCTTGACTTGATTTGCACTTGGCAACAATAGACTTCATATCAAAGAAGAAAATACAAAAAGGAGATTTCAAATTGGTCTCTAGTATAAAAAAGAAGAATTGTAATGTGATCCTGGTATATAAAAAACAAAATTTGTAACTATGTCCTATTAATAGGCATGGATGTTTTTGTTGTTTTGAACAATTCCATTCTCTAAAGCTGACTCTCCCAAAACAAAGATTCTCAAACACATATTTTTGTTTTAATGAAGGACATTTGGCTACCAATATCTCAAATAATGATTATAATGTGAAACTCAAAGATAGTGTTATAGAGTGGAAGGCTCAGTACCCCTGACTTGTAGGACGTGGCTTCCAGCCCAACACAAACTAATTTTGTGATATTTGGCATTTTACTTATTCTTTCTTGGTTTCAGTTTCTTCAACTGCATTTTGAGAGGACTGAGCCAGACAATCCCTAGGGCCTCTTCCAGCTCTGTCTTTATGTGAATTCACATGTATGAAATTAGTTTAAGTACATTGGAGAAAGATGTCACAACCTCTGTAATAATTTTTCCAAATTAAGTGGATTATATTTCTCAGAGCATTTCTTTTTAGGCTATGGCGATATGGTAAAGCATAACATTTTCCCCCAGAAATCATCATGCTGAGGTCTGCTCACAGGAAATATATTGGTATTGGTATTTTTTTTAAAGATTTTATTTTATTATTTATTTGAGAGAGAGAGAATGAGAGATAGAGAGCACGAGAGGGAAGAGGGTCAGAGGGAGAAGCAGACTCCCCGCAGAGCAGGGAGCCTGATGCGGGACTCGATCCCGGGACTCCAGGATCATGACCTGAGCCGAAGGCAGTTGCTTAACCAACTGAGCCACCCAGGTGCCCATATTGGTATTGGTATTGAAAGCATCTTGAGGCCAGATATGTGAAGAAGGAAAATATGATGGACAGAATGAAAGGAAATGATACAAGAGCAAAGATCTGGGTAGTGACTCTGGAGAATTACTGAAGACTAAAAAGGCTGCACAGACAACATAAATCTGGAGAAGTCAGAAGTCAGGTCCAAACCCATCAGCCAATGCAAGAAGGGTAGACGAAAAGCTGCTGGTCAGAGTAGGCAGAGTCCAGAGTTTGAGATCAGAGAATGGTTATTAATAGCACTGAAAAACAGAAAACATAAAGGAGAGATCAGATTTCAGGGCTTGTTTAGCTATAGTTTATTTCCTCTCTAGGCTGCTTATATTTACAGGTAGCTACGTCCCTATGGTTCTCATTGTAGTCAGAATAATGTAAAAAGTATACTGATTAAGATACTGCCTCAAGTAAGAAACTGACAAAGATTTTCAACACTTGCTTTCTATGAAAGAGCGTCAGAAGAGTAAGCTGATTTAGAGATACTGGAAGTTGGGGCGCCTGGGTGGCTCAATTGTTAGGCATCTGCCTTCGGCTCAGGTCATCATCCCAGGGTCCTCAGATCGAGCCCCACATCGGTCTCCCCGCCCTGCAGGAAGCCTGCTTCTCCCTCTCCTGCTCCCCCTGCTTGTGTTCCCTCTCTTGCTGTCTCTCTGTCAAATAAATAAAAATAAAATCTTAAAAAATAAATAAATATAAATAAATAAATAAATAAATAAATAAATAGAGATACTGGAAGTAGGAGAGGAGACCTGATAAAAAAGGAGAAAGCGGGGTGCCTGGGTGGCTCAGTCATTAAGCATCTGCCTTCAGCTCAGGTCATGATCCCAGGGTCCTGGAATCAAGACCCGCATTGAGCCCCACATCGAGCCCCACATCGGGCTCCCTGCTCAGCAGGAAGCCTGCTTCTTCCTCTCCCACTCCCCCTGCTTGTGTTCCCTCTCTCTCTCTCTCTCTCTCTCTCTGTCAAATAAATAAATAAAATCTTAAAAAAAAAAAAAAAGAAAGAAAGGAGAAAGCAATATGTCTTTCTTAGACACTTATTTTGTTCTGGTCCTGTATGGAAGGAAAACAAGCCACTCCCTACTGCCCTTCCACTCTCATACAAAACTGAACCAGTTGAGCTAGCACCAGGGGACATGATCTGGGTCATGAAGGTCAGGTCACAATCCCTCCCCTTGTGGAAGACTCCACACAGTAGCTGGCAGATTCTTCACTTCTTTTACAGACCTCTTGGACTGTCCACCAGAGTGGACAGAAGGCCACCTTATATAAGGACTTTCTCTTACCATCTCCATCTGGCTCTGTGTGAAAATGCCCTGACCTATTCCTTACTCAAAAAGAAAGGCTTAAGAGAGCAGTTGTTATAAGAAGGCATGGCAACATAGAAGGCACTGTGGACACAACTGAAGTTCCTTTTCTAAAAGAGAATGCTTCTTCTGTGCCAATTGACTACTTGGAGATTGGAGAGGGATGTTCTCATTTATATTTTAAATAAATCTTCTAGTTGCCCTGTGGAGAATGTACTTCACGGGGCAAGAATGGAAGCAGAGAAACTAGTCAGGGTACTTTTTTAGGAATCCAAGTGAGGGACAGTAGTGACTTAGAATTCTAATGTTCACCTACATCTGTTTTCCTGGCCTTCCACACACATGGAAGAATTATACTTCCTTGTCCCCTTTGCAGTTGGCTGGTACCACGTGACTAGTTCTGGCCAATGGATTTGTGGCAGAAATGGTGTGTATTGCTTCCAGATTGGAGCTGTTGATTGCTGGCTGGGAACTTCCTGTGCTCTCTTAGCCTCTGTAACTGTGGCTGCTAACATTCTAAGATTGCGGATCCTTTTCAGTGAGGGGCCTGGAGTGAGGAAGAAGTGAAACAGATCTCCCTGCTGATATGCAATGGATGTGTGCCTAAGTGAGAAGGAGACATTTGTTTTTCAAACCACAGAGATTTGGGGGTTATTTGTCACTGCAGCATAATGTAACATTTCCTAACCATTATAGATACTAATAGTAGAAATGGTGAAAAGTAATCAGATTTGGGAAATGGTCCAGAGTTTTGACTGATAGGACTTTCTGACAGAGTAGAGATAAGGGACAAAAGAAAGAAAAACTGAGGATGAGCACAGCACAACCATGAGCCCATAGCTGGTATTGTGAATCAGTTACAGCTCTCGTTCCCACTGAGCTCAGCACAGTCTCACAATCCTTGTGAACACAGTGCCATAGAAATGTACTAGAGTAAGAAGACAGGGATGGTATGGTTTGCCATAGCTGGAATTGTATGGTCTCTTGCACCTTCTAGTTCTGACAGTTTTTGACTCTATGAGGGACTTAGAGACAGATGATTAGAAATTTTTTATCATTGGGTTGGGACAAAGTGAACGCAACATTCACTTCAACCTCCCCAAAGGTAAAACTAAGGACATTTATATACTATCACTATCTATAAAGGAAGTCAAGAAATAACTGAAGCATTAGAAGAAATCTATCTCCCTAAATATTTTATGATAACCAGAAATCAGAAAGAAAGAACTAACTATTCTTGCATAATAGCTGTTGGTAGATTTAGGTGCTCAAAATACTTTACCCTGAAACCACTATTTGATTGGACTAGATTTAAAAGGGAATTTCCAAAGTCCTTTGCTGAAAACTCTTGCTTTCAAACAGGACTGCGGCTCTGACACAGTGTGACACAGTGTGCCTTTGGACAAGTCACTCTAACCTCTCTGAGCTTTAATTTAGTCATTTAGAAACCGAGAGTAACCCTGAGGGTTATTTTGAGAATTAAATTAAATAATGTGTATCAAACTCTTTGTAAACTATACAGTATGAGTCTAATATGCAAAATTATTAATATTTTTAAAGAGTGGACTGCAGAGGGGCTTTCCTTCTCTTATTTCTGAGTCCACATATAATTGTGATGAGGCTACAGAGGAGACATGAAAGATTTAAATCACCATAAATTCGAATCATGACACAATGGCATTCCCAATATATCACAGGCCCTCTGATCCCACATATCAACTCATGTGGGAGAAATTAAATCACTATTCACTGTGTGCATTATTAGAACGAATGAAATCAGTAGAGCATGCTCTCATTAATTCAAGTATTTGTTAAGCAGTTTATAGTAATAATCACATAGACTAATCTTAGCTGCATTCTCCCCACCCCCCAACAAGCCCTACTTCTAAGAGGCTGAGAGAAGAGATATATCTGAACCTGGTTCCCAAACTCACTCCAACACCAATTTCTCAATTCCCTAGATTTTAACAATGAATGACAGCTGAACACCAAAGATCAAATGTATTAAAGGAAGAAGAGGAGTCAACCAAATAGAATCTCTGAGTGGCTTTTCAGGCTAACCCAAGTACACGATAGCAACTGAGTCGTAGGGTTTGATTAGACATGCTACAGCTCTGTTACAAGGCTGCCGTGAAAAATGGTACGCACTAGTGTGGGTAACAATTTAGGAACGTGTTTAAATTCAATAATGGGTTTGATATGATTTTAAAGAATTTCTCTAATTAGATTCTGAACAAACTTGACCACATCTTGACTTCCTTCTCTTTGGGATATTCAAGAACTTAGTTAGATAAGATGTGTAATGTCTAAATCTCTAAGTCATTTGTTTTAGTTAACAGCTAATTGCGTCCTGGGTTTTTACATCAAATTTCCTCTTTGCGTCTATCTCCATGTTGACACAGCACAAAGCAACTTAAAAAGCAGAAAAATGATATAGCCAATACAGGAAAGTTAATGGATGGGGCACATCAGACTCTGGATCTGCTTCACTGAAAATCACCTGAGTTCCTGTTTGTAGTATGAATTCACGTGATAGTTTCTGGTTCTCCATTATGACAACAATTTTAAGAAATAGTTATTGGGGACTTATAATGTGCTGGATTCTTGTGTTAGGTACCAGGAATGTGAAAATGATTTGAACTTCCCTGCTCTTAAAGTGCTTAGAGTCTAATGAGAAAGATAGACATAAACACCATATTGACACAAGGTAGTCAATGGTTAGAGATCTACAGGTGACACCAAACTTCCAGCACACTTTGGCTTCCTCAAAGAGATGTCACCTGAGCTGACTTTCCAAGACACATGAAAATTAGCCAGGTGAATAAGGCAGGGAACAACATTTCAGACACAGGGAACAGCCTGATTGAAAGAAAAGTAGGAGCCGGCAGACTTAAAGGCAATGACAAGCTCAACTTGGGATGTGTTGTGGGAGAATGGAGTGAACCTAGGAGACATCTTGATACAAAAAACAAAAACAAATTTCAGAGGAGAGTTATGGGCCAGGCATATAGATTTGGGGATCATCAACTGATGGGGAACAGAGGAGACCAGAAAAACATATGAAGGGAAAAGATCTGAAAGTGAATTGGCAACTGAGGAACACCCAAGCTTAAGGGGCAGGAAAAGGAGGAAGAATTCTCAAAGGGGCAGCAGAGAAATGATCGGAATGGTAGAAGAATGGTGGGAAAAGAAATCTACCATGTCGAAAGTATCAACTAGTGTCAGCCTAAAATAATACTCATGCCGTTAGCAATATAAAGAGCATTTACAGTCTCTTAAAAAGCAGTTTCAATGGTGTGGGGTTTGGAAGAAAAGGAAGAGGAGTGAGTTTAGATTGTGTTTCTTGACTAAGAAGAGGAGCGAGATAAAGGAACGCTAGGTCAAAGAAGAATATAGTTTTAAGCCGGAGAAATTAGAGGGTATTACAAGATAAAGGTTAAGAATCACTAGAAAATAAGAGGTTGGCTATGTAGAGAAGATAACAGATAGTGGAAGGAACGGGAACTCTTGTGGAAATGTGAAAGGGTGGGGAGCATGGCCTTGAATAGGATGATGCTCTTGATAAGCATGACGCACTATAAGAAATGCTTCTCGCCCAAGACCCAGTACACACACAAAGACATACACACAATCATAGATGTGAAACAAAGTTTCGGAGACAATATTTGTCCTTACCACGTATCACATTCCCTGAAATTATCTTTTCTTCTCTAGTTTACTTCATTAACAATTGCTGGTCACAACCCACCAAGTTGCCATCATGCCCTACTAACTGATCAGGGCCTAACGTTTGAAAGGATACCAGAATGAAAGAAGTAGCTTTCAATCTGAAAAACGTCAAGCTCTAAATCTCTAAATCTTCCAAAATTAGAAGAAAATAACCCTGGGAAGAAATGAGGATAAATCTATAGTCATACAGAGGACGCTGAGTCCTTTTAGGCCTTAAGGCCTCACCTTTCTTCGAGTAGGAGCTGATGTCATCTGGTGAAGACGGGGAAAATGGAGTCAGAGCGGAGGGTTACCCCCTCCAGTGGTAGAGGGTTTGAGGAGAAGGGTGAAGATTTGGAAAAGCCGAGGAGACTGAAAGGGAACGCTCTGCCAACAGAAGGAAAAGGCTGCCCAGCAGCACTGGGGGCCCGCAGCGTGAGCTGCAGTGGTTTTATCCATCAGCTTCTCAGCACCACCGGACTTGCCTCATTTACTCCTCTTTCACAAGACAATCTAGTAAATTTTCAACAAATTGTTACTGAATGAATGTTGGCTCAGAAATACTCAATTTAGCCAAGCTAGTTCACTGCCTGAGTTAAAAATGTCACACTGACCATTTCAATTCCTGTCTCGTGGGCAGAAACGATACAGGGCCCTTTCCTTAGATTCTCCTCCCCACCAGCACCCCCATTAAGGCTGTTCTCAGAAGCTTTTGCGCTCAGAGAATTGTTCAACTGTCAAGTTGACAGCACTAAACATGGCACTTGGCACCCTGTAGGTGCAAATTGTTTATTGATTGGCATCTAGTTTGCAATATATTGTGGGAGTATGCTATATAACCAGCCTCTGTGTTTCTACTGTTTGTCCAACAGAACAATACTTTGCGATGAAACTGTGACTGTTTGAAACAGTCTGGCTCCGTTCATTCATTCAAATATTTATTGAGCACTGACTACGTGCCAGGCGCTATTCTAGGCATGGGGATGGAGTGTGGAAAAAGAACGACATGGTCCCTGCACGCTCGAGGAGCTGACCGTTCTCTTCTACTCTCCTCTAGAGAGGAGAGGGGATGTGTTTTATTTTGCTTCGCTTTGTGTGGTGTTGTTTTTGGGTGGGGTGGGGTCAGGATGGGGTGGACAACAAACATGCAGGAAGAGAGAGCGCGCACAAGCTTAAGGCTGGGTATAACGTGGAGCTTGGTGCTGGCATGTTCCCGGAACTGAGATAAAGCCAATGTGGCTACAACCCAGTGAAGGAGAGGACAGGCCCAGATTGCGGGCCTTGTAGGCACATCAAAGATATTCATTTCTCTCCTAAGAGCAAAGGGAAGCCATTTTAGACAGGAGAATGATGAACAGATTGCCATTCCTGGATGCACCTCAGAGTCTGAGCCCTTATCCAATTGTTTTTCCCAGTGAGGCATCTCTCAGCTGGCAGATTAGTCCAAGATCTGGTTTCTGCTTCGATTTGTTTTGCTTTTGCCCCAAATGCAAGTGTGGCTGAGCAGGGTCTGCCTTTTGAGACACGTCCGTTCCACCCTCACGGTTCACTTTAGCTGTCTGGGGCCCCTTCTGCTTCTACCCACTTCAAATGGAGACAGTCTCCAGGGGGAATTTACATCACCAAGAAGAGCCTGGCGTGTGCGGAGCAGATACCGCAGAGCACTCGGGAAGAGTTTTAGAGGCCAGCTTAAATTTCCAGCATCACAACATAAAACAGGACGGATACATTTCCCTTTGTCAGAGTGGAGGGTTTTGCCTCCACTCCACTCCACAAGGCGGACTTCATTCCAGAGGGGAAATGTTGGCACTAACTCCATTGTGCCTTCTCAGTTTCCTTCTGGATTTCCTGTTGCCTGGGAGCCTCGGAATCCACAGGAGCGGCCCGCTTCCCTTCCCTGGGCTCCAGGGGTGCCTGCAGAGCTGAGCTGGGATGCAGACCGACACCCGAGAAAGTGTACCAGGCTGGGTGAGGCAAGGGAAATGTAAGCTCCTGTGTCCTGTACCGGGCTTGGGTCTGGTAACTGCAAATCCTCAGGCTTAATGATTAATTAGAATGAGAACAGAGTCTTGCTCAAGGTGGCTGCCCAGGATTCTAGCCCTGCCTGGACTCAGGAAGGCCTCACAGCCTTGCTCCTGTGACCACAGACAAGGGACGGATGCACTGTGGGGATTTTATTTAAAATGTCTGCCCCTTGCCAGGGAGGCCATGAAGCTAGTCTGGAGCGACCACTTCCAATTGACTGTGGGGGGAGGAAACTGTTGTCACCTTAGGAGAAAAAGCAGAAGCTGGTACTTTTGTATTTACCTCCACTCCACTTGTTAACTTTATTTATTTTAGAGAAAAAGAAAGAGAGAGAGAGAGCCCAAGCGGGAGGGGCAGAGGGAGAAGGAGAGAGAGAATCCCAAGCAGACTCCCAGCTGAGCGCAGAGCCCGACGCAGGGCTTGATGCAGGACCTGATCCCTCGACCCTGAGATCATGAGCTGAGCCAAAACCAAGAGCCAGACACTTAACCGACTGTGCCACCCAGGCACCCCTCTGCTGGCTAACTTTTGATCTCTGCCCCTTATACTTCCTGAGACTATCCCTAAATTCTAGGAAGTTTTGATTTTCTCTCAATTCTTTGTACCTATGAAACCAAATTTCCTTTAATCTTTTGAAAAAAGTTTTTTCTGTGATTGTATCACAATGCAATTAACTTAGCAAACGGACCTGGCTTTGAGCCCAAGCTCTGTGTTTTACGACTTCGGTAATCTAAACCTCACAGAACTTCATTTTCTCAATTATAAAATGGTGGGGATAATAGAAGTCACCTCACTGGGTTGTTTTGAAGATTCAGTTAAGTGAGATAAGGCAGGGTGTCTGGCTGGCTCAGTCGGTAGAGCACGTGACTCTTGATTTCGGGGTTGTAAGTTTGAGCCCCATGTTGGGTGTAGAGATTACTTAAAAAAATAAAATCTTAGGAAAGAAAAAGAAAAAAAAAACAGATAAAGCACTGCCTGGCACACATGTGTGCTTAATAAAGATTAACTGTTATTATTGCCCTCCACTAATCCAGGCAGGAGGGAATTATCTGGAGGTTGATCTTCTATAGAAATCTCAGACACTTTGGGTGTGTGGGTGTCTCAGTTAGTTAAGTGTCTGGCTCTTGGTTTTGGCTAGGTCATGATCTCAGGGTCCAGGGATCAAGCCCCGCATCGGGCTCTGCACTCGGCAGGGAGTCTCCTTGAGGACTGTCTCTCCTCTCCCTCTGCCCTTCCCCCTGTGTGCTCTCTCTCTCAAATAAATAAATAAATCTTAAAAAAAAAAAACTCAGACACTTGAAAAAGATCCAAAGTTTGTACACTACAGCTCAGTTCTGTGTATTCTTTGATGGTGCAGAATTGAGGCAGGATTTCCATCAGTTCTAACAGCCAAAATTTGGAGGTATGGATGGGGCTGAATGCCACCTGCTAGATCCTACTCCATGTTATGCAGATGTTCATCAGGAGTGTGCACTCTTCCAAATAAATGGATTCATGTAATGGAAACACCAATATCCTTTATTTAGAGTCAAAGTGCAGGGACAGGCTAGTCCCAAGCCAATAAACCCAGGGTTCCAAATTTCTAATCCTCCCAGACACTGCTGGTGGGTAGGTTTGGAAACAACACTCTAATCAATCCCATGCTTCATCCTTGTCTGTAGCTAATTCCACAGCCGAGTCCTCTCCTTCCTGTGGCTAAAAATCTTCTCACTGGGCCTTCTGGATGCTCATTTCCCACCCTCCATTGCAGTGACTCACAGCTTGTTTACTGGACCTTGGATGGGCTTCTGAGTTCCGTGCAAAGTGTTCCAGAAACATAATGCCTGTCCTTAAGTTCCCTTCAAGTCTATTTGTTAGTAAAATTGTACTTCCCCTGTCCCCAAACATACCTGGCCTCCGGACCTTTGCTTGTGATGTTTCCCTCCCAGGAATACTGTCTCCATTCCCTACTCTCCCCTCCAGTGCCCATTATCTCTCCTTGTCAAAATTCCCCCTATCGATTTAAGCTCAGTTCAAATACAACTCCTCCTGGCAGCATTTTTCTTATCTTCCCATATCCCTCTTCCTCCTCTGAATTCTCAGCTTAGAGTCCTTACTTTGTTCAGAGAACTACCTGCAATACCATTTTCTGTGGATACATTTCTCTCCCCTAATTCAGTACAATATACTCGGGAGAGAAACCGGTGCTGTCTGTCTTTGTGTCTCTCACAACGTTTACAGAACTTAACAGTGGACACTAAAGGGTGAGTGAATTCATTCATTCCACAAATATTTATCAACTGCCCACCATGGGCCAGATACTGTTCTAGGTACAGGGGACAGAGAGGTGATTAGACAAAGTCCCTGTCCTTGTGGAGCTCACATTCTATATGAATAATTTCCAGATTTGTTTAAAAGGAAGGATACAGGATATGTACATATGTTTTCATCCATTGTTAGCACAAGACAAGTATTGCACCTCTTCATTATTCCCATACCAACTTCCCCATTAGCTAATACTTATTTTAAATGAGTGCCATTTATTATTTACTATTTGTTGGACACTCTGCTAAGTGTTTAACAGAAAACATTTCATTTTATCCTCACAAAAATGCTAGGAAGTAGGGACATTATTACAGTTGAAGAAACCATGACTCATGAAGGCTAAGTAACCTACACAAGCACAAGAGCATCAGTTAATGAGAAAGATGGAATTTGAACCCCACTCTACCTTTCTCCAAAAACATGCTATCTACGAACCACTGTGTTATACCACCATAAACTTTGGTGCAAGAGTCTCAATACCAACAGAGTAAACCATGTAACCCAGCATTTGCATTTGTTGGTCTTCAACCAGGTACAGTATCCCTGAAACCACACTTAATTGCCAAAACTTCGCACACCTCTTTTGATATACATATACATATACATATACATATACATATACATATACATATACATATACATTTCTCCATGAATTTCAACAAGTTCCATTGCTACATTTAGAAAAACACGATTCCAGCAGTTCCATTCTCCTTAAGTCATGTTACTAGGAGAGCAGCCATCTTGGGGTTCACGATGTCACATGGAGAGACAACCTCCTGGCAAGATTGCCACACCCCTCATACCTAACAGTGCTAACTACCTGCAATGTTTCCATCCTCCACACACTGAATCAATGATTAACATGTAAATTATATTCTAAAAATTCTCACTACTTCAACATAGATGTCGCTACTGAGATTTGGTGTGATTTATTCAATATCATCCCTTTGTTAACCAGATTGAAAGAGAATCAGTTGATCTTAGAGACAGATTTACACAGTCCTTAAAATAAGGCACTGTAGAATGAACCTCTCGAGAAAAAAGACTGCCTTTCAAATGTATATCTCTACTGACTACTCTATGTCTAGAACACACTCTTTGTTCAACAAATGTCTGTTGAATGAACTTAATAAATAAGTTGTTTACTTTGTCAAATTACTCGGAAGATAATTGAATATGAGATGGATAGTGTGCCCAAAAGAACATTGACCCTGCAGATTAAAAAAAAAAAAAAAGTTTGATTCCTTCCTACTTAAGACCTGTGTTGCATGGGGCATCTTGCCCATAAACAAACTTGCTTTACATTTGCTTTATAACAGGAATGATGTTATTTGGTTTGACTCTGTGGAGGAAAACAAGGATAACCTGGCAGAGCACCCAACACAGTGTTGATACATGGTAGGTCCTCACTAATAGTCCTTTCCTCCAAAAAGGAAAATCCAGTTGTTGGGTTGCACTTTTTTGTAAAACATGGATCAAAAGAGTTAGATTATATCTGAGATGCATTGTCTTTACTCTTGCTTTAAAATTCTTGTCTTTTAGAGGCAGGGTTTGTCTATAATTTTTTTAAATGTTTTATTTATTTATTTGAGAGAGAGCACGGGAGGAGGGAGCGTCAGAGGAAGAAGCAGACCCCCACCCCGAGCGGGGAGCCTGACGACGTGGGGCTCGATCCCAGGACCCCGAGATCATGACCTGAGCCAAAGGCAGATACTTAACCGACTGAGCCACCCAGGTGCCCCAGGGGTTGTCTGTAATTGTTAAAAGCCATTGATGGGCCAATGGTGAGTGCTTGTCAGGTAGTTGGCTGTGGTACATTATCTAGCACTATAGGTGATTATGCTGCTTGAAACATTTGCAGGACTCACAGTAGGACCGTGAATAACTCAGTTTAGCCTTTTAGCTCTGCAAACTTCGTAACGGAGGGTGTTTCAAGTAACCAGAAGTCCCAGTCATCCCACATGGGTGAATGTTACTCTCACTTCCCAGAGCTTCCATCCAGTGATCTGATCTGCTATCTCCAGATATCTTGGGGTCTGAATTAAGGGGAATGAAGTAAGCAAGGTTTCAGGAAAATACTCAAGAATGCCTGAAAGATAAGAATATGAAGTCCCCTCATTTGACTTTTCAACCCATTTCCATGGGCTTTGCCATCAGGAGTAGCTTAAAAGGCTGTAGGTAAATCTCTGGGTGGAGTTGTCCGGTACATAGCTGACTCTCAAGAAATCTTACTTCCTCTCCTTACTCTCCTCCTATAAGAGATCCTCATAGACAGCCACAGTATTTGGGTGAACCCAACAGTTGATCAAAGAAAGAGAAACAAGCCACAGTGCAGTGACTCTAGCATGCTCTGTGGCTTTGAGCAACATTTTTCACTCGTGTTATTGAGTGACAATCACTTGCAAGTTAATTCTCTCTCTGTATCCAGTTATCAGTTCCATGAGATGGGGCTTGTTATCCTCATAGTTACAAATAAGGACAATGATTATCAGAAAGGTTAGAAAGTTCCCAAGACCGTACAGCTTATGAGTGTTAAAGCTTGATGAAAACCCAAGGTCTTTACAAATTATGGTTCTTCTCTCCATACCTCCGGATCTTTGGCTCTTAAAATGGCATCTTTCAGATCTTGAGCCTGCTCTAAATATCTATGTGATTTATGACTTAATTCATTCCAAAAAAATGAGGTTCTACTATGCCAGGTGTAGCTGAAAAATCCACATGAAATTTAAGATCTATGTTGACACACAGAAGCAATAACCATTAAGGCAAGATGGAAGCAGGAACAGTCACCAAAGGGCTCTAGCAAAAGGGCTCAGGGACTTTCGTAGATGGAGGAACTGGTCTTGCTGAGCAGACCCAGAGAGACTTCCTGGTGGAGGAACAACAAGGTCTAGACCTCAAATGTCTGCTCAGTGTTCAAAGCAAGAGACCCTCCTATTTCCCAGGGGCCGAAGCTCCCAAACTTTCTCAGTTCCTCCGTTAAGGTTGAGAGAATTCCTCTGTGAATGGAGAGCTTAAGATTATTTTGGACAATTCAAAGGCAAGAGAACTCCAAGTGCCCATAATAAAGTACATTTCCAAGTGCTTGCTTTCAAAGGCCATGACATTTAAGATTCGGTTCATCTAAATTCTTTCAATTCATCATCTGTGTCATTTCTTCTATAAATCACGCATACACAGATATCCAAATAATACCAAAGCTTACTGTCGAGATGCTCCTCTTGGTTTGTGAAGAGAAGGGAGAGAGTTTAGATTCCAAACCTTTGAAAATAAACAGAACTCTACTTGGTTAGAAATCCCACAATGACAATAGCAAACACGAGTACCACTCACCACATCCCAGGCATGGTTTTAAGTGCTTTCCATATATTGTTCTCACTTAATACATGCAATCATCCTATAAGATAGATACTATTAATATTTACATTTTACAGATGAAGAAACTGAGACGACTCCACAAGGTTAAACAATTTGCCAAAGCTCACTCAGTTATCACACGTCAGAGCCTGGGTGTAAACTAGCAAAGCCTGGTTCTAGAGAATATGCTCAGCGCCATTCTTCCACATGGTAGGCTTACCCAAATTGACTTACCTGGTTTAAAAGCAATAAAAGGAGAAAAACTAGCACAATTCTAAATATTTGGGGAAAACCAGAAGTGTTGTTAACTTGCTTGTTTTACTGGAAATTTTGGCTTGATATATAGTCATAGTTTAGTGGTCTAAGTTCTGTAGGCTTAGATTTGAAAAATTATTGTTAAAATATTTGTACTGTTATTTTCCTAACTATAAATGTAAATCAAGTTCGTCGTAGAAAATTTCTTTAATATGGAATCAATAAAGAGGGAAACAAGTCACTTATGAGACAACCACTATTTACATTTTGAAGTATTTCTTGTCAATGATTTTTTTTCGTATTCATAGCTAGATCCTCAAGCTGCCTTCTAAATAGGCAGATTGAGGATCACGGTATACCCAGCCCAGTATCTCAATCTTTGTCCGTGTTGTGCTTTGTGACTAAAATTTCTTCTGAAGTCTCATCTTTTTTTTTTTTTTTTAAAGATCGTATTTATTTATTTATTTGACACACACACAGACTGAGAGGTTGGGGGAGGCCGGTGTGGGAGACACTCCCAGGGAGATTGGAAACTTGGAGCCTACTAGCAAGTGGAGGGGAGTAGAGAGGAATCAGATGGGTGAGAAAGGGATTACTGGACAAAAAGCATAGCACTGACTGAGATAAGGAGATTTGGAAGGACAGGAGGAGCAGATTTGACATTTAAAAGTGAATTCTCCTTTTTTTCTTTTTATTTATTTATTTTTATTAAAGATTTTTATTTATTTATTTTGACAGAGAGAGAGAGATGGCGGGAGAGGGAACACAAACAGGGGGAGTGGCAGAGGGAGAAGCAGGCTTCCCGTGGAGCAGGGAGCCCGATGTGGGGCTCGATCCCAGGACCCTGGGACCATGACCTGAGCCGAAGGCAGATGCTTAACTGACTGAGCCACCCAGGCGCCCCCTAAAGTCTCATCTTAAGGGCAGAAAAATATTTCACCAAATGGATATTCTATAATTTGTTTAATCAAACCTCTATTTTAGGCATTCAGGCTGTCTCTATTTCCCTTGTTAAGGTAAATGCTTCCATAAACATCTTTATACATTTTTTGTAACAGTATGACTTTTTAGGCTCTGTTAGAATTGGATCCGATTTAATTAATTAATTAGTTCCACCAATACTAAATCTCTACGATGCACCAGCTACGGCTGAGGGGCTCCTGTCCTGTGGTGTTACTGGGTCAACGGGGTGGAATATGGTTAAGAATCTTAACACATGTGGGCAACCGCTTCACTTGGAGAGTTGTTCCAGTAATTTCTCCTATGTGAGCTGCTTGAGACTGCATTTTGCTGAATCCTATATGGATGAAGGATCATATTTTCCAATTTGAAAGGTGAAAAATTCTATTTTATTGTCGCCTTTATACGTGTTTTTTGACCTTTAGTGAGGTTATACCTCTTTTGTATATTCATTATTCATAAATGTTTAATTTTTAAACTCTTGTTCAGGCCTGGTCTAATTGAGGAAATTTCTCATCTCATATTTCTTTATAGCTTGAGAAAATGCAAAAATACTCCCAGAAAGCCTTAATGTTGCCTTGTAGTACCCATAAAAGTCAAGGTCAGGCTGTTAATACATCTAGCTCTCAGAGGTCTGGGTTATTGGAGAGCATCAAAATGAGCCCACTGTATGAACCATGGGCTTGGGATGAGCTGCATAGGGACATTAAACAAAATTGGGGCAGAAGGTATAAAATCTGTTGGGTCTCTCGGAAGCTAAACACATGCAGTATTAACAGTTGCAGTTCTTCTTTTTACAAAATATTTTTAAAATCCCAGGTTTGTCTCTAGGGCTAATTGCTGGTTAACATAACTGAATGTAAATTACCATAGTAATGTTACTTAAGTAACATGGGTATCTCACTGAATCCCATATGCATAAAGTACTTCAAAGTACTTTTAAAAGTATTTTTGTAACCCATTCTCAGAAATGACATCCCTTCCTCTCTGCCATATTCTATTAGTTAGAAGTGAGTCGCTGGGTCTGGCGCCCACTCAAGTGATCACAGGAGGACGTGGCTCCCAGGAGGTGGAGGTCGTTAGGGGCGGTCTCTGAGGCTGCCAGCTACACTCTAGCCTTCACTGTCTTGTTCACCACATCACCCCTAGAACCTCGACTGGAACTGGCATACAGTAGGTGTTAAATAAATGTTGTTTATTTAATTAACTTATTAACCTGATAGCTTACAATGGACTGGGAAGGAGCAAAGTCTGGAAGTCAGACAGACCGGACTTAAATTCCCGTCTTTGCCACTCACTCGCTGTGTGACCTGAACATAGGACCTCGATGTCCGTATCTGGAAAACCGGGATGATATCTACCCTGCAGAGTTGTTACAATTCACTTTAATCGTGTACACATATAGGTATACATCAGACACATTCACTTTATATCATCTCTGTCTGCCTATTTCTCTGTCTAGCATCACAATCCAAAAGATGATTCTCCCAACCCGTGGGTATAACTAAGCCTCGCAGTGATGCCTTGCACTGAGACCCCGTTGCTATAAGACCAGCCAGGAAAGGAGAGGAGTCTGTGCATCACTTCCCAGGAGGCTTCGCTTCCTCCACACCCACCCAGGGCCTTGTTTGGCCAAACTTAGGCACAGAGAAGAAGGAAAGGGGGCGTACCAAAGCAGAGACGCATCCAAAGGAGGGGCACACATTGCATGGGGCTCATTTCTAGTCACCATCCAGCTCCAGCTGCTGACTCTCATGGTGAGTCTGTGCCGACCCCTCACACTTGTTCACTCTGTCCCCTTGTCACGGGGGGTGGGGGGAGCTGCACTACTTCCCAGGGCCATCTGGGGTTTGGGAGCTGGCTGTGCCTAACCCCAAAAAAGGGCAGGACTCTATAGGAAGCCAATCATTGGCACAGGTTTTGGCCAACTGAACTAAACCGCTATGGCCGCAATCTGCTGAAATAAGAAAAGTTGATCAAATTGGGCCTAAACTTTTCCACTTCCTGCAGATGATTCAGAGAGTTTCACACTAATTAAACCAAAACTGCACACAAACACTTAGAGTAATAATAAATAAATCCATTATTTATCTGTCCCTTTACTGCGCAAGGATTTATTTAGTACTCGTGCGCCAAGCGCCACGAATGGAGGGAAGAGGATTCATAGAGAAGTGACATACAGTGGTCCCCCCCCAGCTTAGTGGCAGGGGCAGCGCCCCGAGACCCCTCACCGGATGCCTGAAACTGCAGAGACTAATGAAACCTACGTACACTGCACTCTCTCCTGTCCACACAGAACCTGCGAGAAAGTTGACTTTATAAAGTAGGCACAGTACGAGAGTAACAGCAAACACTCATAAAAAATAGGACAACTGTAACAATGTACTGTAATAAAAGTCATGTGAATGTGGACTGCCCTAAAATAGCCTACTGTGCTATACTCCCCCTCCTTCTCGAGATGAGCAGAGGTGCTAGGACGTCTGCATGAGGAGAGGAAGTGTGTGACGCCGGTATTGTGACAGAGCTTTAGGCTACTGTTGGTGGCCAGTCGGAAGGATCATCAGCTTCTAGCGGGCTGTGTGACCATGGGTAACTGAGACCGTGGGAGAAACTGCAGATAAGCGGGGACCAGTGTAACATATTGGTGGCACACAATGGGGGCTCTGAGGGAGCTCCTAATTCAGGTATTCACATAGCTTAAAAAACCCTTTGAAATGGGTCACAAAGAATAAAAGATTCCTTCCTTCAATTCATACTTATCAAGCTCTTACTCCATGCTAAGGAAAGTGCTAGGTGGTGGAGAAAAAGTGGTGAAAAAGCCATGTTGTCTTGTGGGAAATAAAACAGTAGCGGGAATCGATGGGTGTACGATTTTAAAAGAGGGAATTTCAAGGCTTGGTTAGGAGACAGTAGTATGGCTAGAATATATAAAGTGTGGGGATGAGGGGAACTTGCAGGGGGTGGGCAGAGGCAGGCCTGAAGCGGGGGCTCGGTCCCGATGTGAAGAGCCTCATGCCAAGCTGAAAATTTTCCACAGTATTCTGTGGGCAGCTTCGGGCTGTAGAAGTGGGATGTAGGGGGTTGATGTTTTCAGATCTGTGTCTACAAAGATCCCTCAGGCATTCATTATATATATATATACATATATATATATATGTATATATATATATATGGAGCCCAGTTTTGCAAGTTTCCAGTCAAGAAATAGCTGGGTCCTGAACTTCAAGGGCAAGTACAGATGGAGAGCTGGGGAAGGATTCAAGAACTGGATGGGAGGAAGAAAAGCTATAAAATATCGGGAGAAAACTGCATAGTCTCGAAGGATTTTTAGATTCTCTGGAGTCACCTGCTCTAGCCCTATTTCACATACAAGAAAACCTTCTACCAGGAGGTCAGGTCACCTGTCCAAGATCACATCACTGCCAACTTTACCTGCTTTGAAGTGACACCAGGGATTTTGGTAATTGCCATTACACACTAGTTTCTTGGGGCTGCTATAACAAAATACCACAAATTAGGCGGCTGCTTAAAACAACAGAAATGCTTTGCCTCACAGTCTTGGAGGCTCACATCTAACATCCAGGCACCAGCAGGATGATGCTTCTTCTCAAACCTCTGGGGGAACCCTTCCTTGCCTCCTCCTAGCTTCTGGCAGTTTGCTGCCAATCTTTGGCGTTTCTTGGCTTGTGGATCCTCTTCACATGTCCTCACACTGTCATCTTCTTAGAAGGCTACCAGTTGTATTTGGTAAGGGACACACACTACTCCAGTAGGAGCTCACCTTGCTAATTACACCTGCAACAAATCTATTCTCAAAGAAGTTCACATTCTGAGGTACTTGGGGGTCCTTAGGGTTCCATTCAATCTTTCTTTGTTTTCAGTAGGGATTGGGGTGGGGGGCGGGGGAGGACACAATTCAATTCAACCCATAACACTGTATCAAGTTGTTCTGACACGAAACAGCATTCTCTTGGAATAAATTGGTTTCCCTTGTCTAAATACAGGTAAAGATCTATTAGGACCCATACACCTATTTGTGGAGGTCTCGTCTTTCAAAAATAGGCGGGTCTTGACTCTAGTCAAGGTAAATCCATTTGGATTCAAAGTGACCGGATTAAGGGAGGAAGCGTGAGGGGATCTCAGACTCCCTTTCGGGGTCTCCCCACTCAGCATCTGCATCCTGCTGTCCTAGTGCGGAGTGATCTCTCACAGGTCCCTGAGCCCGGTCACAAGCTATCAGTTTATCTGTCTGTAAAGTGGGAAGAAGGCAGCTTCTCAATTCCTTCTCCATGGTGCAAAGCCTCGGAGGGACAGAGAATTTATGACATTTTATCTTCCATAGCAAATGCATTTTTCAGGAGAAAGGTCCCGTGGAAAGAATAGAATGTTACCATTCCGTAGTCTTCTCGACTGCTGACTAATGAGGAACGAGTGTCTAAAATAGCTGATTTGGTCTCGCCCAGGAAATGCGCTCCCCCCACTTCCTCCCGCCTCCTCTGGGCACCACAGCTGCTCTGACCTCTAACCTGCCCTGGGGCTTTCACATCCCCACAGACTCCCAGTCTGCCAGTCTGCAGAAAGCCTTTCTCAACCCCTCTGGGCACCAGAAGCATGGCCCCTGGAAGGATGTTCAGATGAAGAAGGGGAAGGATGAGAACAGATGAGTCCAGATACTTCTGAGTTACATCTTTCTTGTAAAGAGTACCAGGGCTTTCTAGAAGAATTCGAAGGCCCACTGCATTCCTCCCAAGGCTCCCAGAAAAGTGAAACACCGATCGCACTAAAGCACCTTCATGTGGAGCTTGGGGTCATTCAAACAGAGCCTGAACAAAATTTAATTTTGCCCTGGCAGTAAGGCTTTGCTGAACAAATTAATGCTAGAGTGTAAACAAGGCTTCTCAAGTCGGCCTAAGAGACCGTAAAGGACAACCTGCTTTCAAGGCTTGGAAGCAATCTTTTTACATGCTAATTACAAACCCTTCCGTGGTGGTGAAAGCGGGTCCCTCTGGGATTTCTATTTGCCAACAAGTTGTTTATTTCCAGTTTAAAGGGAGTGAAGGGTCTATGAATTATTGAGCGGCGACGCTGTGTTTTGCCTGTACCTGATGAGAGATTGCTTCTGTTCACCTTCACAGGCATCCTTGGAGCTAAGCATTGCCCCAGTCTGCACCTGGGGAACGGAGATCTGGCTCAAGGGGTAGAGTTGGTAGGTCGCGGGGCTGGGATTCAAACCCGGGGTGAGCCTGCACGCCCTCCTCCGGCACGTTATCAGCCTTCGAACGTATTAATGCTGCTTCCTCCTACAGTATATTCCCAAATTCAGTCCCCTTGGCATTTCAGAATGGCCTGTCTCTAGCGCAGATTAGCTAGCTCTTGTAAACTCTGTCTTCACTTCAGGAACAAGGAGAAGGGGGCATTCAGCCAAGAGGCAAGCTGTCAGAGAGGGAGGTTGCAGGTCCGGGCTAATACATCGCGGTCTGTGGTGCTTCCTGAGCTCTACCAACCACTCCGCAAGAAGACGTGATGGTAAATCACTCCCTCTTTGTTATATCTCTTTGTTCTTTGGGGAAGATGTGTTTTCAGCACTCGCACGCAGGAGAGACCGACTGTCTGTGGCCCCCTGGTGCAGGTCAGATAGGCGAGGGTCCCGCCTGGGGAAGGGTAATGGAGTGGATACCAATGCCGGGTAGGGAGGTTTAACCCTTTGTGCCCTTTTCCGGTCCGGCTGCCACTGTCTACTAAGGTCAGAAAACCCGAGAACATGTCAGAAGATTACAGCGTGGTTTTAGAACTACTACAGAGGTCTACCCTCCCCCAGCATGAGGCAATATCTACAAGTCACATCAGAGCCTTCCCACTTAGACTTATTTTTAAAGCATTCACAAAACACATTTTAGTGAAATTGGAGAACTGGAGCCTTTGACCCAGAAATGAAACAGCTGTTGGCTTCCAGACTGCTCGTCCTGAGAGAGAAGACTTGAAACACCAGAAGCAAGTTCAAACCCTTTAAGTTGCAGTATTGCTCTTTATAAAAGTGCCAAGAGCTGCACAGCAGCACATAATGCACAAAACAGGTTTCAGACAATCATAAGGCACAACGTATGCATCAAGCATTTAAAATATTTATTGATGCTGAAATTTTTGAGGCAAAAAAAAAAAAAAAACTTGCCTCGATAGCACTCATTACCCATAGGACCCACTGTTTGGACGCAAATAATCTTAACTGCTTGCACACCCATTGGTACCCTTTCAGCTAAGGAGCCATTCAGCCTCAGCTTCAAGTGCAGAGGAAGTGCAGATAGCCTCTGCACTTAAGAGCTGAGTTTGCTTTGCTAGGAAACCGTTGAGCGAAATCCCAGCACGCTCTGATTCATTCTGCCTGCTGATTGGCTGCTCTCCTGGCCGCTGACATCATCCTGTTGCTGGGTGGAAAACGGCTGCCCCGCCGTCCACCCTGACTTCAGATTCTGGTGAAGGGGACATTGTACTGAAGAGCGAAATCAGATTGTAGCTCAAACGGAACGCTCTCCTTCTTGTGTGATCCTTTCCATCATCCTACCCCTCTTAAACCTCTTAAACGAGAGGGTGCCTGCGCCCCCCACCCCATAACGGAGCAAAAGCTTTTGTGCGGCACTCTCTCCTCCAAGCTACCCAAACCCAACCCCCTCTAGAATACCTGTCTTCTTTGAGTGTAGATGGTCAATGTTGTCTACATTTCCCAGGTGAGGCTGGCTTTCCGATTAGTTTATGTTTGCCTTTATTAGCAGAATTGAAGTATGTTCTTACTTGCTACTGTGAATTGTGAAGTAGTACTTCGGACTTTCTGTAATAAATGCCTCCCCGGCTCTCATTATTCTCCCGGTGCTGTGTGGGGCGTTGATAAAGGGGGGAAGGGATGGCAAAGACCAACTGGGCTATTGCTCTTTGCAGTTTGCAGAGCGCTTTTTATGTTGGTCCTCATTGGTCCCTCACAACAATCCTATGAACTAAGTATATTGCTTCCTCCATTTTATAGATAAGGAAACAAGCCCCCCCAATATTAAATTCTTTGCCAGCCACATAGTCAAAAATGACAAAGCTGGGACTCAAATTCAGGCTTTCCGACTCTCATTTCTGAACTTTGCCCACTCGGACATTGCATCTTGCAGCCCAGGGAGGCTTAAGTGACTTGCAAGGGTCAGTCCAAACTGGCTAAACCAGTGCCAGCACTGACCCAGCCACCCTCATTCTCTGTACAAGACCTTTTCTTCTAAACCTCCTGGGAGCTCTCAAGACACCATTCTTCAGGTTTTCTTTAAGGATGTTCTTAGATACACATTTATTTTAAAAATCCCTAGGCTTTCACAAGTTTTTACTTATTAAGTGAAGTTTTAAGGGAAAAAAATAGAAGGCTAATAATTCAGATGCACATTTGCATGCATTACATAAGGCTTCTATAAGGGGTAAGGTTCTCTAGTTGCAGGCTTATTTTAAGTTTTAATGGAATGACTTTGACAGAGCAGAAATAGCAGGCTTCATACCAGCTCAGTGACTTAGGTGGCAGAGGCATTTCTGAGGTGGAAAATGGGGATCCTTCTCATCTCATCTCAGAGGAAACACTGGATTTCTCTTGTTGATTTCCGGCTGGGATGATTAACCACCATTTGCTTGGCTTTCATCTTGCCTGGCTGGGGCTTTGCTTTCATCTCATTCATTGCTCCAAACCCTTCCTCTCTTCAACTTTTTTTTTTTTTTTGAGATTTGATTTATCTGAAAGAGAGAGAGTGCGAGCAGGAGCGGGGGGGGGGGGGGGGGGGGGGGGGGAGGGGGCGGGGGGAGGGGGAAGGGGCAGAGGGGAAAGGAGAAGCAGACTCCCCACTGAGCGCAGATCCTGACTCTCTGGGCTGGATCCGGGGGACCCTGAGATCATGACCTGAGCAGAAGTCAGATGCTTAACCGACTGAGCCACCCAGGCACCCCCTCTCTTCAACTTTTAATACACATTTGAAATATGTCAGCCTCCTTAAGTTATTTTTACAGAAGCAGACCAAGAGTTCCTCCTTGGAGCCCACTACATCTGGTTTGCTTAGGTAAAAACAATACTCCCTCAGCCATCCTTATTTTTAAAGGAGACAGACTCCTTCCACAAGGACTTGGGAGACTAAAATGTTGGAGGAGGGGAGGAGGGGGTGAGGGGCGCAGATGACTCAGACGTGGAACCGTAGGTGTTTATTTTCTTTCTCCATCTTTGTGAAGGCAGCCCTGCGACATAGCACTGGGACTTACACTTTACAGTTTACATAGCTGATCTCAGGTACTTTGCGTGTTTCCATCATCCTCTCAAAATAGTTATCTTTTCCCTCTTTGGGGACATTGTGGGGCTGTGTGTCCCTCTAAATCTTCATGTTTCTTGACTCCTGTGACTTATGTATACATGGGTCACTCTCGATTTCAGCAAAATCTCTCTCTGAAACTGCTTCATTTTACACTGCTCAGATGTTCATGTTTTCACTGCCTGTGGAAGTACAAACTTACTGATGCTTGTCTTTTGGTGTTATTTTAAGGTAACAAATAATTTCTCATATTGAAAACTAGAATCTTGGTCTCATGAACTCTCCGGAGTGAACCTAGTCAGTCTCTGCATCCAGTTCTCCCCACTCTGCTGAGTGAATGCACCACCCCTTTGCTCCTGCTGTCCCTTTGCAAGAAATGTTTATCTTCAAAAAAAAGCTACAGAGTTAGCTCTCAGTAAATGTTCGAGGAAAAAAAAAATCCTATGGCCACATAGCTAGTTGGTGGTGGTTAAAACTAAAATTAGATCCCAACCTCACTTAAACAAATATTTTTTGATGAAGAAACGCATTAATGTAGGTTAAGACATTTGTACAATATCCAGCCCATTCCAAAGCTCCAGGCATGAAAGCTCTCTCCTGGGGTCCCAGGAGCTAGATCACCCCTTTCTCTTAATCCACCCAACTTCCCCTCCATGCTTTTTGATCTCCACTGGGAGATTCATTTTGCCTGGAAAGTGACAGATAAAATCAGGTCAATAAGCATCCATCATGTTCTGAACTAGATGATCTCAAAGGGCACTTCCAGCCCGGCCTCCTAGGTCTTCTGGCCCTTTGCAAAATTATGCGTACTAGGTTAAGAGTTCAGGCTCTGGAATCAGGCCTCATTCACACCTCAGCTCTGCAACACACCAGCAGACTAAGAGGAGGGACAGAAACCAATATAAATGTGCAGATAATTTAACCTCCCCCCATCTGTTTCATTTTTTTAATAAATCAAGGGTAGTCATAGATGCACTTCTTACAGGTGAGGATTAAAGAGGATAAGGCCCCTGAAGTCCAGATCACACAACCAGGATGTGGGGTGTGGAAGAGTCCCCAGGATATGCTACTGTGTATTTTTGTCAAACGGACAAAAATTCAGATGCCATAAGGGGAAAAAAAAAATCAAGGTAATGAGGAACGAATGAAAGCAAATTTCAAGAATGAGTATCTGTGGCACTCATGGTTCTGTTAAAGAAAAAAAAAGTGAAATATGCAGGGATAGTATGAAAGACTACAAATATATCTAGATGATCAACTTCAAAAAGAAGGATTTCTGTTGCTGTTGTTGTTAATGAGCTTTGCCAAATAAAACTGTGGCTTTTATTACATTTGGTGAGCCGGTTAATTAGAGTCCTATGGGCAAAATCCAGCCCTTTTGATATCCTTGGTGGATGAAATTGGGGATCAGCGACGCATAGAAGGAGTTACACATCCCTTTTCTCTTGATTTCACTGCATCACTTGCAGAATCTCTAGGATAAACTACAGAGACTAAAAACTTTCACAAAATAGCAGAAAACATTTCTGGAGAGCAAAGCATACGACGCGGTGGCACTGACTCTGGGGAAGGAACAGGAGCCTTGTCACTAACTTGGGCAGACCTGGGGAACGTCTGAAGGGCTCAACTTTGTATTTCAATCCTGGAAATGTATCAAATAGCCTGGCTGTTTTGTACAGTCTCTGCAAGTCCATAAAAAAAGGATGCAGGCTACATTCCCGAACAGATGTGTACTACGTGTCCACCACATACAACACTGCAGTCAGTGTTGGGAAAATGAGTTTTACTCATCCCCATTCCCCACTGACAGAAGTAAGACACAATGTCGCAAGCACTGTGATTCACAGGGGCCGTGGGTTCCCATCGGCAGTGCACTTCTCTCTGGCTACCGGATAGGGAGACTCTTCCCAGGATAAAAATACCCTATGGCATCCAACATGTATCGACTGATCAATCAATAATCACCCAGAAGGAAATCTCTAATACTGCCAGGCTAGGGGCCTGAAAGTCCCTCTGAGACCTGTCACCAATTTTAAAAGTAGGGTCTTAAATTAGCAAAAAGAAGACATGTTTATCCCATCTGCATATGGCATAAAGTTGGGAGAGAGCTAGCGAATTGACGACGAAGGCAAGATTCAGAAAGATCTAGCAGGCTGGGAGGATGGCCTGAAACCAAGAAAAATGTAAAAATTTGTATTAAAAAACCAAATATATAAAAACAGGAGGAGAGCGAGCTGGCTGGGAAGCAACCCATGTGAGAAGACACGGGGAATGATTAACTGGAAGTTCTTCTTGGTTTGACTACAAGCTTCTTTAATGAAACCAAATGTCATCATTAAACCGTAGTTTCCTTCAGGGCAGGGATCGCATCTTAAATATTTTAATATCCCTCCTTTGCCTACCATAGGGCCAAATACAGAGTTTGAGCTCTACAGAACTTTCTTAAACGGGGTCAAAAATGAAAAAGCGTAAAGCAATAGGGCTCTACTAATGAAGGAGTCGTGGTCAGAAGCACCAGGAAAGGTTGTCCACTCTCCTCTCATGAGCCTTCCTGAGACTGCTCTGGGCTTTCTCCTCCTGTCTCCTTAAGCTGATAACCAAAATCAGAATCCTCTGCATGACTTAGAGGGCTGACCTGATGCCTGCCTGACTTCCAGTCCCACTTGGCGGGGCTCTGCTTGCTTACGCAGCTCCAGCTTTTTCAGTTCCTCCAAGGCCCCTGAAGGAGCTGGGGACTTCTGCAGGGAAGACTCCTCCCTCCAACCCCACCTCACACACACGTGTTCTGCCTGCTTCTCCTGTCTCACTCTGTCATGTTGCTTTAAGTATTTCAGGGAACCCTCCCCTGAACCACCGCAGCCCAGACCTGAGCCCTTGATTGCACGCTCTCCCGGGTCCCGACGTTGTGTCCCCTTTCTAGCGCTTACTGTAGTCCTCATTCAGCCTCAGCCATGGCACTGTTGTTTACCATCGGCCTCCCTGCTACAGTGTGAGCTCCGTGAGGGCAGCGGCATTGGCCGTCCTGTGTCTTCACCACTGGATCCCAAGTCCCCAGGCCAGCGTTTCTCAAACTTTGGTGCCCATGAATGACCTGGGGACCCTGGCAAGCTGCAGATTCTGATTCAGTAGGTCTGGGGTGGTGCCTGACACCCTGCATTTGTTCCAGATGATGCTGATATTACTGGTCCTCTGATCGACTTCGAGTAGCCAAGTCCTGCAGCTCATGTGTGCTCCCTGCCTTTAAACCACCCCCTTCTTTCCATTCCCCCTGCCAGGCCTTCATGGGATCCCCTCGAATCTCTCACTCAGATGACCGGGTCCCCCAGTTCATCTTCCTGCCTCTGTTTCCCAGAGGTTCTGCCCCTGGGCCACACACCTTCAAAGTGTCTTTCTGCAATGTAAGCCTAATCATCTCTCCCCCCTTCTTTTAAAAACATTAGAGACTCCCTGTCACCTTGTAGGAAAAACAAACAAAAAATGAAAACCAAGTTTCTCAGTCTGGCATTCAAGGCTTACCCCTGCCTACTTTTCTGGTCCTACCTCTTCTGTGTCACCATCTTATACCCACACTCTTGCCCTCTCAAAGCCTTTGTGGGTCCTTGAACTCACAAGGCTATTCCATTCCTCCCTACCTTTGCTTAGGCCATTGACTTTCCTTGGAATACCCTCTCCAGCTCCATCTGCCTGATGGAACAGACATCCACACTCTGATACTGTATGAGAAGCATTTCTAGGATTCCTCTCTCATGGAGAATTGGCCACTCCTTCATTTGGGTTCTGCTGCAGCAACTTGTGCTAAACTAGCTTGTTTACAGAGCAGCCTTCTCCTTCCTGCAGTGAGTCCTCTGAGCACAAAATGGCGTCTCACTCATCCCTGTAACCTTCATGCCTGGCACATGGCTGGTACATAAGGCATATATAACATGAATGAATGAGTGTTACCATGCTCTGCTCTAAATGCCATATTTTAAGGGGGGGTTCTTTGACACAGTGGAGTCCTTCTAAGGAAGGATCATCAGCATTGGCCCAAAATCCCCACGAGACACAGTTCAAAAAATGGTCTAAACATGAAGCTTGGAGAAAAAGATGTGTCTGCACATAGTAGGTACTCAATAAATATTTATGGAATGAATGAACAAATGAGTCATAAGAGCTCTCTTCAGATGGAACTGTCAAGTAAAAGAGAGATGGCATGCATTCTGAATTATCTGTAGTTCCAGGAGCTCAAACATTATATCAAAGGCAGAGATCTCAGTCCGATAAAATGATGAATTTTCCAACAAGACCAAGATGTACCAAATTTCACTTTTTCTAGGAGCCACCTAAATGATCTCCTTCTTTTACAAATATAAAAACTAAGTGACACGACTTAAGTCTCTGGACCAGTGAGAGTTATTTTTGTGGCAAATGACAGAAAGAAAGTTAAGTTGTGGGTGATTTATTGCCTCGGATGGAGTCATTAGGTGCCCCTCTTTCTCCTCCCAGCCCCGGCCTTCCCCTGTGCTGACTTCAGTGTAAAGACCCTCCTCTCCCCACCCCCACCATAGCTCCCAGCTCACCTCTCCCTCCCCCATTTCAGCCCTCCTCTAACGGAACCATCTGGAACGGTGGCCAAGCGAAGCCCATGGCCCCAGGAAAGTGGTTCTCTGGTGGAACAGAGGATCACATAGCAATGCTGGACCCAGTGCACCTGAGGGAGCGGGGGCAGGGACAGGGCTGAGAATGGAGGAGAGGGCAATTTCCCAGACTAAGATGGGCTAAGGGTTACCCAAAGGAAAAATAAGAGCCGGAGGAGAAAAACCACAGTTAGCCATCACGGCCTAAATCCTTGCTCCTACAATAAAACATGTACACTGCATTCAATATTCCATTTTTTGCACATAATATAAATTTGGTTGACAACCACTGGTTATTAAAAACTCCCAAGCAGGGGCGCCTGGGTGGCTCGGTTGGTTGAGCGACTGCCTTCGGCTCAGGTCATGGTTCCAGGGTCCTGGTATCGAGTCCACATCAGGCTCCCCCTGCTCTGTGGGGAGTCTATTTCTTCCTCTCCCTCTGCTCCCCCTGCTTGTGCACGCTCTCTCTCTCTCTGTCAAATAAATAAATAAAATCTTAAAAAAAAAAAAAGAACTCCCAAGCAATTCAACCTACATTTTACTAACCTGGTAAGAATTCACTAGACCAGTTGCGCATTGACCTTCTTTATTCATTTCTTAAAAAAAAATTTATTGTATTGAGGATATAATGATGAAAAAAAAACTGTCCTCATGAAGCTTACGATCTCATAGAGCAGGCAAATGAGTACAAAAACAATTGCAGAGCAGGTGCCAAGTAGTGTGAAGCAATAACCTATTTCCATATGACCATACCAAGGTATAAAAAGATAAGCAAAAGTTTAACCAAGCTTCTTCACGACTAAATATCTGTTTTCTTTGTTAACTTGACCGGCTGCATCTCTGAGTGATGATACAGATTGGCCGAAAAGTTATTTTTTGCTGAAGTAATCTCAATGTTTCCCTGGCCTACCAGAAGAAGAAACACTATCCACCGGCTTGGAGCACTCGGTCGCAAACCTAACAAACACTCACGGACGTCCCATTGTGGACACTGAGGTCACCACCTTCAGAGCACAGAAAACAACAGATTACTTTAGATGAAATGAGCAGCTCCTATCAGTGGCTGGGTCTATAAAGAATAAAAAAAGGAGAAAGTGAGGAGAAAAGCAATGTCTTGATTTCCACACCATTTAATTGCTTGTGTCACCCATACTTCCGACTCTGGTCCTGTTTCACTTATTTCTCTCGGGTGGATGTTTTGAACTTCTAGCATGATCCCACAAGGGGTGTGACCTCTCAGATGTCCCCTTTGTTGTGGACATTCTTTACGCCATCTGTAGTGACATGGCATACTACTCATCCTTCCGAATCTGCACATGAGGACGTTTGGGTGAGACTCCTCTCGGGAGGAGAACACCAATGCTCTATGTTACTTGTCTCTCCAGCCTCGATCATATATTTCAAGTTAGTTAGGTCCCGGATAATGGCAGGGGTAGTTGGGTTACAAAGTTTACCAGGCTTCTATTCTCTGCCTTTCACCTGATTTTTAAAAATTTTCCTGTTGCTTATTGAAATCTTAGCCACTATTAAGAAGCACACTGTACTTACACTGAGTCAGGGAACATCTAGGAAACTACTCTGGATTATTTCGTTATCCCTCTTACAGGAAGCCCAGATGTGCTACATTCAGGTGACCTAAGAGGCAAGGGGTTCCATTGTAATTGCTGGCCCACAATGTGGGCCCAGCTGGGCTGACATTTTAATTTGTCTCTTTTGTGGCTTCCATTATCCTGGGGACCAAGGTATAAACGTGTCTGGAATCACAATTTGTGGAAAGTTAGTAAAATTTTGGAACAGTGCCAGGACCATTCAGTGCTTGGGATGGATTTCTTGGAGTCTCTCCAATTGTATGGGTTGTCCATTGTGCCATGTGGCCAGACTTGAGTCTAGAGTAGACAATTAAGATGAAATTATGTTTACTGCAGCCCAGTTGCACAATGGAAAAAAACTAAGGTGATCAGTCTGGAGAGGGTCGCTTCTGTGTTTTAGGAGACTGTTGAAGTTTCCACAGAGGAATGCTGCTTGCGTGTGGTGAAGCTTGGGGGTGCTTAGAAAGCAGTTACTATATAAATATAAAAGATGATTTAAAACAGAAATGATGGCTGAGGCTGGAAAGGCTCTGGGTTTTGGCAAATGTGCTGTCTACTGAAAACGAAGGTAGCTTGATGCGATAAACAAAAGCATGGCATTCTGGTTCAGCCTGGGTTGGTAACCCAGCTTCACCACTTTTTGGCTGGAAGACTCTGAAAAATTTCGCTGCTTCTCAGAAAAGCAACAGTATCGTGAAGTTAGGGTTAAATTAGGTAATACATACAAAACATTTAGTATAATGACTGACGCTACAAAGTGTTCTGCCAAGTCTTGTAAGTAGACAATTTAAAACGTTATATAAATCCAGTGGCTTATAAGTCTTTTAGGGTCTCAGACCTCCCTGGGAACTTGATGAAAACTATGGGTCCTTGTCCCTCAGGGGGGAAATGCGCATATACAAAATTTTTGTGCACAGTTTTAGGGAATTCAAAGACACGAGGCTGTACAACCATAGACTTTAGGTGAAGATCCTTTGTTCTAGGGCTAGGTCCATTTCAAAGAGAGAAAGAAAGTCCTCAGTTTTATTTATTTTGTATAATTTTTGATCATTTATAATCATAGTTACATAGCTTTTTAGATGAGGAAGAGATTTTTTTTAAGATTTTATTTATTTATTTCAGAGAGAGCAAGAGAGCACGAGCAGGGGGAGCAGCAGGCAGAGGGAGAGGGAGAAGCAGGCTCCCCGCTGAGCGGGGCTCGAACCCAGCACCCTGAGATCATGACCTGAGTTGAAGGCAGATGCTTAACTGAGCCACCCAGGCGCCGCTGAGGAAGGGATTTTAGCTAGTCTAAATCCCCTCCGTCTTTTTTGGAATAACAACATTAAAATCCTAAGAAAATATCTGGTGTTTCAGATAAACAGGGAACTCGATCAATTTCACATTTCTATAATTTAAAAGATAAGTTCTCTTTTTATCACCTACCCTTCATTTGGAGATATTCCTTAAGATGTCTCATATTTCCCCTCTGTTCCTAACCCTGTGCTCTGAGATACATTCCCCTCAGAAGTTCATTCAAAGCCCCACGATGAATACAATGACCATTTTCTCTGTGTATTTTAATTAGCATATCAAAACCTACCCTGCTGTACCCATTTGATATTGTGCTATTTGTTGAACTGTACTGCTAGAGTATAACTTCATCAGGTAGGAATTTGTATTAACAGAGTTATCAAGCCCCTATAATGGGATAGGCTCCGTTCCTTCCTCCTAGGATACACGAATGAATAGAACCCAGACAGAGACGTGTGCCTCATACAGCTTACATGTATGTAAGGATGAAAGTGATCTTTTCTTTCGGACGAATATGACTGGGGTTGAGATTGTATTCGTGGACGGGAACAGAGGTAACCCGCAAGTTTTCAAACAAGCGAACATCACCAAAGCCTCCACTGCCATTCCTCAAGGACACCTGCCTTCATTTGCTTAAACAAGAGTTAGCCACATGGACAGCACTAAGCACGGACTAGCCAAAGTGTGTCCAGGCAAAATCCCACCCATAACTTCCCTCTGACAGGAGCAAGAACTATAGCGCTAAATCAGCCATGTTAGGGAGGTCATCCCTTGGTTTTCCATTGCAAAATGTTTTTAAGCACTTCTACTTTATTTCTAGGATACTTTGGGTGGCTTTTGAGGAGAAGGTGAGCAAGAGAGTGAAGGTCCTGAGGTTTAGCAGTTTGCTGTAGTTAGAGTGGAGCAGGGAATCTGGCTGACAATGTGGAGAAGCAGCAGATTAATTCAAGGGATAGGAGACTGGAGCATGAAAAACTGGAAGGACCTCGGATAAGTGACAGGGCCAAAGGCAAGAGACATTAAAAGGCTTCAAAATCCTGTGCTCTTGTTCAGTCTGCTTCGCAGTGACGACACAGACGCAGTGTCACTAACATGTTGCTGGGATCCACAGGCTCTGAGCAACTCACCTGACCTCACTCGGAATAGGGGTAGGATGATGTTGCTGCAGCCCCGAGGACAAAGGACAAAGACAACGGAGTTGAGGTGGTGCTGGCAGGTTGGGGCTAGAGCCTCCAGTCACCTCAGTTTCTTTCCTGTCTAGGGGAAGAGACCGCGGGGCTCCATTCTGAAGCTACTCTGGTTGGCCAGGGTTACAGAAACTATGGTGCCGACACACCCATGCATCTGCCTTCCCTTCTTTGCTTTTGTGACCTAGAAAAAATCTTACCCATTTTTGTTACCCTCCACATCCGGAACTTTATCCTTGTCTGGTTAAGTATACTCCCTAGTTCTTGGGAAAAGGGGAGACACTCTTCTTGGTGTTATCAGGAGGATCCAACTCAGACTTTGCTCCAGCCCTTTCATACCTGAGATGTCACCGTGCAGTGGGCTAAGACCTATAGTGGAAAAGCAAAACTTACGTTCACGACATCTGAAGAAGGTGAAATCAACCTAAATGAGTGGCATCATTTGCTTAAGAGAACAAAAGCATTTACTTACGACTGGGTAATGCAGTGACCTTTCTTATGTGCGCCCATAATTTGCAAGCCACAATATTTTTGGCAGATGACTTGCTTATCTCCTCTCCCAGTGAACGCTTTGACAGACAACAGTGTAAATATCCAGCAGCCTGGGTCCTTGGTTTTGTAAACAACGAGGAAAGAAATAAGGCATTTTGCCTGATGACCAAGGCAGACTCACAAATAGGCTTCTATAAACAGAGGGCAATTGTAAAAGGCAAAGATGACAGAACCGATGGCTTGATCCATGCTTTATATATCTTGCCCATTACACCACCCGGAGGACCCTCTCAGCCCAAACCCATATTAAAAAAAAAAAAAAAAAAACAGATCTATTAATACAATTGGGCTCTTGCTTGAGTCATACAGAATATATCAGGCATATTATCTTTCATGATTTTGTTCATGACACAAAAGGTAGTTGCCTCCCACAGACTGAAACTGGAGATCCTCAGCTGTGGGCTAGTAGGCAAAACACTTCAAATATTTCGAGCCACTTTATCTCAGAATTCCAGCTCTCCAACGGAAATCATATAAGCTGGCCAACTGCAGTTCTTCAGTTAAAACCTTAAATAATAATGATGACTGGTATCTCTAGCTTAGAAAAAAGAATTTATTCAGCACAAGATACATAAAGGTATATATACTCATATATGCATGTGTGCACACGCTCACCTATAAACACGTACAAGCCCAAGTTCCAAAGAAGATCATCTTTCTTCACCTAGAGAGAGGTTAGAATGAAGAATACATTGTTGTCATCTCATTTCTGCAAGTACTTAGGTTCTTCATTAGTCGACGTTATCTCTGACAGAGAGTCCTCTATCTTGGAATGTGATTGGATAGGCTAATGGAAAACGAAAACGTTCTTTGCGAACACAAGTGCAATAAAGATGCTTAATGATAAACCTTGCATGTTATCAAGTACTCGAGGCCCTTTTAAATCAAAACAGGCAATGGTAAAGGGTATCAGGGAACCCAGAACATTAAAATTCAAGTAAATTTCAATTCCTCTTGGAAAACAGCATGATTGTTGTATGAAACCTTTTTTAAAAATAATGATAGCTAACATTTGTTGAGTGCTCAGAACCAGACGATGCATTGTTCTATGCACTTTACATATATTTTTTCACTTACTCCTCAAAAAACCCTATAAGTTTAAGTACTAAACAATGAAATTTGAAGAATTTTTTAACAGTAACTAGATTACACAATACTGTGATAGAACAAAAAGTTTGCAGTTTCACCTTTACAGAGCTCTTAGACAATATATTCCAGGTCACAGCTAAAGTTATCCTTGTATAATAGGTGAATGTTTCCATGTGTTTCCATTCCTCAGCATTCTAGTTCCTGACAGACATGTGCATCTCTGGATGTTCATGCTTTCTCGGAGAAACAGAAAATGCAAAGCGACCAGTCTTGTCTATACAGAAATAACAGGAGAGTTACCTCGTCCACAGCAAGTCCAACACAACCAAAGCCTTCCAGTATTGCCCAGGGAGAAGCACTTTTTCCTTTGGCTCCCCATCCACAGCATTTTCAAAGGTGGGGGGCAAGGTACACCCGCAAAGATGATCCTCATTGATAAGGTGAAGTACCTCCTTCATTTTCTAAGGGCTTAACGTAGCCTTAGAACTGTTTTCCTAGGAGATAAAGGGTCAAGGGTTGCTGAGCGGCAAATGAGCCCAATATAAAGGAGAGAAAGAGAGAAGGGGGAGGAGAGAAGCTGATTTTAGGAAGGGAAAGCAGTAGACAAGACATTTGAGGTATAGGAATGAAAACCAAGAAAAGCCCAGATCTATTAAGGCTAGTGATGAAACAGCTTGGTCATTGAGGCACTTTTCCACATCTGGCAAGTCGAAGCAAATTAAAACACTTACACGTGGGAACACCTGGGTGGCTCAGTCGGTTAAGCGGCTGCCTTTGGCTCAGGTCATGCTCCTGGGGTGCTGGGATCCAGCCCCATGTCAGGCTCTCTGCTCAGCAGGGAGTCTGCTTCTCCCTCTCCCTTTGCCCCTCCCCCTGCTCCTGCTCTCACTCTCTCCCTCTCTCTCTCTCTCAAATAAATAAATAAAATCTTCAGAGAAAAAAAAAAACACACTTACATGTGTTTATATTTCCAAAACAAAATGACCTCCTAGTATATGCCTTAATGCCCCATAAAGACCACCACAGTGATCTTTAACCTGCAAATTGACACAAAGTCACCTTCATTCACTTTATCTTTTTTCTTAACTACTTCGTTCTTGGAAACTTTTAAGGAAATTGAACTTTTTCTAAAGGCTTAACATAGCCTCAGAACTATTTACTTAGGGGATAAAGGGTCAAGGGTTGCTGAGCTGCAAATGAGCCCAATATAAGGGAAAGAAAGAGAGAAGGGGGTCTTTTGAACTTTGATTTCTGTTTCTTTTTACTTTTTAAAAATTCTTTTTGGTTCAGAAATCCTAGACCATCATTAAACTGGGCGAGCAGGCATTAAGTCTGAATGAAGGATAGAGTGGGAAGGGAGAACGCTTTTTGCCTCTCTTCATATAGACGACTTAGAATCTTTTGGGCATTAAACCCAATTTGGGTAATAGATGACTGATCCCCACTCTCCAACTAAGAATGCAAAAAGTTTCTAAAAAGTTTGAGGTTTATGCAGAGCAGACTTTCTTAATGAAATGTGGGCTGTAAGAATTTTTTATGT
The DNA here is from genome assembly GCF_009762305.2 of Zalophus californianus. NCBI lineage: Eukaryota > Metazoa > Chordata > Mammalia > Carnivora > Otariidae > Zalophus > Zalophus californianus. The sequence continues at coordinate 37,564,471 of NC_045605.1, forward strand.
GCAAAAACTGAAATGGGGTTTTCTCGGCCAGTGAGTTCTACTTCTTTCTTTGGGAATGTCTGACTTTCACATCCATTTACTAATGAGAACTAAAAGTAATACTTCATATTTGTAAGTGCTTGACATGAAAATGAAGGAAGACTGTTTCAGTCAGTCTTGTTTGGTTGAAAGAAACAGAGGTGCAGTCAAGTTACTTCACAGAGGTGGCAGTGGGAGGACACGAGATGGGGGAAGGGAATTGTTACAAGGATACCCAGCAAGGACTGGACCGGAAACCCACCAGGACTGGAGGCATCTCTAAGTACTCGTGTCTTACTGCCTTCACTTTCCTGCTGTGTGTTACTCCGGCTTCCTCAACCTTCACTCTCTATCTGTTCTGATCTTTAAAGTTTGAGCCTGCATATGGTTCACGGCATCCTCCCACAATCTGACTTGGCTGCCAACTGGCTGAGTGTCTTAGCTTCCCATTGCCAAATCTCCAAGAGAGGCATCTGATTGGCCCCACTTATCATTTTAAGCGAGTCTATACAGATGGCTGGCCGGGTTACAGAATGGCTGCCTTCACATCAAGTGTCTACCCTTTGGTCCACTCATTTGAGACAAGGGACAAACACACAGCAAGGAGCATGACTATTTAGAAGGAGGCCCCCAGCAGAAAGATTTCCTCGGAGGAGGATTTGGATGGGGCAGGTGGAGATAAAGGTCCCTAGTTGGCCAGCAGATTATGTGGAAACCAGTGTATTCATCTTCCTTCTGAGAGGAGCTCATCCCAACTGATCACGACATACCTGAACTATTTGTGACCCGGCGCATAAGAGTGACAGCACCACCTTCTTTCCTCTCCCCGTTCCCTCAACTTTATCACCTTCATCGCCACTCCATCTACCACTATCTCCACAACTGACCAAGTGCCTAGGAATCTTCAGACTTCTGTATCAAAACACGAGGAAATTCAACGTAGAGTGCTAGCAACAGTATTTTTCATATTCCAGGACCACTCAGTCGTTTTATTTTAGAGTAATATGCCAGTAGGCAATAAAATATTAGAATAGAGATAATAGATACGACTCTGCCTACTCCAGTGGCATTTATATTAATAGGAATCCAATTAATACAGGTGCCCAAACTATATTTGGTGAGTGTTGGGAGATCTAAGTCAGCCGACTTCTCACCGTTTGGTTAACCTAATACAGAGAATTAGTTCAAAGAATATTTACAATAGGGACGCCTGGGTAGTTCAGTCAGTTAAGCTTCTGCCTTCAGCTCGGGTCAGGATCCTGGGGTCCTGGAATCGAGTCCTGCATAGGGCTCCTGGCTCAGTGGGGAGCCTGTTTCTCCCTCTGCTTGCTGCTCCCCCTGCTTGTGCTCTCTCTCTCTGACAAATAAATAAAATCTTTTAAAAAGAGAGAATATTTACGATAATGACTGATTGTATAATGCCAAGGGAGGGTTGCAAAAGACTATAAACCCTGGCATCAAGCAAATATGGATTCAAATCACAGCTGTCTTATAATAACTGTGGGACTTTGGCAAAACTGCTAGCCCCCACAAATTATTTGTAAAGTAGATATAATAATAACCACTTCATAAGGGTTTTGTATATAGTTAGGCAAGATAATGTTTATAATATTATTTTAAAAAATAAATATTTGGACAAGATAATTTAGGCATAAGTTATTGCAAAATGACTGGCACAGAGTAAGCACTCAATATGTGGTAGTAATGGTTTCCATTACTATTACTATTTTGATTATAATATCATTACCATGGGTGTTATGGGAATTGCAGAATAAAGATGAGCGATATGAGGATTATCTTCAAACACTGTACAGTCTTAAGAGAGATGATATAGACGTACATATTAGAAGTGGGGCATACGTAGAATTTGCACATACACAAGTGGAACTCAGCGTAATTGTGGACTAAGTGGGAAACGTTACGTGTGAAATAATGTTTAGTGATAGTCTTTAATCAGGAAAAGGAGGTTCAAACTCTGGTGAATTTTTAATGGGGATCATGCCTCTTCGAAAAGAAAGGAGGGATTGCTCCCAGTGTAAAAGTTTATCTGTTGTAATGTAAAAAGTCAGGATGCCTAGGATTTTCATAACTGGAACATGAACTCTATGGAAAGCATCAAATTGCAAATGGAAAGGACCTACTGGATGGAATACGTGGAAGTCACTGTCAGAAACTAGGAGACAGCCCACTGTTTGCGTGTACATTTCACTTCCTCTGGGAAGCCTAAACCAGGCTAGAGTTCCCTGCTGTATGTTCTCTTCCCGTGTTTTCCCTACTAAAATACTCACTACATACTGGCATTACTTGTAAAGTCAATCTTCTGTGCTCGGTGGTAAGTTCTGTAAGACCCTGATGCACTATTCATCACTTTATTTGTGCAACTAGCCAAGTTCCTGGTACATGGTAGGTACACCACAAACATATGCTGAGTGAACGAATGCATGAATGCAAGAATGAATCAAGTAACGAACATGGAGTTCAGAGGTGATTTCATCATATACTGTTCTGCATTGTTCTCTAATATTTATAAGGGTTAGTCCTGACTTCCTGTTGACATTATAAATTGCACTGAGACACGGCAAGAATTCTGCATCGTATGTCTCTACAACTACGAGACATCCAATTACAGGCATAAATCCTCAAAGGGCCTTTCTGAGCTCTTTACTAATAATTCTTTTTACCCCCTACTCTCCATATTCTATCTTCTATTTTCTATACCAATGCAGAGATTATACCTCAGTCTCACTATTAGATTATAAACAGGTCTTTGTTATTTTTATCACCAGGACTTACAACTTGGTAAAGGCCCCATAAATAAACGAGTGAATAAGGGAATATTTGGACAGCATATACTCCAAAGCATACTATCAAACCTTGCAGCCTTCTAGAACCTCACAAATTGCTGTTGTGATTCCAAGCTTACCGTTCATGTAGAAATATATCATCTCAAGCCAACATTTTATCTTTGAAATTGCTGTCTTTGTTGTTACCATTCACACAAATGTTGGAAGTTTTTTCTTGCTAACAAGGCAAATTTTACCTTTGCATGAAAATATTTTTTAAGATTTATTTATTTATTTGAGAGAGAAAGAGTGTGTGTGCATGCGCGTGAGCACAAGGGAGAGGAAGGGGCAGAGGGAGAGAGAGAGAGAGAATCTCCAGCAGACTCCCGACTGAGCGCAAAGCCCAATGTGGGGCTTGATCCCAGGACCCTGAGCTCATGACCTGAGCCGAAACCAAGAGTTGGACGCTTAACCGACTGAGCCACCCAGGTGTCCCTGCATGAGAATATTTTTACAATTTTAGGATAACTTGAGAACTTTTGTTGATAAAAATAACATGCTCACTTGCTCTCTAGTTAACAAACCCTAATACATCCGATCATTTCATCCAATAAGCTTTTTTGAGCACCTCTTAGGTTCCAAGCACTTGAATTACTCAGATGCAAAAGACTCGTCCCTGAAGAAGGTCAAAGTCTTCATGTACCACAGTCACATTCAGAGGGTCTGAAAGTTGAAGTGTAGACTGTTCCTTTCCAAGGGCCCCTTCAGTCTCACCTCTGTCCTGCATGTTGACTCCTGCAAATCCTTCACAATAGACTACTACTGTATTGAAGGCTTCTGAGTCTGCAAATTATAATTCTTCTGTACTCCCATTAATTAGATCCTGCTCTCAAACCTCCTTACTGTCATGTGGATTTTTTCTATTTTATCCATCCACTTTCCTTTTTAACGCCTAGACAGCATATTTCACAACAATCTTTCTTTAAAATATATAAAATATCTCTCTGTCTGAGTTTCCTCATCTCTAAAAGAAGGATATTGAGAATTTGGGACAATGAATTTGGAATACCAAGGAGACGAACAGGCTAACAAGGAGAAATAATCCCTGAGCGAACAAAGGAAAACCAACACAACTCTGACAATTTTGAGAAGAGAACTGATTTTACTTTCTCCCTGACTATTTGAAGAAATGCTCCTACTTCTCCTATATCCTGCTTATACTAGATTCTCATGGAAATACTAAGACAAAACAGATCCACAGAATTTTAGAGCTTGAAAAGGTCTTCACAATTCTCTACTCCAACGTGGATTATCCACAAATATAATGAATTTTAAACCTTAGGGTCCATTGCTAGCATTGGCCCCTTCCAAGGCCCTGGGAGAGGGCCAAGCAATGTGTTCACATGGTCATATTTTTAATTAAATATCAAAAGTAAGCTATTTTAACCATTATTGGTAAAGACCACAGTTCTTGCAGCCCAACATACCACCTTCAAACTCCCCCTTGTGCTGGAGGAACTGGGAAAGCTGTGGGTATTTTTGTTGCTCTGGCTAAGGAGCAGCTGAGATGGAGACGCTACTGGCCGGAGTTTACTGGTTATATACACATATATGTGGATCACAGCCATTTCAGTATGTGGTTGTTCCTTTGAGTTGTTCCATTGTGAGGATGAAGTCTAAATAGTCCACTGTCCATTGGGCCAATTTACTGGCATCTTGTCACAAAGATGTAGGGTTACAGGCTGTTTCACGATGCATATATATCTTAGGGCACTCAGCACTGGAAATGTATGGTAAGGAAAAGAAAAAATTATCTTTCTATTCTCTTTGGAGAAGATAATATTGCAGGGGCACCTGGGTGGCTCAGTCGGTTAAGCATCTGCATTCAGCTCAGATCAGATCCCGGAGTCCCGGGATCGAGCCCGGCATCGAGCTCCCTGCTCAGCGGGAAGCCTGCTTCTCCCTCCCCCACTCCTCCTGCTTGTGTTCCCTCTCTTGCTGTCTCTATCTCTGTGTCAAATAAATAAATAAAATCTTTTTTTAAAAAAAAGATAATATTGCAAAAATCATTGTCATATGAAGAGGGAATCAGCCCCCCAAATGTAGGAAAAACGTAATAAAGGGTTGTATCAGATAGTTAATTAATAAACATTTATTTGAATTTTGTGATGTTTATGGTATTTTCACCCTTTTAAAATTTGTTGTGATTTTGTTACTTATTTTAAGTATTCACTTTCATAACTAATCTTGAATCTATAATTTTATATTCTTTTCTTTAAAAAAATTATATAAGCTTTAGTCTCCCTAAAACCTGGATTTGGCCCTGGCCCTACTTAATCACCTCTCCACATTTAACAGGTGAGGCCCAGCCATATCACATAGTTCATAGCCATACTGAACTAAACCCTAGGTCTTCCGACTTTCTGTCCATTGCTATTTTAACCCACGTTATCTTACTTTTGAGAAGTACCCCAACGATCAAAGATCTCCACTTTAAAAAAAAAAAAAAAGGAGGGCGCCTGGGTGGCTCAGTTGGTTAAGTGACTGCTTGTGGCTCAGGTCATGATCCTGGAGTCCCGGGATCAAGTCCCGCATCGGGCTCCCTGCTCAGCAGGGAGTCTGCTTCTCCCTCTGACCCTCCTCCCTCTCGTGCTCTCTGTCTCTCATTCTCTCTCTCTCAAATAAATAAATAAAATCTTTAAAAAATAAAGAGCAAATAAAAAAAAATCCCCTGACCACAATATGTAATAATAATAATAAACATTTATATAGCATTTCTTATATGTTAGGCATTATTTGAAAGTGTTTTACATATAGCTCATTTAATCCTCAAAACAACTCTGTGACTAAGCTAATATTAATATCCTCATTTTCAGAACAAAAATTCGTCCATTGATTGGTTAAGTAAGTAGAGCAAGGTCACAGTGTGTTATGCAGAGAGCATAACATCCCCTGTATTGTGAAGCTAGCAGCAAACATTTTCTGTGGCACTTTGTTGTTCTTACAAATGTCCTAGGCACTTCGTTGAACACTCTAGTGCATTATCTCATTCAATCTTTACGATCACCTTGTAAGATACACAGCATTATGACTCCATCTTAGAGACGAGAAATAGAAGTGTAGAGAAATTAAACGACTTGCCCAAGGTCATGTGTCTCATAAGGGCAAAGTCAGTACTCAAATCCAAGCCTGACTCTAGGGCCAGGGCTTTTAGTCTCTCCATGATCATGCCCATCAAAGAAAACACCCTCAGTGTCCTTCTACTATTGCCTCACTCCCTGGGCTCCCTTTCTCCTAAAATTACAATTAGAATGGGTATGTGGGCAGAATTAGATTAAAGACTGGGGTTAGGGGCGCCGGGGTGACTCAGTTGTTAAGTGTCTGTCTTCGGCTCAGGTCATGGTCCCAGGGTCCTGGGATCGAGCCCTGCATCAGCCTCTCTGCTTGGCAGGGAGCCTGCTTCTTCCTCTTCCTCTGCCTCTCGCCCTGCTTGTGAACTCTCTCTCTCTCTCTCTGTCAAGTAAATAAATAAAATCTTAAAAAAAACAAAGACTGGGGTTAGCAGCATAAAGGACATAGTAACCCCCTTAGATAATCCGTCCTCCACCTTGTGGGATGCACACACGCACACACACATATATACACGCATATATACATATAATCCCATTGTACACACACACACATTTGGATCTTAGTGGAATAATTGTTCTTTGGAAAATGAGCTTTGGTAAGAATTTTCTTGGTGGAGATGTGGGTGGGGGGGTGGGTGGATGTGTGAGGGCATGTACCTATATATCATGATATACCTTGCATCTGCTTCCTGTCCTCAACTTTTGCTGTCCCTTAGAGATGGCAAATTTATTTTTGATTCATATTCTGTGATAAAGTTAAGAATGGCAATCAGCAGATCAGTGATTGAGAAGCTGAAGAAAGTTTATAGAGGTGGCAAATCCCTACAAACGGCAAGAAGATAACATAAATATAATGGCAAAATGTAACCGCCAGGGAGTGACAGAGACCTGGGTAGAGTAGAGAGTACTTGTCCAAACCCGAATAGCAGGTACTGGGCTCCAGCAAAAGGTTGCCATGTGGCAATAGGAGCTTGCTTGGTGTGACCAGATCTGACAATTTTTCAAGAGAAACTGGAAATCTAGATTTGGGGTGTAAAATCTCCTAACTTGCAAAAATTTTAAAGTAATTCAATTTTTTTTTTTTTTTAAGAGCACTGTGCTGGCTCACATTGTGCAGGCCAAACGACAACAAACCCCACATCTGCAGGCCTCTCCCTGGAAGTCTGCTTTGTATGGAGTTAAATGCAGGGAACTCTGAAATGGGAAATTACAAGAAACAACCTACAGAAATTTGAATCTTGGTGGAATATTTGTTCTTTGACAAATGAGCTTTGGTAAGAATTTTCTTGGTGGGGGTGGGTGATTCAGGGTGTGGGATGGAAATGGGCACTAAAACCATAGCCCTTTTGGATCAGATCCCCTTAATTTCTCCTTTGGAGTGGCATTGGTCTTGGGCCTTGGGGGAAAAAAAAAATAGCAGGAATCTAATTAACAGCTCAAAGGGAGCAATCAATTTACAATTGTCTGAAGTGCAAATTCCTTTGCGCACAAAACAAATTACAGTATTTGCAAATTTGTAAATAATGCAGCACTTTCTACGATCCAAATGCTTTGGGTGCCCCCGGGGAGAAGGAAAAAGAAGTCTGAGAAGGCAAAATGTTAGAAAATGACCTATTGTCTCAAGAAATGGAATTTAAAAAATATCTTTAGTAATTGATTTTTTTCAATTGAATCCTTATTTAGGAGCTATAAAGGGGCCCAGTTCTTAGGTCAGTACGAGAATATCTAAAGAAGTAAACAATTTCAAGTCCAAAAGTCACAGCATGCTATTAACAGGGTAGCTTCTTTCAAAATTACTAAACAGGAAACGTTGCCCCCAACCTTCCCTACACCCTGAGTTTCTGGCAAAAACTTCCATTTTATAAAGGCAATAGCAAGGCCCAGGCATAATAATCATTATGTTCAATGTCGGAGAAGGAATCGGTGACAGATAAGGACATGAATCCAGCCAATCTGCTCCAAAGCAATGGTTTTGTGAACTGCTCAATTCATAAATATTTATTGGGGCCCTTTTATAAGATGCTATCACTGTTATTCAAGATTCAAAAGACACCCTGGAAGAATGTATGGTGTATTTAGGCAAGTAAGGAGTGAAAACTTATTATTTTTTTTCCAAGACTTTTAAAGCATACTCAACTTCCTGTTGAGCTAGGAATTGAGAATACAAAGTAGGGGTGCCTGGGTGGCTTAGTCGGTTAAGCGTCTGTCTTCAGCTCAGGTCATGATCTTGGGGTCCTGGGATCAGCCCCAGCTGGTTCCCTGCTCTGCTGCTCCCCTCACCCTCAAATAAATAAATAAAATCTTTTTTTAAAAAAAGGATACAAAGTAAATGTAACTTCATCCCTGCCCTCAAGGTGTTCACAATCTAATGGAGAAAACAGGATTTAAGCCAATCATTTCAAGACTGAGATTGTGCTAAAGAAGAGATAAGAGGGTGACACTATAGACACTTGGACAAGTGCTTGACTCCACCAGGAGATCTTTCAACAGGAGATGAAAATCACCAGGCGGAAGGGCGAGGAAAGCATTAGAAGTGGAGGTAAATGGACTATTTATGGGCCTGAAGCAGGAGAATGACAGTTCAGATGTGTGCTTTCCAAATGATTCTCTCCCCTGTGTTCTCATTCACTGTGGGATGAGTACAAATTGGTTAAAACTTTCCACAAAATATTTTAGCAAATTGTAACAAGAGCCTTAAAACATATTCACATCCTTTCAGTTTGAAATTCCTTATCTAGGAATCAGAGGGGCTGCCAGAAACTTATGTATGAGGAAGCTTATCATGGTTATTTATAACCATGAAGAACTGGAAACAGCCTCCATGTTCAATAATGGGGTAATGGCTAAAGAAGTTATGGAACATCCAAGCCATATGATTTTAGACATTATGTGGGACAAAAAAAAAAAAATCACATTTTAAGAGAATATTTCAAAACAAGCAAAAATTATTTCTGAAAACAATGTCAAACAGTTAATAAAGTATCATCCTAATTTGTAATAAGAAAGTTAAAAAGTACTTCTCAATGTTGGTTGTAATTTTCACCCATATCTTACTTTTCTGAAAGTCTTTCTTATTTTATATATACCCGACAACAAAAGGGAGGGAGTTTCTCCTTGTCCTGTGTGAAATCAAAAGAACTGCATTTTGTTTTCTTCCCTCTTAAGAATGTGATCCAGGATTCACAAGTCACTCTCTTAAGTCACATTCTCTTTATGACATCCAGGCTGTTTAGAAAAGGAAGGGAGACTAGGTAAGGAATGGAAGAGAAAGGAAGAATCCAGAAGTTGAACACTGACATGAGCACAGAGAAGAAGGATGATGGGAGTGCGGGTTGTGAGGACCTGAAGAAAAGGTGGAGGTTGTGTGCTGAGAATGAGTTACCAGACTGAAGATTTTAGGGGTGAACATAGACACATATAAAAGTGTTCAACATAAGAAATGTCACAGTGCAGCACAATGTTAAATGTCAAATAAATGGCCCTCTGGATAATTAATGTTACAAAAGTTTGGAGGAGTTTGGTGGAGAGATCCATCCTTCGGTCACGTACACATATCAATGAAGCTATTCCTCTAAAACCTCCCTTTAGCAATCTTTGTAAGAGCAGGTAGTGGTGTAGATTACACTCTCTTGGCCATCCCTTCTAGGGAATTTAGTTACTGAAGAGCTTAAAGAACGTCACTGTGAAAGGATTTTAACTACGAAGTAAGAGGAAAGGTTATACGAAGAATATGATAGAAAACAATTTGAATCTAAAATACTATTTGAGAAAATTCAATCTCTGCACAAAAATTCACTTCATCCTTCAATATCTCATATCCTTTAAAATGTATTCACAAAAAATCTGCTTTACAAGAGAGAACCAGCCAGGAATATAGCCCAAGAAATTTACCACTAAATGGGGACACATATGTGTTTCAGTTCTTAGGAAAACTGTGCCTTGCTAACTTTCTCCCTGGATTTCTTGGTTCTCTGCATTGAAAAGCAGGTGGTGATTTCTCTCCTTACCTAATTTTCTTGCTTTTACAGTTTCCAACTGATTGTTAAGCACCTTCCCCATACCACTGCTATTCTAGGTTACATATGTCTACAACAGCATCAAGTGACCTTTAGCTATCACTAGTTAAATGGATCAACACGTTTACCCAACCACATAACTCAGACCCTTCAGGGGTTTTCCAGTCAATTTTAATCTATTTAAACCTGACACTGGCAGATTTCCACTTCCTTTGTTCCTTGTGTAGACTTGGTGTATGTGTGTTGGTCTCTAAAAGGGACAGAGGAGGCAGTTGTTGAAAAATGAGATTGACAGTTTTAACCACACAATTTGGTCTAACAGCTTTGATATGCTAAACTTGCTAGCACCTCCAAGTGTACCTTTCTGATTTTGCATTACAACACCACACTGAATCCCTAAGGAAACGAGGGTTTTTTGTTTGTGTGTGTGTGTGTGTGTGTGTGTGCGTGCGTGTGTGTGTTTTAATTAAAAAGAAAAGAAAGAAATGCAAACCAGTGAAACCGTTCTTTTACATCATCTCCAGATTGATTCTGCGAACTGCAGGCCTGCACAAATCCCGGTCCACTAGAGACCTTTAAAAAAAGGAGAAGCTGAGAATACAGATCGTGTTCTAAAGAGCGAAAACAGGTGATGTCATAACGCACAGTCCTGTGTGGTCACAGCCAAGGCCGGGTGGGGAGCTGGGGCTCCAGTGAGCACGCAGCTCCGCGCCAGTGGGCGAAGCAAGTTGTCTCCGGGGCCAGGAGGACACCGGTGGGGACCCGGCACCAATCAGGTTCTCGCTCGGCGCCTGCCTTTGTTCTCACTGGGGACCAGGTTTCCGGGCGTCTCGCGTCGGGAACCCGCATTGGACCCGCACGCGCGTTGCTGGCCTCCTCGAGAGACCTGGCTCCCCCTTTCGCCTGTCCCCCCACACTCTGCCAGCCAGAGCTTTCCCCAGTTACATGTGCCCTCTCTCCCTAGAGCGTGGACGCCAAAATCCTGACTCACCATTTTTAGCTTTGGAAGAGGCAAGTCCTGCCCAATAGTTTACAGACGATTTGTTTTCTGAACCTTCCTTCCCGAGCAAAGCTCTGTTCTCCATGTTTCTGATGAACTGTCTCAGAAAAGGACCGTTGGGTGGGAGGATAAACCTGTCTCTTTGGCCCTTTCGTGCTGGACAAATAAAGGAACTTTCATTGCTGAAAGGACTGCGAGAAGGTGCTTCAGATGGAGGAGGAAACCGCTAAACCAGAGGTTTTGTGTACCCCCCCCCCCGCCAACTCGATTAAGGGTGTAAATATATCTCAAACGCCTACCCCCCCACCCCCGCCCAAACCTCAGGTAATTGGTCTTTTGCAAAACAAGGCTCAAGATAAACGATGCATAAAGTTCTTTGAGATCCCTGGTTGCCAAGTACTACGTGACTGCAGTCTTCTTTACAGCTAAGCTAAGATTCTGGCTGAGAGAAAGCCTAATCACTGCCCTGAGTGTGTGAACGTTTTAGCTACCGCCCCTCTCCCGTCCCCAACCTTTCTCAAGAAAGCAGGAAATATTTAGCTCAGTTTTAGACCCTCTAGCGAGGCTCTAGCTCCCAGTTTTTTTATCTCACTCTCTTAACCATTTTTGCAGGGACCTAGAGAGGGGGGCGTGGCTTGTCTTCGGGGAGGGGCTGGGCTTCCAGGGATAATTTGCATACGACACACCCTCTCCCTCCTATTGGTGGAGCAGCACAAACTGTATTCCCTTCCACCCCACACTACCTAATTAACCCGCCATCTCTCTTCAGTTCCGAGCCTCGGAGATAAACTTAACTTGCCCGGAGATTCAAGGCGTCCTCGGCCTCTGTGATTGGCCGGCGCAGCTCCCAACAGGGCTCTGGTTGCTCATTGGCTGCGGGCTAGCGGCCCAGGGGCGTGGCCGGGGCTGTCCGAATGGCGGGAGGGGGCGGTACCGGAGCGTGGAGGTGGTGAAGGTGGCGGGGAGGCGGGGGCGGGGCCGCACTGAGGCGCTGCGGCGGCGGCGGAGGCGGCGGCAGCGGTGGCGGCTGCTCGTCCTAGCCTGGCGGGGGCGGGGGTCTGGAGGATGGGGGCGGGAGGAACAACGGGCCGGTGAGGAGCAGCCGCCGCCGTCTCCGCCGGCGCTTCGGCAGCCGCCGCGGTGGTCGCCTGGGGCACCGCCGCTCGCTCTCCGGGCCATCGCCTCCCATCCCTACATCCCGCCCGGGGGAGGCTGAGGCTGAAGCGCGGCCGGCGGCAGGGGGACGGTCCGACCCCGCAGCGGCGCGGGTGGCCGCAGTGATACCCGGCCTCGGCCCCACCGTCCGTCTTCGCCCTCGGCGTCCGCAGCCACGATGAACCGGGGCGGCAGCAGCCCGTCGGCCGCCGCCAACTACCTGCTCTGTACCAACTGCCGGAAAGTGCTGCGGAAGGTACGGGCTCGGCCTGGGGTCCAGCCCGAGAGGGCGCTTCCTGCTGGCGGGGCTCGGGCTGCTCGGCCCCGGGGCGCACTGTTGGGGCGAGGCTTAAAGGGATCCCGGGGCACCTTCCCCACGCCGAGACCGAAGGAAGGGGGCGTGGGTTGAGGGTGGAGGTTTGCACTGCTGCTTTTTATCTCCGCCGGGACAGATGCTAGTCCCGAGGGGTTGGGGATTTTTTTTTTTCCGATTTTCTTTTTGCTGCCAGTAGTCTGTTTTTCGGATCACCTCCCTGCCTTGCCACCTCCGGCCTGCTCCGCGGGCGGAAGGAGGGAGCGACCGGCTCGATCCTCCTCCCGGTGCCGTGGATGGAGGTCGGTGCGAAATCTGAACAGCCTGGTCTGGTCTTCAGGAACCTGGCTCCCTCTTTGCTGTGTGGCCAACTCTTGGCGGGGGTTGTTTTTGTTTATTCGGTCGCTTCTGCCTTCTTTGCGCGCTCTCTCTTAACACCCCTTTTTACATTCTTTTGACGGCAGTCTTGTGTCTATAGTTCAGTCTTGAAAGGAACTGGGAAAGCAGCTTGAACTTTATGCCCATGGGAAATGCTATTCGACCTTACAGTTCCTCTGGGGTTGGGGGAGGAGGAGACGGGGGTGGAGACGGAGGTGGACATGGGTTATCACTCCTCAGCACCCCCCCGCCCCGTGTAGGTCCAGAAAAATCAGACGTACAATCAGCTTATTGCTTCCCCAAGTGACTGATAGAAAGTTTACTCCAGAATTGTTTAGCTTACTTGGCTTAATCACTCCGTTAAGGGGGTGGGGGAGGGGAATGAAAAGATGTCGCTTTAGACCGAGAAAAGCTTTTAATCAGACTTCAACAGCCTCCACTGGGTAATATTATAATCAGTTTATTTTCCTTCAAACTGCATTTTTACATTTCATTAAGTGGAAACAGTAGTTGAGGTGCTTCTGTTTGTCCAGTACAAATGAATTAAAATTGCTGAGCTGTGCAAATGCATCGGGACTGGAAGACTAAGATGAATACGGCACCGTTTTTAGTCAATTTCTCTAACTACAGTGCAATTGGGATTGTTATTTATATATTAAAAATAGAAAGAAAGCATGTAAGTCAGCAAGCTCAAATATTTGCGCTCTTTGTCCAAAAACTGTTTTTCTTCCTCTGTGGGTCAGGCCAAGTGCCAATCAAAGTTGTTTTTCAAGCCTCTTTTCCCTGCAGTAGGGCTGCTGCTTTTTTCCCCCCACTATTTTATTTGAGAGCATGAAGAAAGCAAAGGGATTGCAGATTTGAAGTTAATCGAACAGTTAAATGTGCCTTAAATTGTGTTTAGTGGATATGTTTCTCTTGAAACAGATTTTTATTAAATGTGCATGTTGAGTATGTGCAGTTATTTTTTTCCATAAACTCTGGGATCAAATTACAGTTGATACTTGCTCAGTTCATTGTAGGGCAGCTTGTGAGAAATGTAATGGATCAGAAGTGCAGATCAGCTTAGTTGAATGTTAACTCTTTCACTTCAGGGTCAGATGTCACCTGAACCTAGCTTTTAAAAAAAATTATTATTATTATTTCCTGACTTCAAAAGTGGTAAGTTATGTCTTTAACATGAAAAAATTGTTGCTTGAGACACATCTGATTAAACTCAAGCCTGGTTAAAATAACAGCTAGTTGTTTGTTGTTGTTTTTTTAATTGAATAAGGAACAAAAGAACTATATTGACTTTGACTTTTTTTTTTAATGGCTCTGGGAATTTGGTAGGCTAATAAGATGTTTGGAGGTGATACTAGGCTTCAAAATCTAGTTTTTCTTTTAAGAGAACCCTGGCTATGGATCCATCACTGTTTGCTGGCATTCTTTATATATTTCTCTTAGCTTTTAAGAAACTATTTCTATTTACCTAGAAAGAACATCTTCTTTTCTAGTCATTCTTAAAAGAAAGAGGTATATGGAAAATGGAAGTTCACCATTTTCATATTTTGTAATTGCTATATACCTCTGCTAATATTCCAGTTTTTAGTAACTCCAAGGTATTTAATATTGATTCATGCAGTAGCATGAAATAACTTTAGATGGAAATGGGCTTGTTTGAGCCAGTTATGACATGACTTGGCAACATTTGTAGCTTTTAAAGAGTGCTATTCTTAAGTGCTTTTAAAAGATACCAAGTGTTTAGCATTTTAAATTCATCATTCTAAAAATAGCATGTAAGAGTTTATTTCTAATAAAAATGATTTTCTTTTTGATAGAAAGTATATAACTTTAAAATTCATCTGTAACTCAAAATGTGATTCTTTGGATTTATCTTGTGTTTTCCACTTAATAAAGTGTTCAGTAATAACCAAGTGAGTCATAGCAATTTGAATTTTAGTTCAGTTCATAATGAAGAATGAAACTCATGCACACCCAGTGTGAATTACTCTTTGCTGTTACAGTCCTCATTAATGATGGGGAAAGAGTCACCTTTTATGTGGCATGAAGCCTTTTTCTTTAAGTAGCTTAATTTGTTGCAATGTGTTAAATTTGGGGGGGGGAATCTTCAAAAGGAACTGGATTCACCTTCAAATGAAATAACTTGGTTTAACCCAATGTCTGAAAATTGAGTTATATATTGTATGAGAGTCACATTCATTATTAGAAGTGCCTTTACAATTTTGATTCAGTGTCTTTTAAAATAGAAGGACTTCTTAAAATATTGAATATACCTAATTTGGTATCCTAGGTTAGTAAAAAGAATATATTTCCCATACAGGGAAACAAATGAATGAACAAAAACTATCCTCACATCTATAACTCCTACTAAGTCTAACTTGTTCTGTTATCAATGAAATAATTCAATAAAGTTTTTAATAAAAGAGGAAATGCTTCCACTTACTTTGGAAAAGTTAATGAGTTTTGAAGTAAAATGCATGTTACTTGAAGAAATTCCCATGAGAACTAGATAAATTTCAAAGTGGAGTACCAAACTGCATTAAGAAAGGTAGGTAACTATTAGTCCACTTATCTTCTGATGAATGAAAAGGGGCATATTGCAATATTCTTTGAGTGTGGAGCAGCCAGCACTACTGAAGTGAATAAAACTGCACTGTAAGTTAGAATATTTAACGTTTAAAAATTCTTAATGTGTTTAGGTAGTTCTAGTAGTAATAGATCTTTGTTGGTATTTTATTTTTCCACTTTGTTTATATAATCACTTATTTTGGCAACTTTTTGGTGGGTTTTTAAGTGAAAAGACTGCAAAAATAAAATAGGAAATATTAAATCGAACCATATGAACCTCACTTTTATAATTAAAATTGTCAATTAAGAGCAATTTTATAAGGTTCAACCAATAGGATGTAATTGCCTTGACTGATTTCCATAGCGATAACTCTTAATTAGTTTTCTTATATGTATTTTTTTGATTGTCAAAACCAGTTTTTTACTTATTTTATCTTAAGTGAACTAGGCAGAGATCAAGCAATGAATTTATGATGGCAAACAATTATACAAAGGTTTTCAAACTGCTTTTTAGGGAGCCCTAAGATGCTTCAGTGTTAAATGCATGAGTTGGATTATGTTTTTAAGTACAGTTAAAATTATTAAGTTATAACAAAAGCACAGCTACTTAAAGTTTTTATCAAATTTTAACAAATTATTTTAAAAGTTATCTTTTGTTACAAGATTATTCTTGTGCAGGCCGCGAATTAAAACTTGTTTTGCTACCTTTGTCCATGTATTTGAACTTTTTTGTTAATATGATATTGATAAGAAAGATGGTCATTGATTATGAAGGTTTTGGCCTTCAAAAAAAAAATCCCACACGTATGTACTCATGTTATATTTCTACTGTTATATTATTACTTGTTAACAAACTTATTGTTAACAGTAATTGTTACTTTATAGCTAAAACACATTAAAATCATTGTTTTGTATTTTTATATGTTGCATAGTTCGGGTCCGATTAAAATTTCATTTGTAAAATGGATTCTGTTGCTTCTCCCACCTTCCCACGACCAAATAAGTAAACTGCCAAAACATAACTGCTAATGTAGTGATGCTGGAAGCCACTAGATGTAATCATGGTCTCTGATAGGCCTTTTAATTTGGTAGGTCTCGGGTAGGTCTTTTAATTTGAGGCAAATTAGTTAATTTCCTTGAAGCATAGTTTTCTCTGTAAAATGTAGATAATTTCTGTTTGACTTAGAGGTTGCTGCATAGCTCAGGAGAGGTAATGTGTGTTAAAGTGCTTTGTAAACCATAAAGTATAACTTATAAATACAAGAAAAACATGAGCCTATTTATTTTCCCAGGTTACTGTAATTCTTTGTGAGTTGTAGCAATATATTTCAGTACATACTGAGTAATTTGATTAGTCTTCACTTTTCTGTCCTTTTTAGTTATTGTCTGTAAATGAGAGGTAAAGATAAGATAATATGCTTTGGTTAGAATGATCAACATACTGATTTTTGATTTGCATGTTTCTATTTATACCTACTCCTCCACCTCTTATGGGGTAATCCAGTGCATTGCTTTCATTTTTCCCAAAAATTAAATAAAATGAAATTGCCTTTTCAACACTTCAGCAGATGAGGGAAATTAGTATTTAGTTTGAAAAGTCTAAGAGTCAAAGATGACTGTATTTAATAGAAGTTGGGGAAATCTAGGGCAAAGAAAAAATTAATACTGCTAATTTAGGAGAAGAGTTATGGGAGTAAAGGTGTCTTAATCCTTTCTCCCCACCTCTGTCCCTTTCTTCCCTTTTGAAAATATTGGGTTATAACTTAAGTTTGTCTAGACTTTCACAATTTTTAGAGTGCTTTCACGTTATCTGAGTTGGTTCTCACAGAAAATTTAAGTGCCATGACCTCCATCATACAACTAGTAAAAAGTCCATTTAATTCTTAGGACTGCCTCTATAGTAAAACTATATTCTTATGGTCCCCTGAAGTATTGAAGCTGCCAGGGAAAATATCCTCATTTCCAGCTTCAGCAACTATGAACGGCTGTGGGTCTGCAAAACTCTCCATCTGACCATTCTTTCTCTTACTGGCAATGAATGTTGTCAGTGATCCTTCAATTTTCAGGATTGCTTGTCTCATTTTTGAGCAAGTGTTTATCAAAATCCTGCGTAGGTAAAAGATCCATTAAAAGTGCAAACTGGGCAAATAGATTTTAATATAGTAGGGTATAGAAAGTTCAGTTTCCTGATAGTGTTTCAGATTCCACATTATAAGGAACCATTAGGAAGCTCTGCTTGTGGAGTTTTGGTGTGCTATCAAAGAATATTCACAATTAACTCTTTCATTTCCCAACTTATGTGTGTGAGGCCAGATTTTCCTCAAATACTTCAATCAAAACATTGCAACAGATTGAATACAGAATCAGATATGAAATTCAGTTGTCTTCTATTAAACAGACACTAAAGATATTTGCAAAACGTAAATGTCACTCTGCTCACTTTTTGTTTTGGAAAAGTTATTTTCATAAAAATATGTGCCTTATGTTAACATGTAATGGATTTATTATTTTAAGTGAATTAACATTTAACATTTTCTCAGTTTTAATTTCTAATACAGTAAATATTGACAGGTATAACCCATACACAAACAAAAGCTCTTCGGGTTCCTCCATAATTTTTAAGGATGGGAAGGAGTTCCAGAACCAGAACATTTAAGACCTTTTGAGCCAGAGTTCATATAAATGTATGGTACATGTAAATGTAATTCTCAGGAGTCTATGGGGAAAACAAAAGGCAAGCACCACCTCACAGAAAATGTAGATAAGACCAAACCAGTCACCTCTATTCTGTATGAGGATCACTTGCAGATGCTGTCTAGCACCTTTTCAGTGACATCCTAGAAGCTTCTCTACTATCACATTAAGAGTTAGACTAACTAGAAATGATCTTTACTTTTTGTGAGCATCCCCTTACCTGGTAGAAACCAAGGAGGGGGAAAAACACATCTTTCTGGCTCTGAGGGAATATTGTCCTAAGTACTATGCAATGAAGAATGGTCAGATCCAAAGATTATGTCTGTTGTGCTCAAATTGGTTGGTTCTTGGCTGAAAAGGAAAGGCTCTGAGTAGCCAGATTAGCCTTTTTTCTTGAAAGCGGAGACGTGGGAGAAGCAACAGAAGAAGAAGAGACAAGAAAGAATCAGAAGTTATCACTGTAGACTGCTGATAACAAGCATTGTTAGAATAAAGAAAACACCACTGTTGACGGGGAGATAGGACAGCTCTGAATGTCCTATGAATGAAGGAGTCCCTAAATACTGCAATCTTCAAAGACAGAGGGCATTTTCTATTTTGTGTGTAGGGGGTGCGGTTGCTCTGTCCACACAAACTACGACAACTACCTGCAGTTCAATGTGGTCTTGAAGGCATGGCCATAAGGATCTGTTTATTTGAATAGATCTGGTGAGACCTATAAATGACTACCAGTATCTAGACTATCCCTAGGATACCACTGTGGTGGGGGGGCAAGGATGGGGGAGGGGGTGGGTTTCACCACATACAGTAAATACATGGCAAAGCCAAAATGATTAGTGATGATTAGTGATGTGTCTACAACAGTTACCTTAAACTTCTAAGTAGATGCAGTATAAACTATTCAAAAATCTATATCCTATAGCCATCTAAATCTACAGTTAACATGTAGAACTCCTATTTGTCTTTCAAAAATCTTCAAAACTTGTGATATCTCAAGTGTTTCCTAATCTTTAAACCATTTTCCTTCTCCCTATCTCCTCAGGACTGCTGTTCTGCCCAAATATACTGCATTTATCACACTTAGCACATTAAATTATAATTAACAATTATTTGCATATATTTTTCCCCTACTAGGTTTCCTCTTATTTGGGATCTGGTTAATAGGAAGTTTATTTTTAGCAAAATTAGAATTCTGATTTAAAAATCTATTGCTCATAAATATTGGCAGTATACTTATATCGGATACAATATAATCTGATAAAATGAAAACTCTCATTTTCCAAAATAGGTTTGATATTTGATATGTCTGTTCTTTACAGTCATATTTTGTATATATAAGGAACACTTTGAGAAGTTCAGTGACAAAGACGACTACCATCTTTTTGGCCATGGGCATGTTTCAGTGAAATATGCTCCGTTTTGGAGGGAGTTCTGATAGGGAGCAAGAATGTCATTTCACTAAGAGGGTCAGGACACTGGCCTTAGCTAGCTATTGGTCCTTCTCAGAAATGTAAAATGGCCATTGCTTTGATAGGACATATGCTCTACCTCCTGGAAGGTGCTAGTGTTCTGTAAGGGATGGTAGTTTTGGAGTACTAAAGACGTACCTTCAAACTTCCAAGATTCTCCGTAGGTCCCCTCCTAAGGTTCTTTTCACATATTCTGGCTAAGCCTTTCTCTCTTCCACTTCCCCCAAATCCTTTATTTTGGAAATCTCCCAAGCCAGCTGCGATCCCCTTGGCCAGCAGGCACTCCCTTGGTAACTGAACCAGAGAACCGTTCCCGGGCCCAGACTGCCCCTTAGTTAGCCTTTACTTTTTAAGATCCACCCAGAAGTGAGTCACTTTTTGGTCCATGGGCCAGGATATTGACTGCCCCCTGAGGGACACATGAATATCATGGGATATTTAATGGTGGGTTGGAATACCTTGCATTTTGTTGCTGAACGCTTCCACTAAGGAGTAATAGAATACCTTACGTTTCATGAAGAATGTGTTGAACATATCATATATGAATAAGTACGACCAAGTGTAAAAATGGCTGATTTAGGGCCATATTATTTCTTGCACCAGAGATTTCTTAAAAGTATAAAATATACATTTGAGTGAGACTTACTTTTTCTACTAATAAACAACTACTTGTAATGGAGGTACATGTTCTCATTTCTAGGTACATATTTTTACATCTCTATTGCAAAGGTGAAACTAGTCGCTGGAAGAAATGAAATCTCTTTCCAGTTATAGATATAGGCTGAATATTGAGAAGGCTGAAATTAACCTCATGGCTACCTAAAGCTGGATTTTGTGGAAGATGATTGTAATTATCTGAGATTGTAACTCTTAGTTTTGAAGTGCATTTTATAATACCAGTAACGATACTAACTTCTTGTGAATACCACCTATGTGCCATAGACTGCTAAATATTTAAGCCCTGCATATGTATCACATTTAATCATCACAATGAAACTCTAAAGAATTATTACATTTGGGCACCTGGGTGGCTCAGTTGGTTAAGCAACTGCCTTCGGCTCAGGTCATGATCCTGGAGTCCCGGGATCGAGTCCCGCATCGGGCTCCCTGATCAGCAGGGAGTCTGCTTCTCCCTCTGACCCTCTTCCCTCTCGTGCTATCTCTCATTCTCTCTCTCTCTCTCAAATAAATAAATTAAATCTTTAAAAAAAAAAGAATTACTACATTTTGTGGATGAAGAGATTAGGGTTCAGAGAGCTTTACTTACTTGTTTAAGGTCATAGTACCAATAGGTGGCAGACTCAGGATTTGAAACTGGGTCTAACTCCAAAGCCTGGCTCTTTATACAGATATAAACACTGAATTTCCTTACATTCCATGTTTTCTTCATGGAACAACTTTTACAAAATATGAAATTAATGAAACAATAGGACTTGATTACTCAAGAGATTAATAAGAGGGATTTCAAATTCGGATATTTTCTACTTTATTTTTGTATTAGAAATGCAAATTTCTTTAAAAGATTAAATCAATTGAAAACCAAATTGAGGTTCTCATTGACAGTTTTGACCTATCTAGTTAGCTCTTTTATCTACGTCTGTTGTTATGTGATCATGGTTCCTAATCCCAGGATATATTTTTCCTAATTTTCCAGCAAACTTTGACTTATTTCTTTTGCCAATCAGTCATTTATTAGTTCAGTAATGTTGATTCGTTCAATACTGCTGACATATCTTGACAGAAGACATTGTCTCGAAACATTGAGTTCAAGTGTTTTGTTTCTTGAATAGGACCTCTAAGAAATGTTCTCAATTTTTAGTAATATTTTACAGTAAAAAAAGATTTATGAAGATAAGATATAACATGAATGCTCATTTCCACCATTCATCTTGGCTTTCTGTGGTAAGGCAAAAATGATGCTAAAAGGAAGCCCAGATCCTGGGATGGTGTCCAGCCACTGGCCTCCCCCTACCTACATTTTGTATGTGACATCTACAGAAGACTTAACAGAGGAGTTACTGGTGTCACAAAGGGTTTATGTTGAGAGGAGTTTGAGGGAAGATGTGGTTCTGCTATTTGTAAATTAGGGCTCTTGAGAGTCTTTCCATAGAAACACAGTAAGATATCTAGTTGAGTACTATTAATATTACAGTTATATTCAATAGGCATTTACTGATTAACTTGGAGAGCCCCTGGGTGTCTCAATCAGTTGAGTGTCCGACTCTTGATCTCAACCCAGGTTTTGATCTCAAGGTTGTGACTTCAAGCCCCATGTTGGGCTCTATGCTGGGCATGGGGCTACTTAAAAAAAATAAAATAAAAAACAAATAACTTGGAAACCTAACCAGTAGGTATAATAACATTGTCTCCAGGGGAATTTACATCCTGAAATCTACATAACTGCTTCACTGGAGGGCTTTCCTAACTTGCATACTTGACACTAAAAAGGGTAAATAATTTTGACAAAAAATATTTTGTAATATGTTCACTCTGAGACTATGTTTGGTTATTGTCTCTAATAGGAAAATTCCGTGACTGCAGTTCTATCCAGTATTCAAATAAACAGTGGAAATGAAGAACGGGTTAAAAATTGGGTGATAGTGAGGTGTTGGGATAACCAAGGGTCCAGCATCATCAAGCTGGCTTATCCTTGTGTGCTTTGTAGTTACTGAGGCTCTGGCCCAGCATGGTGCATTTTAAGCTGGGTGGGATATTTTTTACTTTTCATTTTGTCTTTAAGGTAATATAAATGAAAAAAAAGCAATTTTAATTCCTCAGAAAGTTTCCTTTTTATATGAAATTAGGGATTTAACTTGTGTATCTTAATTTTTTTGGTATAAATTAGTAAAGGAAAACACACCCAGCAAATTTACTCCACCAAAAAGGGCTTAAAACAAAAATCACCTAAGCTAAAGGTACCTCAGCACTAAGCCCCAAGTAATATTTGAATTCTTTTATATTAACCTTTTTGTATAATATATTTGCTGAAATTGGTGAATTCTCAGATGGGGTGCAGAATATCTGTGTTCTGGTTTTATTTTTTTAATAGAGTATGGCCTGTATAGTTAATAATCTTGTAAGCTCTTGTTTTGTATCGGGTAGCTATTAAGATAACCACAAGGTCTAGGTTTTAATATTCTTTAGGCAAAGTGCATTGTTGAATAGCCAAGAATAGCATGAACTCGTAAGTGTTCTTTTATGCAAGAGACCTACTTAGTATTTAGTGCCCTTAAAAATGGGGGGGAAATGCATGTTTAGGCAAATAAGAATGTAGAAACAATGCCCTTTTTTGGTAAAAATACATACGTTGCCATCTTGTGCTTATTCTATATCCGAATATTACTGCTCCTTCATGGCCTTCATACTCTTAAACAGGCAAGAAATGTAGAGGCTGTTAACATTATTATAAACTACTCACGTACTTTACGAATATCTGTCATTCTTTTATATATTCTTTCAGCAGACCTCAAATGCTCCTACCTGTTGGGTAGTCAAAACACAGGCACTGAGGACATCAGGGTTCTTGGCCTAAGCCGGGTGATGAGTTACAGCCTACATCTGGATCTCATAAAGAGAACTTCAAGATTATGCCACTCATTTGACAAATGGTATAGAATAGTGTTTGGCAAATTTTTTCTGCAAAGGGCTAGATAGTGAATAATTTAGGTTTGCAAGCCTAAGGTGAGGCCTAAGTAGTTATCAGCGTGACAACCACTCAACTCTGTCCTTGGATGGCGAAACCAGCGGTAAGACACCTCACATAGAATAAGCATAAAATGGCAATGTATATATTTTTATCAGAAAAGAGAATTGTTTTTACATTCTTACTTCCCTAAACATATATTTTCCCTCATTTTTAAGGGCACCAAATACTAAGTAGGTCTCTTGCATAAAAGAACACTTAGGAATAGATGTGGCTTTGTTCTGATAAAACTTGGTTTATGGACACTGTAGTTCTAATTATATATTATTTTCACATGTCATGAATATGCTTTTGGGTTTTTTTTCAATTATTTAAAAATATAAAACCCGGGCAGTAAAAAAGGAGACAGCAGGCTGGATGTAGCCAGCAGTCTAGTTAGCTGACCTCCTGGTAGAGAGGACAGTGTAAGGAATTTGGCATCAGAGGCCTAGGTTAGGTGATCTTTCTGAATTAAGCCTGCTCGGTAATAACATACAGATAACATAGTATAGTACCTACTTAAAAAAAACATTGCTATATCATTCTAACTGTACTTTCATTGGTGTAAAAAAATTAATCCAAAGCCTACTATTAATAAACACCACATTTGTAAAAACACCTAATTAGAATGACCTGTCTAGGGACATCTGGGTGGCTCAGTTGGTTAAACGTCTGCCTTTGGCTCAGGTCATGATCCCAGGGTCCTGGGATCGAGCCCCACATCAGGCTCCTTGCTCAGCGGGGAGTCTGCTTCTCCCTCTGCCTGCTGCTCCCCCTGCTTGTGCTCTCTCTCTCTCTCTCTGTCTGATAAATAAATAAATAATCTAAAAATTAAAAAAAAAAATAGAATGACCTATTTAGGACTGGATAGATAACATAATTTGGATATATTCAAAGTAAAACTTTTAAAAACATGTTGATACTAAATATCCTTGAAAGCACATTTGTCAGGCCATTAAGCACTTATGAACACAGTGTGTTTTTTTACTTCTTTTGAAGTAACACCTTATCACACCTTTTTTGATTTTTAATAGAAGAACCATTATATATTACACAGCCTTACATTTTAATTACAGTTACATTTTGAGAGTTCTGCAAAACCTAACTTATGTGAATGGTTTGGATTGATAGGCCATAGTGCAAAACTAGATACTTAAGCTTCTGAATGTGTTCTGTGTGCTGGTCAGAGTCCCCATGTTAGGATTTCAGAGCTCTTGTCATTTATATTGTCTTTGAGTTCTTGAGTGAGGAGAATATAGGATAGGTCTGTAGACATTTCTTATGACTACAAATAGGCCATGCAACACGTGTAGTGCTTTCTCTGTAGTGAATTTTAAAGTGTTGAACTCATTGTCTTATTCCACTAACGTCCTAATTCCCTAACTACTTTCCTCCACCGACATTAACGTAGTGGCCCTCAAGAACTGTGTCATACTGTAAGTGAAACAAACACGTACTCCAGAGCTGACAAGGGTGGTACCCGAAGGCAGAAGTATCTGAGTCTTGGTAGGGCAGTGTATGTGAGGGGAGGGTAATTCAGGGGAAACCAACCCCTCTGGTGAGCAGAAGCGATGGCTGTCAATAATTCAAAAATGGAAAATCATTAATTATTCAGGATACTTTTTAAGACGAAGAGCTTTAAAAATTGCACACCAAGTATTTAGTCAGTGAATATAGGATGGCACATTTACCAGGGTTGCACCTTTGTAAAAGTATCAGTATATGATGTCTTCCATGGTTGAGATCTAATGATGTCCGGAGCAATGACACAGCCAGTACAAAGTGCAAGATTCAGACCCTATTCAGTCAATCAGAATTTTCACTGAAGTGAAGATTAACAAATGGCTACGCATTTTATTTTATTTATTTATTTTAAAGATTTTATTTATTTATTTGATAGAGACAAAGCGAGAGAAGGAACATAAGCAGGGGGAGTGGGAGAGGGAGAAGCAGTCTTCCCACGGAGCAGGGAGCCTGATGTGGGGCTCGATCCCAGGACCCTGGGATCACGACCTGAGCCGAAGGCAGCCGCTTAACGACTGAGCCACCCAGGTGCCCCACGGCTACGCATTTTAATATTGTGTGCTTCATACTAGATCTGGTAGGGAGTTCTTTTGACCAACTCTTGTTATGATTGCATATTGTTATGATTATATGTGGGAGAATTAAACGTACATAAGCCAAGTATTGATATGGATGATTATGCTTATCTTGTTCTCTTTTATATTATGAAGTAATCACTAATCGGATGCTCTTGGTTTTGTTTTGGTTTTTAAGTGTAATTGGTATACATTATATTAGTTTCAGGTGTACAGCATAATGATTAGACATGTATATACATTGCAAAATGATCACAATAAGTCTAGTTACCACCTGTCACTATACAAAGTTATGACATTTTTTTTCCTTGTGATGAGCACATTTAAGATTTACTTTCTTAGCAACTTGCGATTTTGCTATGTCATTGACTGTAGTCACCATGCTGTATATTACACCCCCACTACTTACTTATTCTATAGCTGGATATTTGTGCCTCTTGGTCCCCTTCACCAATTTTGCCCACCCCTCGACCTTCTTCTCTGTACCTCCCCTGTCCACCAATCTATTCTCTGTATCTATGAGCTTGATTTTGTGTTGTGTGTTTATTTATTTTTTTAGATTTCCACAGGTAACTGAAACCATACAGTATTTCTCTTTCTCTGACTTATTTCACATAGTATAATACCCTCAAGGTCTATCCTTGTTGCAAATGACGAATTTTCAGTCCTTTTCATGGTTGAGTGGTATTCCATTGTGTGTATATATACACCACATCTTTTTTGTCCATTCGTCCATTGATGGGCATTTAGGTCATGTCCTTGTCCTGGCTATTATAAATAATGCTGCAGTAAACATAGAGGTGCATATATCTTTTTAGATTAGTCTTGTTCTCTTATGATAAATATCCAGAATTGGAATTGCTGGATCATATGATAGTTCTACTTTTAATTTTTTGAGGCGCCTCCATTCTGTCATCTCTAGTAGCTGTATCAATTTACATTCCCGCCAGCAATATACAAAAGGGAACCCTTTTCTTCACATCCTCACCAATACTTGTTATTTCTTGACCTTTTGATGATAGCTATTCTGACAGGTGTGAGGTGCTATCTCATTGCGGTTCTGATTTGCATTTTCCTGATAATGAGTGATGTTGAGTATCTTTTCATGTGCCTATTGGCCACCTAGATGTCTTTGGGGAAGAAGTCTATTTAGATCCTCTGTTCATTTTTAAGATTGATTGTTTGGGGGGTTTTGTATTGTAACGGTTCTTTATATACTTTCAATATTAACCCCTTCTCAGATATATGATTTGCAAACATTTTCTCCCATTCAGTATGTTGCCTTTTTATTTTGGTTTCCTTTGCTCTGCAGAAGCTTTTTAGTTTGATGTAGTCCCACTTGTTTATTTTTGCTCTTGTTGCCTTTGCCTTTGGAGTCAGGTTTAAAAAAAGAAGAAAATACTACCAAGAATGATGCCAGGGAGCTTGCTGCCATTGTTTTCTTCTAGGAGTTACGTGGCTTCTGGTTTTACATTCAAGTATTTAATCCATTTTGAGTCAGTTTTTGTGTGTGTGCTAGGATAGTGGTCCAATTTCATTCTTTTGTATGTGGCTGTCCAGTTTTCCCAGCACCAATTACTGAAGAGATTGTCCTTCCCCATTGTATGTTCTTGCCTCCTTTGTCATAAATTAATTGACCACATATGCTTGGGTTTATTTCTGGGCTCTCTATTCTGTTCCATTGATCTATATATCTGTTTTTATGCCAATACTATACTATTTCGATTACTGTAGCTTTGTAATATATGAAATCAGGGAGTGTGATCTTTGCTCTTTTCCTCAAGATGGCTTTGGCTGTTCAGGATCTTTTGTGGTTCCACATAAATTTTAGGATTGATGCACTTGGTTGTTTTTTTTTTTTAATTTTTTTTAAGACTTTATTTATTTGTCAGAGAGAGAGGAGAGAGAGAGAGCAAGCACAAGCAGGGGGGGCTGCAGTCAGAGGGAGAGGGAGAAGCAGGCTTCCCGCCGAGCAGGGAGCCCGATGCGGGACTTGATCCCAGGACCCTGGGATCACGACCTGAACCGAAGGCAGAGGCTTAACCGACTGAGCCACCCAGGCGTCCCAGTGCACTTGGTTTTAAAAAACAAATCCTATGATGTAAAAGTAGCTAGTCATGGAAAATACTTTACTTTTAATTGATGGTAAGCTTTTAAAAGTAAGTACATCTATGTGTTTTTCTTTTGTTTCCTTTCCTAATGGTCTTTATTAAAACTATTGCAGAGAACATGTTTGTCACAGTGGCAAATGGAAAGAATTGCGAAGCACCTTGGTGATAACTCCATTTAACTTCAGATATTTATAGAAACAGTTGAATTTTTTTTTTTAAAACCTGAGTAAGAAACTCACTCAGAATCCTACTGTCAATGTGCTACCAGGTGTTACATCTTTTGTATTAGAATGCCACTAAAGTTTGAACCCATCATGACTATGCATTTAACAGTTTTAGCTTTTAATAAACCACAATGTTACCATTTATGAAAGGTACTTTGATGTCATGAGAACTAAGTAATTTGTCCACTGGTACTTCTAACTTGCCCATCACTTTGCCAGTGACAGGTATGCATTTCATGCCCATAAAATAGTAGAGGAGTATATTGTTATTACAAAAGGCTGTTTCCTTTTATTCTATCTTTATAGTCATTTTAATGCATTTTAGTATTTATGGATAATTATTTGACAGAGTTATAGAGCACTTGAAAACTAAAATGCAATATGCTGTCAGTTGTAGATCAATCAATTCAAGATAAAGGATTTCTAAAATGAAAGTGTAAGTCGGCAGGAAAGCTAGATTGGACTCCTAGAAACTTGATACATACCTTTTCTGGCACATACATAAATGCATAATTGGTTTACAGTTATTTCTAAGAAAAATTTACATTCAATTACTAAGTTTCTCTGCACAAGTTTATAGTAGATAGTTGCTTTTCAAGGCCAGTTGAATCCACCAGAGACACAGCCATTTTCTGTTGGTCAAGGGTTTGTTTTCCTGAATGTCATTGTAACCCCAGCAGCTGCCTAACCACTGGATAGCAAGTTTTAGGAATTTAACTTGGTTTTGATTGAATTAATATCCTTTCCAGATTGCTAGGATTGACTGTCCTCCCCCACCCCCACCCCTGAGATTAAAGTTATTGTTTTATTTTCCTTTGGGGAAAGATTGAAGTGATATATTAACGGAATAACAATTCTGTAAGTTAATAAGCTTGTTTAATGTCTAGGACAATGGTTCTTGAAGTGTGGTCCTGGAACCAGGAACATCAGCATCACCTGGGAGTTTGTTAGAAATGTACTATTTGGGGCCCTGACCCAGCTCTGCTGAATCAGAAATTTTGGAGGTGAGGCCCGCCCATCTGTATTTCAACAACCCCTCCAGGTGTTCCTGATACACTCTTAAGGATTGAGAACCACTGGTCTACAGTTATTAAGCAAATACTTCTATGAATCAAAATTGTGTGTGTCTATTTTATTTCCAGTATGCATTATCAACTGTTGGAGAAATATGGTAAAAAGAGGAAATTGTTTCAAATTAAGTCAATATGAAATCCCTACTCTTCATAGATAATAAAGGTAGTATCAGCTCCAGAATCAGAAAGATTTCTCTGCCTATTTAAAAAAATATATAGATTTGAGACCATCTGGTCCGACATGTTCTCACCTTAAGAAATATAATGTCTTATTTTATTGTTGCTGGATTCTGAACTTTAGCTTAAGGGAGAAAAGAGTTGGGTTTTAGAAGCTATTTTATGACTGAAATCGAACGAAAATATCTTTTGGAATTGCTTGTTTACATAAAAATAGTGTTTTAGCACCAACATTGATAAACTTTGATGGGTCTCACCATCTTAAATTATTTTTATTTCACAGAAGATTGATGTTTTAAGCTTTCATGGAAAAGATTATCTTGGACATTTTTATTTTCCTAAACAGAGGACGTGATAGTATTTGTCCTAAAGACAGGTTTAGGATTGAAAGATTGTGTTTTTGTTTGTTTGTTTTGTTTTGTTTCGAGTCTCAGACAAATTTAAACATACATGTCAATTATGGATATTCCTTTTTTCCTGTAAACTAGTAGCTTACTCTTCAGTTACAAATGGGATGTCAGAAAGCCAAATCAGGAAGTCTGAAAATTAACACAAAGGAAACTTAAGGAATGTCTGTTATATGTGGGCTTTCTATAAATCCAAAGGATAAAAGATTGCTCTTTGAAAGGAAAGATTGTTTCAGCTAGTTGCAGTTCCCTCTAGGATAGTAAATAGAAATAATTTTATTTTCTTATTTGGTTGCATATAATTTTGA
Source organism: Zalophus californianus (assembly GCF_009762305.2). Lineage (NCBI taxonomy): Eukaryota > Metazoa > Chordata > Mammalia > Carnivora > Otariidae > Zalophus > Zalophus californianus. The sequence continues at coordinate 37,594,077 of NC_045605.1, forward strand.
GGTAATGGGATTTTTTTCTCTTATTGTCTCCAGCTTAGTGGTAAAATCTAACCTGTGTTGATCTTTCTCAGGAAAAATAACAAACTGTATTAAATTGCCCCCCATTCCTAAATTCCCATTTATGTGTTTGCTGCCCCAGAAGCATATGTAATTACTTAATTCTAACCCATGGAGAGTGATGCTTTTCTATTGACCACTTTTCTATCCCTCTGTGAGGAAAGGACTAATATAGTACCTTAAATAGAACTGTCTCCATGGCAATGGGCAGTCAGCTTTTGACTTTGAGACTCATAAAAAAGGAAATTTAGAAAGGCATTTTCATGGTCTAAAATAGCAGTGCAGCAAAAGTAAGGTATGAGAATATTTCCTGTCAGTTACTGCATGTCTGATGAAGCTAGCATAACATATTTTTTTTACATAGCACTTTTCATCTGAGCATTTCAAAATGCTATACAACAATCCCTCCCTTAATTAACGAGTGATAATTACTATCTTCAGCTTAATGGAAAACTTGAGCAGCTCCGATGTAAGTTTAGGATTGGGGCCCCTGCCTGAGAAAAAAAGGGTTGCCTAGCTCTAGTTGTAATTTTATTCTCATAAAGAATAAAAATACTAAATTATGGGTCATTCTTGATTATATTTAAATAGAATTCTCTGGGGAACACTGGAAGCAATGACAAGATTAAAAATAAAAGCAACACTTCATGCCTATTTTTTCCCCCTAACTGCTTCCTATAATTTTGAGTCTACAGATCACTTCTGTTTAAGAGACTCCACTGGCAACCTGCCCGCTTTCCTTGTTCCTTCTTGCATCCACACCCACCAAAAAGGCAAAACTTTGGTTCTCACTGTTGGGCCACCTCGCCTTCCATCAAGGTCTGTGAGAGTGCTGTTTAGTACAGGCTAAAGAATAAAACCACATTATCATTTGTAATCTTTTGTCTTGTCTATATTTATTTCCTTCTTGACTAAGCCTTATCCAGTAAGGGTTCCTTTCTAGTTGAATCATCTCTTACCCTTAAAGTATTATCAGTAAATGCTTAATAGTCTGAGGTTACTCTTAATAATAAGGAAATCAATTAAACAAATATGTGACATAAATACAGTGGTATACTGAACTACTGTTGGGATTAGATCTATGTATTGAAGTGAATAGTGAATGTATTGTCCGTAATAGGTTATTGAGTGGAAAAGGCTGGGTTTCTTTTTTAAAGGATATGACTTCATATCCATTTTCATTTTTAAAAATGTAAAGAGACAGAAGGGCGGACTCCAGGGGCACCTGGTTGGCTCAGTCAGTTGGGCATCTGACTCTTGATTTCAGTTCGGGTCCTGGTCTCGTGGTCCTGGGATCGGGTCTCGCGTTGGGCTCCATGCTCAGCGGGGAGTCTGCTTGAGATTCCCTCCCTCTCTTTCTGTCCCCCACCCCACCCACTCATACCTGCTCTCTCTCTCTAAAATAAATTAATTAATTTTTTAAAAAAAGGGTGGACTTCAAAATTAGTAATATCAACACCCAGATGATGGGATTGCTGGAAATTATTTTTATCATTTACTTCCTGTTATTGTCTTTTGTTTGTTTCCATAACAAATGTGTATTTCATAAAAATTTTAAGAGCTATTACTGTTTTGAAATAAGTAGAACAAATAATTTCAGTGCAGAGAGCAAATCCAAATGAGATGGTAAATTAAAGGTGCATTGAGACAAAAACAAAAGCTCATAGATTTAATAGATATCCATAGTAGCTGTGGGTAAATTGCCAAGGGAATAATAATGTGTGTGTAGGTGGTTAATGAGGACTCAAATGTGTAGACATCGATGTATACAATCTGGAAATGAATGAAGGTATTGTAGCTATCTGGATAGCAGTTTCCTTTCTGTTATCATATACGTCATTCTAGGATTTCTCTTTAGGAACTTGTTGTACTTACTAATATTTAAACAGAAATTTAGTTTTTCCTCTTTAATTTTGAATTCAAAAGATAGCTGCTGTTATATTACTCTTCTTTTTATACTATATGATAGATAAGACTTCTTGTATAAATTCCAGGAATTTATCAAATATTTAATTTGAACATTGTATATTAATCTAGAGGTGTTACTTATTAGGACCTAAGGGTAGGGAAAGATGGTTACTTTATGAAATAATTTATTTTTTTTAAGATTTGTTTATTTATTTATTTGAGAGAGAGAGCGAGAACAAGACAGCGTGCACCAGCAGGGGGAGGGCAGAGGGAGAGAGAGAGAATCTCATGCAGACTCCCCGCTGTGCCAGACTTGGGCCTCCATCTCAGGACCCTGAGATCATGAACCGAAGTCAAGAGCCAGAGGCTTAACTGACTGAGCTACCCAGGTGCCCCTGAAATAATTTAATTTACAGTTAATTAATATTTTCATTCCAGCATTTTTGAAGAATAAAGGGGCATACAGAATACGACCTAGGTTTTAGAGAGCTTACTATGTGGTTGGAGTGAAATATATTTTCTAAGTAACTATGAAAGGAGGTACAAATGGAAAACATATTATTTTGGCTTTTAATAGATATTCATCGATTGTTACTTTAACAGTTGTGAAAGCATGAATAAAATGTCGATCATCTAAATACAGTGTGTGGAAAAGACTAGTTAAATATTAAATACCTTTTTAATTTTCAAGGTAGAGTGATGTGGTCTTGGTGACTGTATATTTAATAATTTTTTCAGTCTAAATTTTAATTCTTAAAAATCATCATCTACTCATTAAAGAGTATCCATAACCAGTTATTGTGTTAATGAGTGTTTCTCACTTAAGTGGCTATATTTTCCAATTCTGTTTTCCATTTTTAATTGTCTGGGACATTTGATGAGCAAAATTTTGAATTAAGGGACTACTGTGAGCCAATTTTAATAGTTTCATAAATCCAGTCTATTCTATAAATCTTTCCTTTAACTTGTTAGATAACGTTTAAACATTTTGACTAGTTACATCGTGCTTTGTGAACTCAGTGTTGACTAATTCTAATAGTAGCAGCTATGTATCTGATAATGTGACACTGTTTTAAGAAGTTTACAGGTATTCACTCGTATAATTATTCTCACTACTTGTTTTAATAGCTTCCTATTTATCCCATTGATGAGGGAGAGATCCCCAACTTTGGGTCATGGGGATGGCCAGACACACAACACCCAACACTGGACAGAGGAGATCAGCAGTTTGTTCTATATACTCACACCCCAGGGAAAGAAAACACTGCACACCACACAGGGCCACATGGAGGTTGCACTCAGGAGTGAACAACCAAGGGCTGTGGGTGGGAGGCTTTGTCATATCAAGAGGTTGAGATACCCCTTGATTCCTGTGGAAATCTGTGATTGGCTTGTTTGAATAATTCCATGGACTGGTGGGGAATTGAAACTTGCTACTTGAGGAAAAGCAGGAATTGTACCTGGTGCATGTGGTAAGGAGGGTTGTTTGGTTTGGGGACCTTATCTACGTGAACAGCGTGAGGATGGGAATTTGTAGTTAGGCTATTTAAGATCCTCCTTATTTTATCAGATGTCAAGGCAGCTCATAATGTTCAGCCTTAATTTTAGGCTTTGTGCCATACTACCCTTCGAGGTAGGTGCTATTATTATCCCCATTTCATGGATGAGGCTATCAGGTACACAAGGTAACTTTTAAAACTATGACCACCATACCCTCAATGATTTTCTTATGTGTTTGCTTTCCCTCAACCTAGATAGAAATTCTCAGTATCCAAAAAGAACAGAAAAGTGTATGGAAATGAACTGACTCAGTGTTTTTATTACTAATTGCCAAGTTTTCATCTAAGTGCCCTGATGATTTTATTTCCTTTCCTTTTATAAGTCTGTAAAGTCTAATATAGTGAGATATATTTGCATTTCTTGCCTGAGAGTTGCAAGACATAGTTCTTAACCAAGAGAAGCAATTGCTTTGGTTTTCCTCTTCTAAGAGCCTTTGAAACAGAATAATAGGTAATTTGGATTTTATTCCACCTAGTATAGAGGCAATGGTCTACTGGTCTTCACTTCTAAAGGCCAGTGTTTCTGTGAGTAATTTACATTTTTAATAAATATATAGAATGTCTTCTGGTTGATAGAAATTTTCCTGGTTTGCTTGATTACAACTTTAGAATTTGCAGACTTGATTTGTCACTACTGTTTAACAAACATACTTTATCTACACACCAGGAAGTAATTGATTATTATCTGAGACATATATCCTATTTTTTTACTCTAATGATAACAGGGCATCTCAGTTTTCTTGATAAAATTGGTTATCTTTTTCTGTGAATCTGGTTTTCAAATTTCAAATTTTGCAAATCTAACTATAAATTACATAAATTAACTCTCTGTTTTTGTTGTTTTTTTTTAAATAAGACCAGATCTTTGATATAAAGAAGGCAAGTATTTATTTATAGGGTATTATTTATAATAAACTACATGACATGATTGAAAGCAGATTTTCCATGTTTCAGTTTCTCTCCATCTTGCCTGTGAACTTTGTCAAGTTAACTTTTTTTCCTATGAAACAATTTAACTTGTATGTATTCAAGAGTCTTGAGTCTGGTATAGTGGGATAATAATAATAAATGTGTTTAGTCTTCCTTTCTGTCTTAGTAAGAGCTGTGTTTAAGTGATGTTGTGTTAGAATGCAGCCTGCTTTCTGTTCTAGTGTAGCGCTTAGGCAGTTTTGTTCCAGTTGATGTGTAAGGGAATGATTTGATCATAATGGTGAATTCTGTATTTGCTTCACGCAATTTCATCTGTGAGAAACACGGGGTACGTTCAGAAAAGTGCACTCATCTGACCTGATCTACCTAGGAATACCTCATACACACGTACCTCAAACATCTGCCCTCTACCGTAGCGTGCCAGTGTTACGAGCTCCATCCTTCCTCATCCGGTGTGGGGCCTTCCATCCTGTTGCACATCATCCTCTTTCCACTGCTTTGTAATTCAGAAGTGGCTGTGGGGGGCGGGGGTGTAGTAATAACAGTAAGTTAATTCATTTCTCACTGAAGGTCTCAGGGAAACATAATCCAGAATGTAAGGAAATTAGTAAATCTTGTCAGAAATTCTATCTAAAATTTGAATATAGGGCTGCTTTTCATTTGGGGCCCACTATATCTCTGACTCAGTAGTAGGCTTTTTCTTCATACCTTATATCGTTCAATCCTCGTAACAGTCTTTTGAAGTTGAGATACCATCCCCACTTTATGAAAGAATAAATTGAGTCTTGAAGAGATTCAGTATTTACCTGCTGCTTGGATGCGACAGTATTACTGTTATAATGTATTACTTTTTTCTTTTTCTCTGGGGAATTGTGTATTTTTGAAACACGTGTTTATCTTTTTGTAATAAAAACACGATCATCTTGTTTCTAAATTAGAAAAAAAAAACACGTTTTCTGGGGGAAAAAGTTTGTTAGCTTTTGTGGAGATGGGCACCATAGCTTTATAAGACTGCAGAATATTGCCATTCAAGACTTAGAAATCTGGATTTTGTGTTTTGCCACTATAGAAATAAATTATTTCAGTGCTTATCAGTGAAATTAAATTATGGCTTCTGTTTCATAGAGCATCCTTATTTGAAACTTTCATTTGTTTCCCTAAGAAACCAAATACTAGCATTAACAAAATGGAAAAGAAATTATTGGGTATTTGAAATTCAGAAGTCTGTTTGGTATGTTAAAAGTATTGACAAATATTTGCCAACTAAATTCTGCTTAAATAATCCCATATCTATTCAGACTTATTGACAATAACTTCATTTACATGATGGGTAAGAGTGACTTAACTTCACTAAGTTCACTTCTGTTCTTGATCATGATATAAAATCACCATTTGACTAGTCTTTGAATCACGTGGAGGAGAAGCATGGTACCCCTGCCATTAGCCAGCATCAACCAGCCATTGAGTGAGGCCTCCTTTCCAAGTAGCCAACCCATCAACTCTGATAGTTGTATACATGTTTGACATACTGATGATCAGATGACTCTTCTTTTAGAAGAGAAAAATGTATTTTTTGAAGATTGCATTCTGGTGAAGAAATAGCTGTATTTGAAGACGTATTAAGATTATATGAACTCCCTAAAAAATAAGTTATGGAAAATTAAGACTCATGAATATATAGAGGCCTCGTAATCCTTAATGGTGAAGCTAAAATTCTACAATACATTTCTTAGTAGAAATATCTGAAAACATCAAGCCCATACATCATTTTGTGAGGACATTGAAAAATCATTTACAATAATAGATTATAAAGATTTTTAATTTTATAAAACAACATGAATCCTTACAAGAAATTGATTTTTTTTATTTAAAATTTTCTTAAGAGTAGGTATGTCTTCTCAACTGGATCATTTATACAGAATATAGAGTGTAGAACATTGAAAAGGTTTTTAGATAAATTTAAAGTGAAAGTCATTCTGTTATAAAAATATGTAAATTATATAGTATATCTGTAATATGGTTTATTTTCTAATTTTGGTTTCATAACGTTCTACCAAAAATTCAAAATCTGAGTTTGTCAGCTTATTAAGTAGAATGGTTATTTTAAAAATATCTGTTTTAAACTAATAAAAATAATGAAAAGGTAATTTTAAGGCATTTTGGTTATTTGTTTCTGAAAACTGTTTTTTAGAGTTGCTCACAGCATTCTGTATAACCAGACAATGTGAACACAAAAAGGCCCTTAGAGATCATCTCTTTCATTTTTCAAGTGAGAAAATTGATGCCCCAGAAACTGAGCAAGTTCTCTCAATGCTTAAGAACGCAGGTTTTTTGGTACGTTTTTCATTATATCACCTTGCCCGTAGCATTTAGTTACATATTGTTCCGTTTATTATTGTTTGAGGTACTTACGTCTAATTTCACCAACAGTTTGTAAACTCCTTTAGGTAGCTTTTCTACTTTTTATAGTCTTAAAAGAACTATTACATAAGCTGTTCAACAATGAAGAATTCAGGGGCGCCTGGGTGGCTCAGTCAGTTGAGCATCTGCCTTCCGCTCAGGTCATGATCTCGGGGTCCTGGGATCCAGCCCCACGTCCGGCTCCCTGCTCATCAGGGAGCCTGCTTCTCCCTCTCCCTCTGCCCCTCCCTCCCACTCGCTCTCTCTCTTTCTCTCAAATAAATAAATAATTTTTAAAAAAATGAACAATCCACTTAGTGCATACTGATTGGTTGGTTGGTTGATTGGAATGGCTGTTTTTAACTTAGGATACCCAGTACAATGCTCTGGTTCCCATTCAATGTCCTTTTATTTATTTATTTTTTTATTATGTTATGTTAATCACCATACATCATTAGTTTTTGATGTAGTGTTCCATGATTCATTATTTACGTATAACACCCAGTGCTCCATGCAGAACGTGCCCTCTTTAATACCCATCACCAGGCTAACCCATCCCCCCACCCTCCTCCCCTCTAGAACCCTCAGTTTGTTTTTCAGAGTCCATCGTCTCTCATGGTTCATCTCCCCCTCCGATTTCCCCCCCCTTCATTCTTCCCCTCCTGCTATCTTCTTCTTCTTCAATGTCTTTTTAATGCTTAAAAATTAGTGAAGCTTACATCATATGAATGCTCATCTTTATTTTTTTCTAAGATTTTATTTATTTATTTGAGAGAGCACAAGCTGGGGGAGAGGCAGAGGGAGAGAAAAGCAGGCTCCCCACTGTGCCTCGGTGGCTCAGTCGGTTGGGCGTCTGCCTTCAGCTTGGGCCATGATCCCGGGGTCCTGGAATTGAACCCCACGTAGAGCCCTGCACCTGGCTCCCTGCTCGGTGGGGAGTCTGCTTCTCCCTCTGCCTCTCCCCCTGCTCATGCTCGCTCTTTCTCTCAGGTAAATGAATAAAATCTTTAAAATGTTTTAAGGCGATTATTGCCCCAAAACAGCTACTGATATTATTAAATGTGTAGTAGTCTTAGTAATATATAGAGATGTTATGTGATCAGTCAACATTTGTTAGCACCAGATTTGAATTTATTATCAAGTAAGATGGAATTACTCTTAGAATTAAGTTAGTGTAATAAAAGATAAAGCCATGTAAAGGTATGATCAGGTGTCATTTAAGTGAGAACCCAGAAGAGGGTACAAACTCACTGTTGAATGACTCAATATAGAGCACGTAGGAACTGAGTTGGGCCTGAGGCGATGAGTTAGAAACACTGTAATAACTATGAAGAAGGGATGTGGCATTCCATGTGGAGGTTCAAGGACAAAGGAACAGAGGTACAGAAATATGCAAAGGACGGTTTGGGGGTCAGCAGATCAGGGTAGTTGACCAAAATAGAAATACCTAACTCTGCCTGCAAGGGGGTGGATTTCTTTTATATCAGTTGGTGCCACCATTCTTCATCCATCCAGGCATCTACGTCAGAGGCAACCTAGACTTCACTCACTCCTACCCCCTCCTATCCAGTCAGCCCCTCCGTTCTGTTTGTTCTGTCTCCTAAGTAGCTCTCAACACAATGCTTTTTCTTAATCCATACTGCTTAGTGAACCCAGGTCTTCTCTCTTCTAGAAATTATAGGAGCCCTCTAACAGGTATTATGTTCTCCAGCCTCCCCCACACCGGTCCTTTTTCTCATTGATGTCAGAAATATTTTCTTAGGGGTGCCTGAGTGGTTCAGTCAGTTAAGCAGCTGCCTTCAGCTCAGCTCATGATCTCAGGGTCTGGGAGTGAGCCCCACATCGGGCTTCTTGCTTATTGGGGAGTCTGCTTCTCCCTCTCACTCTCTCTCTCTCTCTCAAATAAATAAATAAAATTAAAAGAAAATTATCATAAAAAACACCTGGCTCTGGTCTGGCATTCATGATATGACTCTTGCCTGTGTCTCTAGGCTTATTCCCTGAGATTCAGGGATTGGTAGAACAGCATATAGTTCTCTAAATGTGTCATGCCTTTGCATTTTCTGTTCCTTTTACCTAGGATGTTGTACCCACATACACCCATCTGTTTTCTAGATGGCCTGACACATTTCCATTCCTTCCTAGAGATCTATCCCATCGGGAAGGCTTTTTTGATCCACCCCCTTGCAGGCAGAGTTAGGTATTTCTATTTTGGTCATCTCCATTATAGCTCCTAACGTCTATTGTAATTGTACATCCATATTTATTTACCTGAGGTTTCCTTGAGGTCAGCACTTAACGCTTTATCTTCGTACTCCCAGTACTTAGCCCAAGACCTTCCAAATAACAACCTTTTAAAAAGAAAATATAGGGCGCCTGGGTGGCTCAGTTGGTTAAGCGACTGCCTTCAGCTCAGGTCATGATCCCGGAGTCCTGGGATCGAGTCCTGCATCGGGCTCCCTGCTCAGCGAGGTTCAATTCCAGGACCCCGGGATCATGGCCCAAGCTGAAGGCAGACGCCCAACCGACTCTGACCCTCCCCCCTCTCATGTACTCTCTCTCTCTCTCAAATAAATAAATAAATCTTTAAAAAAAAAAAAAGAAAATATCTGGGGGGTGCCTGGGGTGGCTCAGTTGGTTGAGCGTCTGCCTTTGGCTCAGGTCATGATCCTGGGGTCCTAGGATCAAGTCCCACATCGGGCTCCCTGCTCAGTGGGGAGTTTGCTTCTCCCTCTGCCGCTCCCCCGGCTTGTGCTCTCTCTCTCTCTCAAATAAATAAAATAAAATAAAATAAAATTATCATAAAAAACATCAAGCTATACAAAAGCAGAAAAAATAGTACACCAAACCTCTGAGAGCCATCACCAAATTCAATATTGCAAGATTTTGTCACTTCATCAATCCAGTGGTGTTATTGTTGCTGAGGTAATTTAAGTTAATTAAGTCTCAAAAGTCATTCTCTTTTACCCCTGCTACATTAGCATCTAAAATATATAAATGCATTCTTATATAACTACAGGGGGAATATCACACCTAACAAAATTGGCAATAATTGCTTGATATCATGTAATATTTCATCTTATTCAGTTTCCTCTCATTGTTCCATGTCTTTTTAGAGTTGACTTTTTCTGACTTACATCCACTGAAGCTGTGTTTTTGAAGTCTCTCTTCAGAGTAGTCTCTCCTCTTTTGTTGCTCCTGCTGTTTTTTTTCATGCCTATAACCAGTTGGGTCAGTTGTCCTATAGAATATTTCATAATTTGGATATTTTTCTCTGTTTTCTCATGCTGTCTTTTAACTTGTGCCTCTCACCCTCTATTTCCTGCTAATTTGAAGTCTGGACTAAAAGCTTGATTAGATTCAGGTTCAGGTTATTTTTGGTACCTAGACATTTTCCTCGCCATTTTTTATGGCTGTAACGATGGGTTAGATTCTCAGAAGTGAGGTTGCTGGGTCAAAGGATGAATGCATATGTAATTTTTCCAGACATTGTCAAATTCCTGTCCCTGAGAGTTGCTGGATTCTTGCATTCCCACAATTTTTGAGAGTGTCTGTTGCCTTATAGTCTTGTCAATAAATAATATGTTGCCTAACTTGGTTATTTGCCAGTCTGATATATGAAATATAATGTTTGCTTTTGTCTTTTAATGCATAATTCCTTCTGTTAATGCCTGTTCTTTGTCCTTTTTTTAATTTGGTTTTGTTTTTTCCCTCTTGACTTTTGGGAGCTCCTTAAACAATTAGAGAACTAACTATTGTCGGTGTTAAATTTCAAGTATTTGTCATCTGATTTTGCTTATGGTGTTTTTGTAATGTGTGAAGGGGTGTGTGTGTGTGTGTGTGTGTGTGTGTGTGTGTGTGTGTGGTTGAATTACCAATTTTTTTATTGTTTCCGGATATTGAGTCATAATTACGAATGTTCCATTGGTTTGTGAATCTGTTCATATGCCAACACAACTCTTAATTATAGAAATATATTTTACTATATGGTAGGGGTATTATAGTAATATATTTTACTATATGGTAGGGTAGCACCCCTCCTAAATTGTGCTTTTTCTACAGGGTGTTCTTGATCATTTGTATATACTTTATTGATTGAAAGTTTATTTCACAAATAAGAAAATGAACACTTCCATAGAAACTCTATGATCTTGTAGTATTGAGAAAAACAAAACATCATAATTGTTCTAAGAGCTTCTTAATACTTTGTCTTAATATGAAGGTAAAATGTGGCAATCTTTTTGCAAATGACTGAAACCACTTATAAGGATACATAATTGAAAGAGAGAGCCCAGTGCATTGGAAACATTTATTTCAATCAGTGGTTCCCAAAGTGTGGTCTGTGGACCTTTAGGCCTTGGCACAAATCAAAGCAGGGGCATCACACTGTAATGGTGACCACTGTTTTCCTCACCACCCTGTATTCACAGTAAAAAAGTCAGTTTCACTCAAGAATATTCTTTTTTTTTTTTTTTTTTAAGATTTTACTTATTTATTTGACAGAGACACAGCGAGAGAGGGAACGCAAGCAGGGGGAGTGGGAGAGGGAGAAGCAGGCTTCCTATGGAGCAGGGAGCCCGATGCGGGGCTCAATCCCAGGATCCTGGGACCATGACCTGAGCCGAAGGCAGCCGCTTAACGACTGAGCCACCCAGGCGCCACCCACTCAAGAATATTCTTGATGAGACAGTAGAGATTATACATTTTATTAAATCTCGACCATTGAATACTTACTTATCTTTTAAGTCTCTGTTTCAAAGTAGAGAATATGCACAAAGCTCTTCTGCACGCCACAATACAGTGGCTGTCTCCGGACAGAACAGACGTGTGACAGTTGTGAGCCAAGCTAATTATTTTATTGATCACCATTTGTACGGGAAAGAATGACTGATGGTTACTCAGACTTGGGTATCTGGCAGACATTTTCGCAAAAACTAACCAAGTGAGCCTGCCATTTTAAGGAAAACAACTGACAGGACTTATTGCCAATGATAAAAATTGAGCTTTCATGAGAATAGAATTTTTGAAAACTGGTATGCTCTACCATGAGTTTGACCACTTCTCAGTACTTACAGATGCCTCTGATGTGATGAGTGGTGGTATTTAACAAATTTTATTTTTAATATTATATTATATGTATCACTATTTTCTAAAAACCTGCAAAGCTCAGGGAGCCAATACTTTCTAAGGGACCAGTGGTTAACATTACAAAATCATATGTGGGTAAATGATCGATTTAATACAAGTACAAGATAAGCCAATGGGTTTTAATGCAGCAGAGTAAGAAGTTTATTGATAGGGCTTCAGATTCCACATTGCAACAAACTTATAAAAGCTACGATTTGTCCAGTTTAGTGTAGTACCAAAGAATGTGCAAAATTATGTGAAAAGGCTGTGAGGCCAGATTTTATTCATGTTGTGCAATCACTACAACAGATAGCAACATTTTGAATTGCAGACGCAAATACAAGACTCCAGTTCTTTTTAATTAAGCCAGATATTTGCACAAATGTAAAATAATGCTCCTTTTCTCAGTGATTTTTTGCTATTGTCTATAGTTTCCAAAAACTTCATTTGTGTTAACATGTAATGGGTTTATTCTTTTTTTACTTTTCTTTTTTTAAAGATTTTATTTATTTATTTCAGAGAGAGAGTAAAAGAGAGAGAGAGAGCATGAGAGCAGGGTCAGGGGCAGAGGGAGAAGCAGGCTCCCCACTGAGCAGGGAGCCCGATGCGGGACTGGATGCTGGGACTTCAGGATCATGACCCGAGCCAAAGGCAGACGCTTAACTGACTGAGCCACCCACGTATCCCTGTTTTTACTTTTAAATGAATAAGTAATTCAAAATGTTCTTTGGTTTCATTTCTTAAATGGTAATTATGGATAGATAGTACTTACATAAAAGCTTTTGGGGTCGATAATTTTTAGTATAAAGAGGTCCTGATATCAAAAAAGTTTGTGAACCATCCATTTAAATGAGCATAACCGGCGCCTGCGTGGCTCCATCGGTTGAGGGAATGAACTATCAGATTCTGATTATTTTATTATTCAGATCAGATTTTCTATTCCAGGCAAAAATTAAAATACAACTGTTCTTTTCAAAGTTAAACAAAAACTTATGTTTTTCTTTTAAATTTCACTACAACTGAAGTTGAATATAATTCAATATAAAATCAAACACACTTTAATTTGCTCAGCTGTTGTGTTCCTGGGAGGCTGTGTGAAAGGTACTTTCTCAGTTTAAATTAGAACATAAGTTTCTTGTTATTTTTTACTAAGTGTGTAAAGAAGTATTGGTTTTCAAGTGGTTAAAATGCTTACGTTTTATACATCTCTAGAAATCAATTGTATTTAATGCTTTCCTCCTGATTCCTCTAAGCTAAGCAAGTGATCTGTATTTTGTTAATCATTGTGTTTTGAAAGATCTGGAAATTGTCCTGGCATCCTGTGTTCCATTAGAATAACCTAAAGGCCTTTTGATTTTGTTACAACCTAGGCGGTAGATGCTGAGTTTAGAAGTTTGATTTAAAACTATGTTTCCCTTGGGTGCCTGGGTGTCCCAGTTGGTTAAGCGTCTGACCCTTGGTTTCGGCTCAGGTCTTGATCTCAGGGCTCCATGCTCAGACTCTCTCCTGCTTTCTCCCTCTCCCTCTCTTAGACTTCAGACTCTCCCTCTCCCTCTGCCCCTTTCCCTTGTGTGTTCTCTCTCTCTCTCAAATAAGTAAATCTTTAAAAAACAAAACTAGGTTTCCCTCATATACCAAGGGAACTACATTCATAGCATATGTTCTTGTTTCTTCAAAAGACTAGCCCTATTGACCATGTACTTTTATCAGAATATTATGTAACTGTAATGGTCTCTGATGGGAGTCTTACTTTCTAAAACTCCCATTTTTAATTTCTTTTAATCTAATTAGGACCTAATTTTAATAGTAAAACGTTCTAAAATCAAGAAGAGTTTTTATTATTACACAATACAAAACTTTATAAAAATTGTAGAGAAGTAAAGCCCTTCTTAATACTTTTGTGGGACTTGGGGAGAGATCCTGTAATTGGTAGGAGAAAAGTATATTGTCTGTGGTAGTTATTATGGACTCGCATTATTTCAGATACAAAAAGTAATAGTTCTCTCCTCATTGTCTTGGGCTTGAGCCCAAAATTTTGATAGCATGTTCAGCAAGTACACTGAAAAGCTTATATAGGAGCGTTTATTGTTCAAATTAGTGTCACAGCATGTAATAATATTATTACTGACTTCTAGAAAATATTACAAATTATGGGAAATGTAAGATATTATTTGTTTTATCAATATAAGAAAATAAACAGGAAAAAGTGTCACATAGGAAACCCAGGGGGCACAAGGAAGGTAATGGATTGATGTCCAGGACTGTGTTTATTAGTTTAACTTACTATTGTTTCTCAATAAGAATACAGAGAATGGCCTCAAGTCCACAGGATGCTCTTGCCCTGTTGAAGGAAGAGAAAAATCTGTACCAGACTCCTGTCTCCTTAGTTCAGTTCAACAAATATACAAGTACCCTATTATTTTCATGTTGCTGTGCTGTAATACATAGATACTGTATCAGAAATTGATCCTGCTCTTTAAGGAGCTTATTTATTATTTGAAAGGAGTCATAAGATAATGGTATATGTTAATAGTTATAAGAGAGAGAAACACAATTGTGAATCTTAAGAAGAATAAGTTTAAATTCAGCAGGTCTTGGGAATTGGTAGGAGTGGAGGGGAGACCAAAGGAGATGATATTTGAGCTGGGTCTTAAAGGAGGAATGGGTAGAATTTCAACAGACATAAAACAGGGAAGGCAGAGTCTCAGGAAGCGCTGGTTCAAATATATCTAAAGTCCACAGAATATGGAAAAGACCTGTCATATTAGAACTATCAATTTTTAGGGGCATCTGGGTGGCTCAGTCGGCTAAGCGTCTGCCTTCGGCTCAGGTCATGTGATGGAGCCCCATGTCGGGATCCGTGCTCAGCCGGCGGCAGGGGTGGGGGGGCGGTCTGCTTCTCCCTCTCCCTCTGCCCCTCCACACCCCCCAGCTCTCTTGCTCTCCCTCTCTCAAATAAATAAAATCTTTAAAAGAAAACTACTGATTTTTAATTATAGGTGAAACTAACTTGATAGATTTATGCTACTTTGTGACATTGCATGGAAAGTGGAAAAGGATGTGTGTTCTTTGCTGCTTGACTCTGGATGGCCTTGGATATGAACATGATTTTATTTTATTTTTTTTAAAGATTTTATTTATTTATTTATTTGCCAGAGAGAGACACAGTGAGGAGGGAACACAAGCAGGGGGAGTGGGAGAGGGAGAGGCAGGCTTCCCACGGAGCTGGGAGCTCGATGCAGGGCTCGATCCCAGGGATCATGACCCGAGCCAAAGGCAGATGCTTAACGACTGAGCCACCCAGGCACCCATGAACATGATTTTAGATCTACTTCCAGTTTAAAGGATTAGTTAGTAGTATGATGCTACTCATGTAGTTTAAAGATTATCCCAGCCCCATATTTTATTTTATTTTATTTTGAGAGAGAAAGAGAGAGGGAATCCTAAGTAGGCTCCACACCCAGCACGGAGCCTGACGTGGGGCTCAGTCCTGAGATCATGACCTGAGCAGAAATCAAGAATCGGATGCTTAACCGGCTGAGCCACCCAGGCATCCCTCCCATATTTGTTTTTAATATTTCTACCTTTATAAGTCGGTGTCAGTCTGTGGTTGTACAGGGTGCTTTGTTTTTACAAGTTTGCTATTTCATAGTCTGTATAAAAATAGAAAAACTTGCCTGCACTTTGCACGGAGTTCACCATGAATATGTTCTAATGTTCTAATGAATAAAATTTAAGGGATTTTTGTTACTAGCCAAGGGAAAGCTCATTTAGAAATTCAGCTATACTGCAGTGCAAATTTAAATCATTAGCTACCCTTTGCTATATAGATATATGTGTTTAATTATTTTACTGATGGGATGAGGCCCATTCATCTTTGTGTACTTGACTGCATCTACTACAGCAACTATTATTACTGATTTCTGCTAGATAATAGTCCTACTCAGTAGGTGAGTTTGTCTATCTTTAGGCCCACTATTGGTAAAACAAATTTACCAAATGGTCCCTACCAAATGGCACACCAAGGTTTTTTGTTTTTTTAATCATGATGTCTCATTTCTTGGAACTGATTTTTTGAAAAATGAAATAGAAAAAAAATACTGTTATTCAAATGATCATTACATAAAACTTTCAAAAATGGACCAGATGTTTGCCTCACACTGTAGATTGTATTAAGTTGGAATACTCAAGGATGAACAAGGCACTATCCAGGCCCACCTGGAGCTGACAGCTTAGCAAGGGAATGAGAAGGTAAAGAAATCACTAAAATACACTGGATGGGGGCGCCTGGGTGGCTCAGTCACTGGTTAAGCATCTGTCTTCGGCTCAGGTCATGGTCTCAGGGTCAAGCTCCATGTTGGGCTCCCTGCTCAGTGGGGAGTCTGCTTCTCCCTCTCCCTCTGCTCCTCCCCACCCCCAAATAAATAAATAAAATCTTTACAAAAAATACACTGGATAAATGCATTGCTTTTGTTGAAAGTGTTTTGAGATTTCAAGTTAAAATTTTAGCCAGTATGTGTTAGTAAAGAATCACTGAAATTTACAGTTAACAAGGTCTTTGCCTTGTTCTTCAAGTGACTCTACCCAGGGTTGGAGCTATTGTTGACAGAGGGACTTGATAGGCTTCGTTTTTCTAAGTCTGTTAAAAGGGAGTCCACTCCTGGTCTCAGGCCCTGAAAATGAGGCAGGATCTCCCACCTCTGAAGGGGAATTTTGAGTGCTGTTTGGACTATCAGTGCCTTTCTGCCACTCGCTGCGATGCCTGGTTGGGCTCCTGATACCCAGCAGTTCTTTGCACACCCTAGCTCCAAGTAATAGGAGAGATTTGGGTGGGATTGGAAAGATTCCCATCCTTGGTGCTATTGCCATTTTCTGCTACCAGATCTTTTCTCACAAAATGACCGTAGATTGCAGTTATTATAGTATCATGCAGGTCAATACATATTTTAATCTAGTGTGGGAGAAGTCACAACTTCGTTAAATTGTCTTTTAGGCCATTTGGGTGGTGGGAACATAATGTATATTCCAGATCATTACAGAAATTTAAATTTGAGTTTACTGTAAAATTACCAGTCTGTTACAATTAATCTTCAAGCCTGTTCTTTCCTCATTTAGGTAGTGATAGTTTTTAATCTCTGTGTTCCTTTCCATTTGCCCTTTTCCTCTGAAATATGTAATGTCATCGATTTCTCTAAACCCAGTCATTATCCCTGAAAGTGTCTGCCAAGGAACAAAAAGATGTCATCAGCATTATCTCATAGCATGGAGCCTCCTATCCATCTCTGCCCTTCCTGCAGTGGTTTGTGCCAAAGTGAAACACCTGTAAAGAATAGAAGGTGACTCAGCAACTGAAATGTACTATTTGTGTTGATCATTGCAGTTGACTTTCTTATTACAGTCACACTTAAAAATTTTGTTTGGGGCACGTGTTTCGTATGGAAGCTGTTTTGTCACTGTTGTATTACAAAAACAAATGTTGAAGGTATTAAATTGCCCTCTCAGGATTTATTTATTTATTTATTATTTTGTTTTAAATAGGCTCCACACCCAACGTGGGGCTTGAACTCATGACCCTGAGATTAAGAGTCACATGGTGTACAACTGAGCCAGCCGGGCGCCCCCTCAGGCTATCTTTAAAAGCTATGGGATCAGGGGCGCCTGGGTGGCTCAGTCATGAAGCGTCTGCCTTCGGCTAAGGTCATGATCCCAGGGTCCTGGGATCGAGCCCCACATCGGGCTCCCTGCTCCACAGGAAGCCTGCTTCTCCCTCTCCCACTCCCCTGCTTGTGTTCCCTCTCTCGCTGTGTCTCTCTTTGTCAAATAAATAAAATCTTTAAAAAGAAATAAATAAATAAAATAAAAGCTATGGGATCAGTGTGCACCGTGGAGTCAAATTTATGTTTTGCCGTAAATTTTATATGTTGAAAATTTTAAAAACCTCTAAGTGTCTCTGGGTATTACTCGGTATTTCTCTCCTAGAGAGAGAAATTCACAAGTAGTTTTTACATTTTAATAAATAGAAGGTGCATGTGTTTTGCTTTCCCATGATAAATGGGTGAGTTCCATGAAAATGAAATTTAATAATTTTAAAAGTATTTAGGAGCAGGAGGTGCAGCACTTTAATTCTCCGGGGTAGTCAGCTTTTTAGGGCCAAGTAATTTGTTGATTACACCTAAAAATTCATAATTTTAAGAACTCCTGACTTCCAAGTATCTGAATTTTCTATTGGGATTAATTTATATAAATTGCTTAGCTGTTACAGGTCAAAAGAAGAAGCAGTTTTCTAAATATAATTAATCTTCATCCTTTCAGTGTTTTGTTTTCTAGCAGTTAATGACTTAATAGGCATAATCTCCATTGATGAATTTCAAGCATAACTTCTTTCAGCTATAATAACATATCTGAAAAAAGAAACTTTCCTCATGGTAGCCTTCTTGACCTTACAATCCTTTTAAAACAATTTTTTTTAAAGATTTTATTTATTTATTCATGAGAGACAGAGGAGGAAAGAGAGAGGGGGAGAGAGAGAGAGAGAGAGAGAAGCAGAGGGAGAAACAGGCTCACCAAGGAGCAGGGAGCCCGATGCGGGACTCAATCCCAGGACCCTGAGATCATGGCCTGAGCCAAAATCAAGAGTTGACTGCTTAACCGACTGAGCCACCGAGGTACCCCTAAAGTTACATGTTTATTACACTTTTGTTCATTCCTGAAATTTTAACCATTTTATATCTTTGCATCATCCCAATTGCTAAAATCAGGACTAAGTGATGCTATGGAGCAATACTGTACCGTAGACACTTTGGCGATGATTAGAAAAATCCTAGATTTCCATTGTGCAGCATGACACTCACTAGCCACCTGTGACTGTTGTACACCCTCAAATGTGACAAATGCAATTTGGGCAGTACATTTTTAACTTCATTTAAGGTTAACTTAAATTGAAATAACCACATGTGACTATTGTAATGGACAATGCAGCTAAAAAAACTCAAGGGCTAGCTTTGGGAATTTAGATTTTCTTTCATTTTTTAAAAATTTTTCATTTTTCTAAGTAATCTCTGCACCTAGCTTGGGGCTCTCACAACCCTGGGATCAAGAGGCACATGCTCCACCAACTGAGCCAGCCAGGTGCCCTGGGATTTTAGATTTTCATAGAAACAAAACAAGGCCATTGTACAAGAATTGCTAGTATGAGCAAAGCCATTTGTTTCTGCAGAATAAGATACCAGTTTATACTTAAAAAGAGGAAAATATGACAGTATTACTCCTTAAAATTAGTGGGGCTGCAGGTGACTTTCACTTCTAGAACAAACCTTGAATTCTATTAGAGCAGCATCTGTTGAGAAAATATAACTATTCTAGTTTGGGGTGTTTGGTTTTGTTTTACATAAGGGAAATTTGGCAAAAGAAAAATAAAACTAAGACCTCATTTTGTATTATGCTTTGCATTTTTTATGTGTTATCTTCCCCCACAAGAGGGAAAGCTAAGACATTGAATGGACATTAATTTCAGTTGTGAGAGGAAACTATTTCTCAACTCTTATGGCTGAGGAGGGTCTGTGGAGAGGATGGGAAAAGGCAGTTAACAGGATCTGGCAGTTGTTTGAATGCAGGCTCCTAGGATGAAGAGACAAAGATAACTCTCCATTGGAACCAAGGCTACTGGGGCGTGCAGCGATTTTACGACTGACTCAGACAGGAAAGCAAGAATGGACAGTGAGTTTGATGTGGAAGATTTTTTTTTTTTAAGATTTCATTTATTTGAGAGAGAGAGAGAGAGACAGAGAGTACAAGCGGGGGGAGGGGCAGAGGGAGAGGGAGAAGCAGGCCCTACCCCCTTCCAGGCCGCTGAGCCGGGAGCCCCATGTGGGGCTCGATCCCAGGACCCTGAGATCATGACCAGAGCTGAAATCAGATGCCCCAGAAGACTGGTTTTAAACATGTTGATTTTAAGGTGCAAATATTACAAACAGATGACATCACAGGCAGTTCAGAATGCCCCACAGCCAGCCTGCAGGGCCAAGAAGAGCTAGCTCTGAACTAGATAACAAGATTCAGGAGTCAGTTGCGTGGCTTGCTCATTTTCAGTTCACATACCCTCCCCCTACCCCCACCCCCACCCCCACCCCCACCCCTGCAACAGGGACTATCACACAATTCAGTAAATTTGGTTTTATGGAAAGAAGATGTAAGCCCTGGAAGAGAATGCTCACTTGAGCGAATGAATATTAATGAAAGAAATGCAGGGGATGTTCAGGAAAAGTGTACAAGTGGTCAAAGACTCAGTAGGATGGGTGGTCCAGTGTTACAGAGGCAACCAAGGGTGGAGTTACACAGGAGACAGAACTGAATAGTGCGAGGAGGCCGGAAGGCTGGTGATTATGTAAGGAGCATCTCAGCTGGGATCTGAAGAGTATGCTTACATAAAAAGCACAAAGTAGTGGTTGCCAAGGGCTGGGGGGTGAGGGAAATGTGGAGTTGTTGTTCAATGGGTATAAGGTTTCAGTTATGCAAGATAAAAAAGTCCTAGACATCTGTTGTACAACACTGTACTTAGAGTGAGCAATTCTGTACTGTACTCTTGATTTGTTAAGACAGTAGGTCTCATGTTATGTGCTTTTTACCATAATTTTTTTTTAAAAGGGAGAAAAAGGTTTTCTTTTCCTGGAGACTGTCATAAGAGCAGAAACTGAGACAGGGATTCTTAGAACTGGCTGATTTTGTGTTTGTTTGTTTTTCCTGAATTGCCCTTATCTGGATTCACTCTTAATTTGGTTGAGAGCATTTCTGCAATTACATTAAAATGCTTGGTTATGGGATTGAGTAGGTGTGATCATCAAACTGATAACTCTGCAGAGAAATCATTTATCATTTCAAAAAGGCATTAAAATGCTAAAGATGTGATTTAAAAAAAATGAGTCTAGAGCAGTGCTATTTGCTAGAACCTTCTGCATTGGGGCAGGGGAATGTCTGCACTGTCCTTTACAGTAGCAATGGGTGCATGTGGTGGTTGAGCACATGAAATGGGACTAGCATGGTTGAGGAACTGTACTTTTAGCTTTATTTAATTTTAATTAATTTAAATGTCGTCACATGTGACTGATGGCTACTCTACAAGGCAACAGAGGTCTGGAGACCTCAGAAAAGTTAATCAGGGTATGAATGTGAGGTAGCAACTCAGTCCTGGGCATTTTGAATTTGAAATAAAAGCTGAGGAAAGGTGTTACAGGGTATGACAGGAGACCAGAACTTCAGCTTAGGGTTTGAAAATGAATCTTTGGGATATGGTGCCATCCTCTTTCTTTTGGGTTTGACCTTATCAACTTTAAAAACGTACAGAGACAGAAAGTAGGTGGGGGGGGGGACTTAGAAAAATGAGTTCACAGTAGAATTTATGAGCTGCCTTGATCATTTTTGAAATTTTGTTTTTCACCTTCTTATAAATATACAAAGCAGCTAACTGAGACAATAGTAGAATCCTCACCAGAAAAGGTGCTCCTTATACAGAAGCAGGAACTAGGCTGACCATTTCAGTAGTGGTGCCATTTTAAAAACATAACTGAGGAAGGATACATGATGGCAAAACTTAAAAATGATGTTAGTTTTCAGGGGTGCCACAGTGGCTCCATTGATTAAGCGTCTGACTCTTGGTTTCGGCTCAGGTCACCATCTCAGGGTTGTGAGATCAAACCTCACCTCGGGCTCCACGCTCAGTGCAGGGTTCGCTTGTCCCTCTCTCTCTGCCCCTCCACACACTCGTGCTCTCTCTCTCTAAAATAAATAAAAATCTTTTTAAAAAATGATGTTAGTTTTCCCTTCCCTTCAGTGTTTAAGCAGCTCTCTTAGGTCAGGCCACATCATTTCTCCCTGGGACTATTGCAGTAACTGCCCAACTGGGGTGCTTCTGTTGGCTTGTTGGTTTGTGTTAGTCCCAGGCCCAGGGGCTACATCACCCCCAGAACTGTATTATTAAAGTATATATTATTTAAAATATTGTAGTATTATTAATTGTATATTAATTGTATTACATATCTCTATGTAAGAAATTTTACCTCAGATATGTATATCATGAAAAGTTTCAATCACATTTTTGGTTGCTGTTTTTCACGTTGGAAGTGAATGAGTTAAGTGGGCATTTTCTCAGCTGATGAAAATAAAATTGGTATAACATTTTTGTTAGCACCTTTGCAGTTTGCAACAAGAACTTTAAAGATATGTATGACCTAAAACCCAGGAAATCCACACCTGGGATTCTTCCTAAAGAACCTATCCGGAATACCACGGTCTGCCCTCAAATCTCTTTTTACAAAGATACTCCTCATAGCATTATTTTATAATAATGGAAACTGGACATAACTTTAATGTTCAACAAAAGGGGAATGACTGAGCAAGTGGTAACTGTTACAATGATGTCTTCCCACATCACCTTGTGTATGTATCTGCGCTGGGATATGTCATATGCAGGGTGGTTGGTTGTATGCATTTCTGCCAGGCTAATCCTTATTTGTGTCTGGCACGTTGTAGATACTCAATGAATGTTTGCTGACTAAATGAGCAAATGAATGTTGACACAAATGAAATTGAGTTTCTGTTGCTTCTTATCAATTGGTGAAAACGAAGAGATGTTACATTCTTTGCAGTGCAACGGCCTGCAGTTCCATTTGTAATGAAGACGTATTTCAGATTTAAACATCTTCTGTTCCAGAAAAATATTTTCGTAGGCAGAATAACAAGTTCAAGCATGTAAAGGTAAATTCAGTTGATAAATGTATCAAAGAGTGATTTTTGTAAACAAATCATATTCATAATAAATCATTCTTTGTCTCCTGAAACCCTTCGTATGCTTTTAGTTTCTCTCTCCCTATCTTTTCTCTGAACTTGAAGTATTTTTTTATAAATATAAACAAAAACCTCCACTTACCTTCCCATTGGCATTTTTTTCTCTTCAAACCTGTGGTAGGTCCTCACAATCAGTTTCTCTTAACTGCTTTATTCATTTGAAATGATTCGTCATCAAAGAAATTGCTTTTAACATATGACTGTATTAGGCTATATTGTATAGAGAGTATCTGAAATGTTTCCTATAACTCACAGAGACTAGTAGAGGGAAGAAATCTGTTATTTTCCTTTAAATTATTTTTCTGGGTAAAACAAGATTGTGGTTGATGTAGACAGGAAATGCCAATATTAGAAATTCTAAATTACTTCTTTTTACATGGAGTCTGCTAGTATATTTGACCGATAGGTTAAGATATATTTGTCATCACTTTATAAATACAACCTAAATGCCTGGTCCTTTCTGAAACTTGAACAGGTTTAGATTATCATTATTCACTGTATTTATTCCGATAGAATTCTGAAAATTGATGGAGATTGTGTGCCACGCTCACAAGGGCGGGGACCCCCCCACCCCCGTTTTGCTTGCTCTGTATCCTCTGAGTCTATCACAGTATCTGATCAGGTTCTCAAAAAAATCATTGAATGCCTGGCTGCCTACTTTTGTTCATTTGTTTTGTAACTGCTGCTCACTGAAGTAAGAGATTGGAATAACTATGTTGTGTTTGGTAGGCTCTTTGATTTTAAGGAACAAAAAAGACTCCGGTTACCTTATGGAGGGAGAAAGAGGGAAGGATGGAAGGGAGGAAAAGACACAGGAGAGCCCATGATTAGGCTGGACTTCTTCTAGAGACTCCGTAGAAATGCTATTGCTTTTCCCCTTAGAAGCAGATAGACATTGGGGAGGGCATGTGCTATGGTGAGAGCTGTGAATTGTGCAAGACTGTTGAATCACAGACCTGTATCTCTGAAACAAATAATACATTATATGTTTAAATAAAATAGAAGATATTAGGAAGGGAAAATTGAAGGGGGGTAATCAGAGGGAGAGACGAACCATGAGAGACTATGGACTCTGAGAAACAAACAGGGTTCTAGAGGGGAGAGGGGTGGGGGATGGGTTAGCCTGGTGATGGGTATTGAAGAGGGCACGTTCTGCATGGAGCACTGTGTGTTATACACAAACAATGAATCATGGAACACTACATCAAAAACTAATGATGTATGGTGATTAACATAACATAATAATAAAAAATACATATATATTAAAAAAAACAGATATCTGTTGTTGCCTACTCTAATGCTTCTTTATTGTGCTCTCTGCCTCTGCTTCTGAGTGCTATGTTGTTGCTCTTTGTCAGAGTGCATTACTTGCATATACTTCTAGTAACTCTAGAATCTTAACTGGTCCAACGAATTACCCTCAGTTGTGTTTGGGTATAACTTTTGCGTCAAGGCACCTGTAGGCTGCAGATCAGTTTCTATGTTGGTTGGTCTAGTCGGCTATGGCCGGGAGACAAAGTCACATGAAATAGATATTGCCAACATTGGATAAGGAACCATTTAGAGTCACTTCCTCTGTTTAGAAGTTTCCTGAGGAGGGCTTGGTGGCACCTGAAGCTTAGTACACTCTTTTCCAGTAGACCTCTGTTCTCATGTTATGTTCTTCAGTTTCCCATGCAGTCTTTATAATCTCTGTAAACCACAGCCTAGTCCCTATTGTGTTTTTATTGAAGTATAATTGACATACATTACATTAGTTTCAGGTGCACCAAATAATGATTCGACATTTGTGTACATTGCAAAATGATCACCACCATAAGCCTAGTTACCGTCTGTCACCTGCACAGTTACACGTTTTTTGGTCTTGTGATGAGAACTTTTAAGATTTACTTTCTTAGCAACTTTCAAATTTGCTATACAATATTATTGACCATGCTGTACATCACATCCCTGTGACTTAACTTATTTTATAACTGGAAGTTAGTACCTTTTTATCCCCTTCACCAATTTGCCCACCTTTCCATGCTTCTCCCCTCTGGCAACCACCAATCTATTTTCTCTCTCTAGGAGTTTGGTTTGGTTTTGTGTGTTCATTTGTTTTATCACTTGGATCCCACATGTAAGTGAAATCATACAGTATTTATGTCACTTAGCATAATACCCTCAAGGTCTGTCTGTGTTGTTGCAAATGGAAAGAGTTCTTTCTCTTTGATGGCTGAGGAGTAATCCATTGTATATATACAGTATACCATGTCTTCTTTATCCATTCATCCATTCATGAATAGGTTATTTCCATATCTTGATTATTGTAAATAATGCTGCAATAAATATAGAGGTGTATATATGTTTTCTAATTAGTGTTTTCATTTTCTTCAGATAAATATCCAAAAGTAGAATGGTTGGATCATATGATAGTTCTATTTTTAATTTTTTGAGGACCCTCTATCCTGTCTTCCACCAGTTTGCATCCTCTCTGACACATGAGGGTTCCTTGTTCTCCACATCCTCGTCAGCACTTGTTGTTTCTCGTGTTTTTGAGTTTAGCCATTCTGACAGGTGTGAGGTGGTATCTCATTGTGGTTTTGATTTGCATTTCCCTGATGATGAGTGGTGTTGAGCATCTTGTCATGTGTCTGTTGGGCATCTGAATGTCTTCTCTGGAAAAATGTCTATTCAGATCCTCTGCCCATTTTTTAAATTGAATTTTTGTTTTGCTTTTGAAGTTTTATGAGTTCTTTATGTATTTTGGATATTAACTCCTTATCAGGTATATGATTTGCAAATATCTTCTCCATTCAGTAGGTTGCCTTATTATTTTGTTGATGGTTTCCTTCACTGTGCAGAAGCTTTTTAGTTTGACTAGCCCCACTTGTTTATTTTTGCTTTTGTTGCCTTTGCCTTTGGAGTCAGATCCAAAAAAAATATCGCTGAGAGTGATGTCAAGGAGCTTACCGCCTATGTTTTCTTTTAGGAGTTATATGGTTTCTGGTCTTACATCCAAGTCTTTAATCCATTTTGAGCCAATTTTTGTGTATGGTGTAAGCATAGTCCCTGTTTTTAAGTTACAGTTTTAGAGGGCTTCTTTTTTAGAACTTTAGAATATTACTTTTAATATAGAACATTAAGTGGCCATTTCTCCTCTCTCTGCTCCTGCCTAAGGAGGACTTCAGAGCCTTGAGAGCCTCCCTCTGATTATTCCCGCTTTTCAACATGCCTGCAGAGAAGGAAGTTTTTACCTGATTGGAATGTTTGCAGCTTTATAGATATCACACTTAAAGGGGGTTACCAAGATATTTTTTAATTAAAAAATTTAACAAAAAAATTAAAAACTTCAAAAAACTCTAACACTCAAACATACCATTGGCAATCTCCCAGTTAATATTAAATAGAGTAGCAAGTGGAACAAGATGCATTGCTGCATTCTCCATTTCTTACATTAAGTTAATCTCTACTTCTCCAAGTTTTACATTTTTCTTACTCAAAGCTTCAAAAGTTTATATTAGATATGTTTATTCCTATTTTATTCCGGAAAAAAACCCACAGGTCAGGTCATTGCTTTGGGGAGTTGCATGGAATCCTCTGAATTCAGCCTTTCCTGGAGCTTTCAGATTGAGGTCTGACAGTGCACTAGTATACTATTAGATATGATTTTATTACAGAGATCGACAGTTTCAGTCATGTCATCTATGGGCTAAGAATCTCTGGGGCTATAGAAGATGACTGAGGGAAATGAAATTTTGGAAGCCTACTGTGTATCCAGAACTAGAGTAGGCACTTGCCCCATTATCTTTTTTTTTTTTTTTTTAGTTTTTAGTTTAATTCCAGTTAGTTAACATACAGTGTTATATTAGTTTCAGGCCTACAATATAGTGATTCAACAATTCTGTACATCACCTGGTGCTCATCACAAGTGCCCTCCTTCATCTCCATCCCCTATTTTACCCATCCCTCCACCCACCTCCCCCCTGGTAACCATCAGTTTGTTCTCTACAGTTAAGAGTCTGTTTCTTGATTTGTCTCTCTCTCTCATCTTTTTCCCTTTGCTTGTTTGTTTTGTTTCTTAAATTTCACGTGAGTGAAATCATACGGTGTTTGTCTTCCTTTGAGTGACTTATTTAGCTTAGCATTATACTCTCTAACTCCATCCATGTTGTCGTGAATGGCAAAATTTCATTCTTTTTTATGGCAGAGTAATATCCCATCGTTATATATATACCACATCTTTTTTTTATCCATTTACGAATCGATGGACACTTGGGCAACTTCTATATCTTGGCTATAGTAAATAATGATGCTGTAAACATAGGGGTGCATGTATCCCTTTGAATTAATGCTCTTGTATTCTTTGGGTAAATGCCTAGTTGTGTGATTGCTGGATCATAAGGTAGTTCTGTTTTTAACTTTTTGAGGAACTTTGCCCCATTATCTTATTCACAAATTAGCCCTTATGGATTTTCTGTGATCTGAGACCTGTCCCTTATTTTGATTTTACATAATTCTATTTATGCTGTTTGTTTTAGTACCTCAGCAATAAACTTGCACCAATTTAACTTTTCTTAGAACATCATCGTTAACACATAAAACTTTTCTTTTGAAAACAGGATAAAAGAATCAGAGTATCTCAACCCTTGACAAGAGGACCAAGTGCCTTTATTCCAGAGAAGGAAGTAAGTTTATCTGTCTTAAAATACATTAAGTGTGATACAAAAAAATAACTGAATTGTTATCAAAGAGTATCTCCATTTTTAATATGGAAGTAAGCCTGTGTTTTGCTTTTGTTCCTTATTTATATGTCAGAGAACCACAGAGATATTTCCTTTTGAACTTCACTTAAAAGTTTGTGTACTTAGTAATCTGCCTTCTTGTTTTAGAGTTAGTTATTAGTTATACTGCAAGGTTAGAAAAAAGTAAATTTTACCATATTTGATTTCAAATATAACTTTTCTGAACAAAGCTGCTAACAGTAATAAATGTTTTTTTAAACCAAGTGTAGTATTAACCTAAAGGTTTTAAGTTTTTAAATGGCCTCATGGTGATTATACGTTTCATAAATGTTAAGAAAATATATTTTGAAATGAAAAAATGAGTTTCCCAACTAAACCTATTAAGCAAAACATGCCATTACATCATTAGTTGTTACTCTTTTGTTTGCTTGCTTGTTTTGGTTCTAAGTCTCTTGAACAGAATGTCAATAGAATCTATATAGTCTATACCTTTGGTGAGGGTGGCAAGGCAATATGGTAACTGCAAGAAAAAGGTCATAAAATGTAATGCAAAAGAAATGATAATCAATAGAAGATTTGTGCCCCTTTTGTGGGTATACATCTTTATGAAAGATCACAGCAAATGTGCGGGACTTCCTAGATTTCTAGATGCCTCTCAGACATTTGGGCTAAGAAAAGTTTAAGAACCACTAAACTGAGGAGTTTTTCTCTGCTGGAAGGAGTTTTTCCCTTATTGAATACGATTGTGTATCCTGATTCACTATTTACTGCAAAGACATTTATCTTAAAGCACCAGCATTATTCCTCTGTTGTTCTGAAAGTAGTCGACAAAGGTGTACAGAGCACCTGCTATGTGCGAGGCATTGTCTTAAAAGAAAGGGTGAATAGAATTTGAAGGATACATTCGAGGTCCTTGCCAGAGTCAGTAGTCCTTCATCTTCATTTCGCTTTTTGAGTGACCTTACCATCTGAACGGAAAGGTTGAAGGATTGTTAACCGTAACGGCTCTAGCTGATCTAGGTGGTGACCAGTCATTAGAGAAATGGCCGTGTTTGTGCCCATTTTCCCCTGCAGCACAGGGACCACTCTTGGCCGAGTGATTACCTCGTATACATAAAGACTTCCTGAAACACAGTCTTTTTCACAGTATATATTTGAAGGTAAGCTGGTTTGCAGAAACCACTACTGTTTTCAGGACGTCTTGCATCTGTTAACGTCTTTGGCGCCAGTCCGTTAAACAAAAGAAACTGCTCTGGAGAAAACAAAACAAGACCAACAAATACTCTGTGTTTAATTACATGTGGTTGATCCGGATCTTACTGTTTTTAACATCACTTGGTCCCTGTAGTTGACAAAATGGGGGGAAATGGGCAAATGAAACTGTACTTGGCTTTATAACTAGCTGAAATGAAATTGCTTTTTTATGCCATTGTAATTAACATTTCCTCACAGTTCACACTTTCCAAACATTCTGTTTCCTTTGGGATTACATTTTCCTTGGTCAGTAGTGCCTTTGTGTAATTTTTGCTTATTTTTCAGAAGAGACTGTGAAGGCAGCCTTAAAGAGTAAATAGAGTTTCTAATGGCAGTATGGATCTTTGGGAAGACCATTAGTCTGGACTTTAGAAAAATCTGGATTCTAGATGAGGCTTCTGTGGTTAACTAGGTGCATGAGCTCAAATTTAATTTTGAATCTGGAATAAGAAATGTATTCTTAAGTCTAGAATTCTAATTCGAAAATATCAATAAATAATGAACTGAGCCTAGAAATATTCATCTCCTGTCCATTAATTCCCACAGAGCTGGGTCCTTCTACGAGGTGCTAATAAAGCTCTTAACACCTTCAGAGCCAATTCTTGGTGTGATGCCTAAACTGTCATTGTGTATAAAGCTATGGATAATAATCTATTTTTGAGAAAACTATTTTGATTCCCTGGGATGGAGGATGTCCATTTTAATAACTAACGTTGGTTTTAGTAATTAATACAATAGGCTGAAAATAGGAGTGACAGTATTCGAGTGTCCTTTTTAATTTTTCAATTAACACTTTCCTACAAATTATCGTATTTTCCTTTGTCCCTAAAAAGACTTTCAGAAAGCTTTTCATTTTATGTTGAACGAAAACAAAGCAAAAGATCGGACTGAAAATACTTGTCTTAAGGTAACGTGATTAAGTATCTTCATAGGCTGTTGAGATAAAATTGTAACTCTGGAAATCAAATGCCACCGCTTTGCCGCTCCACGAATTGGCGTAATAATGACCAGGCAAGTGGGTCCTGAAAATTGTGCCTTATGTGCCTGGCACAGCAGATGGAAGCTGCTTTTCTCTCGTTTCAGAGCTGTGTGTTTGACGATTTGACATTTGTTGTTTAATAAATTGTCGTCCCAGAGCCAAGAATGAGTGGCGCCTTCTTTTTATTTCCGTTTCTGGTATGAGCAACGGCACAATTTCAAGGTCTGCTCATATCAAAAGAACATTCGTTTGCTTCAAGAGTGGCATCATGTATGTAAGCAAAAGAACCACTGCTTCTCAATAATCATTGTGTGTTTCTCAATTGCAAGGTTGTCCAAGCAAACACGGTGGATGAGCGTACTAACTTTCTTGTGGAAGAATACTCTACATCCGGTCGGCTGGACAACATCACGCAGGTCATGAGTTTGCACGCTCAGTACCTGGAGTCTTTCCTGCGGAGCCAGTTCTATATGCTGCGCATGGACGGCCCCCTTCCTCTACCACACAGGCACTACATCGCAATAATGGTGCGCCTGCTTGCCGGCTGCCTCAGTTCCCTGACCTCGCCCTCACTCACTCCTCCTGCCTCCAAGTGTGTGTGTGTGTGTGTGTGTGTGTGTGTGTGTGTGTCGAGCTAGGTGTAATTTTCTAGAAATAAGACTTGAAGAAGCCCGTGGACTTTCAGATACCCCGTGTCTTGGATACGTTTTGAATACTTTACACATCTTAAAGGACTCACTGTTTCTCCTTGAATTTTCAGTTTATTCTCTTACAGTTAATGACGCTTGTAGGGTCCAAAGGAATATCCCTAACATCCTACAAGTTTTATTTTGCTCTTGATTCCTTCTCTTTATTACTTACATAAAACAGGTTGGTTGTGACATCCAATTTAGTCATTTTCTCCATGAAGAATATCGCTAATTTGGCCCGATGAGAGGAAAGTTATCAATCAGCACCAATGGAGAAAAATTCTTAAATGAATCATAACGCTGCTAAGTATAGTACTTGATGCAAACTGGATGAACTAGTTAATGTTTTGGTGGGGGTGGGGAGAGAATTATAAATCGGGATGAGAAAGGTGGAGGGGAACAGTGTTACAGTTGGACTATTACTGAAGAAACAGACGAAGGACCTGCTCCAAGTGCCCTGTGCTGGGACAGTTTAGGAGAACAGCTGGGCTCGCAGAGCTAGCCGACAGTGAGCAGGTTCGTTTTTCCTAAGTTTAATTTGATTATCTTGTTTATGCGCTCACTGAAGTTTTAAACAACAACAAGGGCAGCGCTCTGTTTTCTCGACTGACGAACACGATCAAGACTGTAATTCCAGCTTACATTATTGATGACAGTGAGGCCCAAGGCAGCCTTAGAATGATCACACACTAAGAGATAAGCAAGATACGGAAAATAGAATGAGTAAACAATACTATTTTCCTGAGAAGCAGTCCCAGGGCAAGGAGCGGTGAAAAGTCTGTTTTGCACAGATTTCCCAAACTGTCAGTGTCAAAGCTGGTTTTGACTGTGCAGGAAGGAAGGGGTCAGCGAGCTTCAGTCTCATCTCAGTAGGGTGATGTGCCCAGATAAGACTGAAATCACAGTTATCTTAGAAGGGGTAGGAGGAGCACCCAAATTAGCATGCGTTCTGAATGGGTAGAGTACAAGTTAGTGAGATTTTATTGTATTTTAAATAGAACATAGTTCATATCATTTACCATCATGAAATGGACATGTATGTTCTTGACATAACCAGAAAGTGGATTCTAGGTTAATCCGTACCCACTTCTGGCTGAGGAGGTAATTGCCTGCAGGTGACAGTTATTTGCTTATACAAATATCAGCTACATGTATTGATTCAAGAATCTATGGCATATTGTATGATAGAAGTTGGAGGAAGAGGAGGAATCTGGAAGAAAAGAAGTATTGGTTATTGAAATTATTAAACTCCAAATAAATTATTATTGGTTTAGAACTAGTAGAATCCGACCTCTACCACGATTGTTGTCTCAACTGACTCTTCTTGTGTTTTAGGCTGCAGCTAGACATCAGTGTTCCTACCTAATAAACATGCATGTGGATGAATTTTTAAAGACAGGCGGTATTGCTGAGTGGTTGAATGGTTTGGAATATGTACCGCAAAGACTGAAAAATCTTAATGAAATAAACAAGCTGCTAGCACACCGACCCTGGCTGATCACGAAAGAGCACATTCAGGTACTGAGTGCTGTTTGGAAATGAAAAAGAAGTTTACTCATGATTCTAGCCAAGAGTTCATTTTTCTTTTCTTTCTTTCTTTTTTCTTTTGCTTTCTTTCTTTTTCTTTTTTTTTAATTTTTGCTTAAGACTTAATTTTTACTACTTGCGTATTAGAAACTTAAAACATAGGCTATCGGTATATAGAAGAGAAAAATGTAAAAAGTCTGTGGGTTTAATTTAGGTACAAATGAATATTCCTCTTTAGGTAATCGGTAATGAGCTACCCGGGTGCTTTAGTGAGTGGCTCTGAGAAAAGTTGATTTCTGTTTTCAAGCAGGAAGCAGACAAAGAAAATAAACTGCACGATGGGCCACCTGGGTTCTCATGCCCGTGACCTTGAGTAAATTAACTTCTGTGGGTCTCAGTAGTTCCCCCTCTATAAAATGAGGGGCCTACATTAAATGAGTTCCAAGCTCCTTTCTAGTTCTAACATTTCATAATTTTAAGATTTGCAAATTACAGTTTTGCAAATAAAAAGCCATGTGCCAATTGGTGTGAACACTTGAAGGCCTCTGGAAGCTAGAGCTCAGATGAGAAACAGAGTTGCAATTGACTAGAACACTTGCAGGTGGAAAGGAGCTTCCATCAAAGGCACACAGGGTGAGGCCCTTGTACCGTATCCTTGGCTCTGTGCCTGGCACTTGGTCACTGTTCAATACATAGCAGCTGTCATCTAAATTGTTATCGGAGAAGCCTTAGGTATTTAAATTCCCTGCTTCTAATGCGTAGACATGTCCTTGGTTTTGTTGATCCTCTCTATTAGACTACATATTTGTTAGTTATTTGCCCAGTTAAACCAAACTGAGCTTTTGTCAGTCTCTATAACTCTTAGAAATTGAGTATCTGTCTGGGAATATATGAAACGTAATACTGTCCCGAGGTTTATGTTCTGACTTGAATGTTACTTAGATAGAAGAATTGATCATTATTTTTATGTCATATGTTAATTACTCCGTGCCATATACTTTGGTGCATCTAAAAAGGTAGACCCTGCCCTTGAACATGCTTGGAATCTAGGGGAAGAAAGGAGGAGAGGTAATGACAATAAACACAGCACAGTGATGTATGAAGATATGAATAGAAAGAAGGGGATCAGGAAGTTGCTTGAAAGAGGTAACATTTGAGATAGGTCTTGAAGAGTAAGTGGGAATTTTCAAGAAGAGGAGGGTACTCCAGACAAATAATAGAGTGTGAAACGTGTTGGAAAAGTAGCTAACGGCCTCAGGTTACTGACAGTAGGGAAGGTTATGTGAGGTGGGGGTAGGAGATGGGAGGAATGGGGAGCTGGATACTGTATTAAAGAATTTATGTTTGGGCGCCTGGGTGGCTCAGTTGGTTAAGCAACTGCCGTCAGCTCAGGTCATGATCCTGGAGTCCCGGGATCGAGTCCCACATCGGGCTCCCTGCTCGGCGGTGAGTCTGCTTCTCCCTCTGACCCTCTTCCCTCTCGTGCTCTCTATCTCTCATTCTCTCTCTCTCAAATAAATAAATAAAATCTTTAAAAAAAAATTTATGTTTTATCCTCAGAAAGCTATGTTCTTCAGATTTATGTTACATTACTTCAGGGGACGCAGAAGGCAATCCTTCAAAATGTTAGAAAATTATGTGTGTGTGTGTGTGTGCGCGCGTATGTGTGTGTGCATACACATGCACATGTATTTTTACCTTAATAAGTTTCTCTATTTGTATATTTTACAGTATTAGTATTACAGTACATGTGTACGGCTTATCTATATAAGATGTATTTTATAAGTATTTATTAATTTATAAATAAATGTACATACTATCAAGGGTTGGAGCCCCCAGCTGTTATTGTCAGAAGTATATGTGATCATGGGGCGCCTGGGTGGCTCAATCAGTTAAGCATCCGACTCTTGATTTTTGTCTCAGGTCATGATCTCAGGGTCCTGGGATCAAGCCCTGCGTTGGGCTACGCACTTAGTGCAGAGTCTGCTTGGGATTCTCTCTCTCCCTCTGTCTCTCCCCCTGCTTGTGCCCCCCCCAAATAAAATCTTAAGAAAGAAGTAGTATATCTGATCAAAAGATTTCAGAGATCACTATGATAAAGAATTAAGAATCATCAAAGGTTTTTGAGCTGAGTTGTAAATATGAATGTGTGTGGTGATGCAGAAGATAAATCACAAATGGTAGTCTAGAAACAGGAGAGCCAGTCATAAAGCAATTGCAGTAGTCCATTTGAGAGGTGATTTTTTTTTTTTTTTAAAGCCAGAGGAGAGATCAGACTGTATGTACGCATTCTGCACGGGAAGAGGCAGGACTTGGTGACTAGTAGAATGTGAGGTTGGAAGAGAGGGTAGGGACAGGAGAGTAAGTAAGGTTTCTACCTTCCTGACTGGCAAAAGGCAATGCCATGAGCAGGACAGCATACACTGGCCTGCAAACAGACGACTGTGACATCTAGATAGTGATGTTCAATTACTGAAGGAAATACAGGTCTGTAACTCAAGATAAAGGATAGATTAGAAATAAAAGTAGGGGGCGCCTGGGTGGCTCAGTCGTTAAGCGTCTGCCTTCAGCTCAGGTCATGATCCCAGGGTCCTGGGATTGAGCCCCGTGTCGGGGCTCCCTGCTCAGCAGGAAGCCTGCTTCTCCCTCTCCCACTCCCTCTGCTTGTGTTCCCTCTCTCGCTGTGTCTCTCTCTGTCAAATAAATTAAAATCTTAAATAAATAAATAAATAAATAAATAAAATCTTAAAAAAAAAAAGAAATAAAATCAGATAGCTATTGACAGTAAGCAGAGGTCAAGTTGGAGGAATGAATGCTCCATCCAGGGAGGTATTGCACAAGGAAAGAAGATCATGGGTCGAATAGAGCAAGCCAACATTTTAAAGGCAAGCAGAAAAAGGGGGCTATGAGGAAGATGGGGAAACGTGCATCTCAGGGGAGAAAGGATGCAAAAAAAATGAGTGGAATTGCTGAAGTCAAGGGAGGTTAATTTCAAGAAGGGAGGAAGTAAGGAAAACATAAATCCTACAGAGATCAAATAGGATAAGTACTAAAAAGAAATAGTTAGATTTGGTCTTTTGGAGGTCATATGTGACCTTAGTGAAAGTTGCTTTCAGGAGCTTGCTTAAAAAAGAAAACAAATTATAATGAATTAAAAAAAAAACAGAAATGAGTGTGAGATGAGAAATTTGAGATGATGAGTGCTGGATGTCTATCCTTTCAGGTTTAATACTCTTGGAAAGACTGACAAAGGCATTGTAAATTCTACCCGTTGTTTTGGAAGGCTCTTTGGCAGTATTATCAAAAGTATTTAAAATATGATTGCCCTAAAAATGCTGTTAGGAATTATTCAGAGCTATAGCTTGATGATGCTATTTATAATAGCAAATAACAACAACAAAAAAAACCCAACAAACTTTAGAAGCAATTTGAATATCTAACAGTAAAGGAACAGAGAAGTAGCTCTGTACATCCATTGCTATGCAGTATACAGCCCATGCTCAATTTAAGACAGCGTGAGCCTCATGAGAAATGAATATGTCAAAATGTCAGGTTTGAAAGGCAGAGAAAATTAGATGTATTACTCTGATTATATAATTATGCTTATAAAAATAAAATATGTGAAAGTTATATGAGGGTGGTAGAATATGATTAATTTTTCCTTTCCTTTTTCCTGAGCTTTTGGTAATATATTAAATTTCCTGTGTGTGTGCGTGCGTGCGTGTGTGTGTGTGTGTGTGTGTGTGTGTGTCTGTGTGGTTAATGGAGAGGAAAGCAAAACAGGTGTCTGGTGGGGGTTTGGCTGTGATGTGAGCAGAATTAAAAGCGTGGATTTGTGGGGAACAGCAGGACATACACGCACGTGTACACCAAGCAAGGTAGAACACTGATGGGAAAGACTCTCTGATGGACTGATAGATGGGATTGGCTCTTGGAGAAAGTGAGGATGGAGACATCACAGTTTTCAATGACTTCACTTGTGGTTCCATCCTTCAGCTGGAGGATCAAGTGAAATAGCATATGAAAAAGTGCTTTGAAACTTTTGAAGTTCCTATTCAAAAGCAAGGTAGTATTCTGGAATTCGTACCATCTGCTATCGGCTCTTTCTCCATCAGGAAAGGCACCTAAAAGTTGACTTACTGACTTGGATTTTTATGTGACTTTGAAGGTAAAGTCTTTACCTAAAAACCTTAAAGTGAATGGCTTTGCTAGAGGATCTTTAAAGTCCCTTCTAGCTTTAGTGTTCTTGGAGTCTCTGAAATATCTTATTAAAACAACATAATATGTAAAAGCGCTTTGGAAGCAGAAGATCCATGGTACATATAAGGGATTTAGAAGGATCTACAACATAATTATATTGTTAGGTTTGCCGGTTGAATGTAATATTGTTTGACCAAGGCCATATCTTTATTATATGAAACATTTTTAAAAGGGAGTTTTAAGTTTGATTCCTATAAATGGACCTAAAAGTTTGGTGGATTTTCCATGCTTTCTAAAATTGCTTTGTAGCATTCTGTGATTTTCATTCTTACTCTGATTCACTTTCTCATTTCAGAAACTTGTCAAAACTGGAGAAAATAATTGGTCTCTGCCTGAACTGGTACATGCTGTGGTCCTACTGGCACATTATCATGCTTTGGCAAGCTTTGTTTTTGGTAGTGGCATCAATCCAGAGAGAGATCCAGAAATCTCCAATGGGTTCAGGCTAATATCAGTCAACAATTTCTGTGTGTGTGATCTCGCTAATGATAACAGCATAGAGAATGCGTCCCTTACAGGCAACAACTTCGGGGTTAGTGTTCTGAACTTTGTTTTTCTTTACTATTTTGCCTGAAAAATATCTAGAAAGAATTTGTCTGACTAAACAGGACATTGTATACTTGAAATATTTCTACACAACTTTTCCTACTGTAAAAACTTAACTTGTACATGCAGTTCTGAATTGTCTTAAGGAGGCTTTCAAAGCAAATAGATAAGGGCACCTGGGTGGCTTAGTCAGTTAAGCATCTGCCTTCGGCTCAGGTCATGATCCCAGGGTCCTGGGATGGAGCCCCGTGTCAGGCTCCCTGCTCAGCAGGGAGTCTGCTTCTCCCTCTGCCCCTGCTCATGCTCTCTCTCTGTCTTTTTCAAATAAATAAGTAAATAAAATCTTTGAAAAAAATAATAAAGCAAATAGATATTATTACAAAGCATAAAGCTGCCTCATTTTAAAAAATAAACTAATTTAATATATACATAATGCTAGAATTCTAGATTAAATATATCTACACTTCTAAATTTTCTAGATTTATAACTGCCGCAAAAACATCGTACTCCTGAAAAGGTTTGAATGTGTCATTTGATTTTCTTTGGAGTTAATGGAAAACCCACTCAGGAACTTAAGAACTGTGCCCACGCCACTGTACATAATAAGGTGGCATTGGGAGACGGGGACATTTACTAGAATAATTCTTAATATTACTAACACCCAACATTATCTTACCTGGCTTCAGATTGTCGATTCTCTAAGTGAGCTGGAGGCCTTAATGGACAGAATGAAGAGGCTTCGAGAAGAGAGGGAAGATGAAGAGGCATCTCAGGAAGAAATGACCACTCGTTTTGAGAAGGAGAAGAAAGAAAGTCTTTTCGTGGTCTCTGGAGACACTTTTCATTCATTTCCTCATTCAGGTGAGCTCCCCCCAACCCACCCCGTACTGTCTTTGCCTTTGAGTTGTTGCATCCCTGATAGACCACGTTCCGTATTTTCCACACGGATCTGTAAAACCGACTCTACTATCAAGTTCCTTTTATTTCCTCCTCCTCCAGCTTCCCCTGATGCTGTTGCCACCCCCCTTCTGTTGGTGCATCTTTGAATACACTCCAGGTCCAGTTGAGAGGGACTTCCCGCCTTGTAGTCCACACTTATCTGGGATAAAATGAGATTCGAAGCCAGAGCAGTTGCCTACAAAGTTAGATAGAGATACCTAATTCGTTCTACTTTTGTGATGTTTTAAAGCGATCAGTGAAATCCTGTTTCAATAGATTAAAAAAAAAAAAACACATCTCTGCCTTTCTTGTGTGTGGGGAGTATGTGGGAGGATTGTTCTCGAACTGCTACTTTTCCAGATTAGTTCTAAAATTACATTGTACTTGCATTTGCATTTCTTTGGAGACATCTTTGGAATTTTATAAAAATGCATTATTTAGGTCATTTTCTTATATCGGATTTGGAGGAATTCATTCTGTATTAAAAGCTAGACATCTTTGCTCTGGTCTTAAAAATACACTTCCTCCCCCCTCCCCCCCCCCCCCCGCCCAGTACTCAAAGAGACTTTGAATTAGGCAACTTTTTAGTTATGACTAAAAAAGATATTGAACACCACATAGTAAATGTTATTAAAATAGCCTTGGGGCGCCTGGGTGGTGCAGTCGGTTGAGTGCCTGACTCTTGGTTTCGGCTCAGCTCACGATCTCAGGGTCATAAGATCGAGCCCCAAGTCGGGCTCTGAGCTCAATGGGGAGTCTGCTTGAGATTCTCTGCCTCCCTCTCCCTGTGTCCCTCCCTCCACTCTCTTTCTCTCTTCTCTCTCTCTAAAATAAAATAAATCT
The DNA here is from genome assembly GCF_009762305.2 of Zalophus californianus. Taxonomy (NCBI): domain Eukaryota; kingdom Metazoa; phylum Chordata; class Mammalia; order Carnivora; family Otariidae; genus Zalophus; species Zalophus californianus. The sequence continues at coordinate 37,632,658 of NC_045605.1, forward strand.
TTTTAAAAAAATAGCATTGACTCAGTAGAAAGCTGAAACCCTCCAAAGTCACCAATCTACATAACATTTTAAAAATAGAGTTCCATTGGTTTAAGAAATGTCTCATCTTAAGGCCAGTCAATCTCATAACTTCTGAGGGTAACTGATTGGGCCATAACTTGTTTGTTAATGTTAAACATAGCATTGACCAGTAGTTCTCAGAAGTTTCGCCAGGAAGAAGAAAAACCCCTTTTATCATCTCCCCTGTGGTCTCTTTATGAAAGATTTTATCCACCACATTGACTATATTAAGTTCTAGTTTCTCGGAGCTTCTAAGCAGCAGGAAATCCCAAATAAAGAAACTCGGTGTTTTAGTTATTGGCTTAATATCCATTCTACAAACATTTATTGAGTACCCTCTATAGTCTCAGCACTGTAGTAGGTACTGAGGTTTTCAGGCTAAATAAGGCACGATTCCTGCCCTCTGGAAGCTCCCCTTGCTGGAGGGAGAGAAAGAATTTCAGTTCATAGCAGAGTATGAACAGTATATGAGCCTAGAAGAGGGCCCTGAATCCAGTCTCGGTGGGGGGGAAGAGTGTGCACAAAAGGGGTCCCCGAGGAAGACTTCCTCCAGCCACTGGGCTCTAAGTCTTCAAGACTCGAGTGCAAGGGAGTCAGGCAGTGGCTGGAGGACAGGGGAGTTGGTGGTAAACAATCAGCAGAGCCAAGGCACCCTGCTAAGGAAACAGGATGCTGGGCACAGGAACAAGTGGGCATAAATCATGAGGCAGGTAATGTCATCACATAAGCTGGTTAGGTAAACAGAGGCCTTATCATGATGACCTTTCTAGCTTTAAGGAGCATGCAACCTGCCATATTTTGGACATTTTGAACTAAGAGGTCTGTTAAACCTCCAGTCTGGAGATGTCTAGTACACTGCTTCTTAAACTTTGATTGCGTGTGAGTCACTGGGGAATCTTGCCGAAATGCGGATTCTGATTCAGTCATCTGGTCTAGGACCTGAGAGGCCACATGGCTATCATTCTTCCAAGTGATGGCAGGGCCACCAGTCTGCAAACCCCACCCTGCAGTAGTGAGGGCCTTGGCAGATGGTCTGAAGGTCAGGAGAGGCTTTTAAACTCCAGATGAAATTTTGGAAATTATCGCCATATGATTGGGAGTTAAAATGGGAAGAGTTGTTTATAAAGACCATCCAGAGGGAACCCATGGGACAAAGGAAAATCACAAGCCTAGGGTGAGCCTTCAAGGTCAACCAAGATTGTAAAATGTAAACATTTTTATTAAGGTTAGTAATATCTATTTGCTTTCAGACATTCATTTTTAAGAACTTCTCGAACATTACTAGAGCTTGAAGGATATGTTTTATTTCTCTTAGTTGTTTTTTAATGTTGAAAATTTATTTTTTTTAATCAAATCTCTTCTGAGAGCTTCTTTTGTTTTGTTTTGTTTTGCTTTTTTTATTAAGTAGACTCCACACCTAGCGTGGAGCCCAACGTGGGGCTTAAACTCACGACCCCAAGATCAAGACCTGAGCTGAGATCAAGAGTTGGACTCTTAACTGACTGAGCCACCCAGGCACCCCTTGAAAATATATTTTGGATCCCAGCCTCTACTTTCTTGGATCCTTGAGCAGGGACTCCTGCCTTATACAGTAGTGAATTTTGACTAGCAAGTCTTAGATCCTCGCCAAAAATTATGTTCTAATTTTGACAGAAGAGGCTGTATCATTTGTAAATCAGTCAAGGAAATAAATCATTTCGTTGTTTACTCTTAACCATTCCCAGTACTACATTTGCTGGTCACACAAAGGTAACAGAAAAATGACTCGGTAGAGTGGCTGAGTCCTTTTTATAATCTTACCACGTTTTAAAATGGAAATAGAAATGTATTTTTTTCTATAGTGAATTTCTTGGTTTGACCCGTGTGATAAAGCATTCCAGATTGCATGTGGAGACTCTAAGAATAGCTTTTCAAACCTTTTGAAGAAAATAAACGTTTAAAATGTTCTACAGAGGTAGTATTCTATAGCTTGGTAACAGAGTTAACCAACTCTTATTCTTTTTGTTTTTCAAGTTAGAAAGCTGTTCCATTACTGTAGTAGAGTGTTTTCTGTATTACGTTTGGGGCAGAGAATGCAGCCAGTATGCAAACTACTATTTCCTTTGAGCCCAGACTTTGAAATATTTGTTTAGATAGAATTAAAATTGGAGTTTTAGATTTGTTGATCAGAGTACTGGTTTTAACTTCTTAAAATAAATTTGAAAAAAAAAAGTATTTGTAGTTTGAGAGACCTTTGTACATTTCTTTCTGTGGACAAAATGGTCTAGAAAACAGGTCTTGATTGACTCCTAATTTTAAAATGAATAAATGGATATTATCTGTAGGATAAATTTTATCTTGTTTGATTCCAGTTATCATTGTTTATTTTAAAATGTTTCAAAGTCGTATGACAACTAGAAAATGTTTGTGGACAAATCAGAAACTAACATCAACATCAAATGAACCAGCTGTGTAATAGTCAACTTCAGAATCAGTATTTGCCCAGTGAAACCAACTGCTTGTGCAGTGTGGGTGGAGAGATCACATCAGGGGAGAAACTGTTGTGCAGACTTTAGTTCTCATTCACTGTTCTTGGTTTGATTTTACTTCGCAGCCCACAAAACTCCTAGTTTTCCTAGCAGCCTCAGCGATCGCTAATTACATTTTCAATTTTTTTGCTTCATTTCTATTGATGAGTATGTGATGGACTGAATTAAGGAAAGCATAACCTCGTTGATAAATACGGAGAGACAAAGCATTGAAAACACCGTTTTCAAAGTGTTTCCATTTACCCAAACAGAGTTCTGCAGCCTGATGAGACAACGCAGGGGTCATGGGTTGGGCTAGGGATAAGCCCAAGATTTCGATTTAGAAAACTGGAAGTCACTTACAAGCTTCAGATCAAATTAAGTAGTTCAGTGTTTACAAGTTTCCCACACCATCCTAAACTAATTCGCATTGTAGTTCTTACTGACAGTGCTTTTAGTAGTTTACAGTTTACTAATTTCTTAAGAAGGTATTTATTTTGCATTAATCAAACAAAAAATAGATATTAAGCACATAGCATAGTACCTGGTATATATTAAGTACTCAACAGGGACACCAGGGTGGCTCATTCGGTTAAGCGTCTGCCTTTGGCTCAGGTCATGATCCCAGCCAGGGTCCTGGGATGGAGCCCTGCATCAGGTGCTTTGCTCAGCGGGGAGGCTGTTTCTCCCTCTCCTGTGTGCTGCTCCCCCTGCTTGTGTGCTCTCTCCCTCTCTGACAAAAAAAAAAAAAGTACTCAACAAATGTCAGTCTCTTCGCATTATGGGTAGTAAAGAAGTTAGGTAAGAATTTTAATATTTCCAAAGTTGGGTAGCCTGGGTACTTGATCTTTCCTGCCATTATCGAGCACCCTGTTAGGCCATGGCAGTGACCTAAGGAAAGGTTAAACCTTGTGAGAAAGAATAATTATTGCTAGGATTTTCATGAAATAGCAAAGATTAAGGATAATGCAGACACTACTAATTTACTACATCTTTTGGATGAATTACTAGAATTGTACCTGTTCTTTTAAGCCTCTCAAGACTGTCCAGTTAAGAATTATAGTTTTTATGCCACCAAATTGTTTAAGTGGGGCTCCTGGGTGGCTCAGTGGGTTAAGTGTCTGCCTTCGGCTCAGGTCATGATCTCAGGGTCCTGGGATCGAACTCCAAGTCAGGCTTCCCTGCTCAGTGAGGTGTCTGCTTCTTTCTCTCCCTATGCCCCTCACCCCCACTCATGCTCTCTTTCTCTCTCTCTCTCTCTCTCTCTCAAATAAATAAATAAAATGTTAAAAATTGTTCTAAAAACTAGTACTTGTTTATTAATTATTAAGTATGGCATTTATTTGATATTGATTAAAATACTTAATAAAATATTGCTCTTTGCATGGAAGGAGCTTTTTTTTTTATTATTTTGGAAACAGTATGTTCATTTCCTAGAGTAGGACGTAGTAAATAAAGGTTGTTCATTCCCTTTCAGTGGTTGAAATGAGAAAAAGGTAATTATAAAGACAGACTGCCCTAAAAAAAAAAAGTGAGTTAGAATTTTCTTTAAATGACATTAACATGCATTGGGCATTTGAAATTTTTCAGTGGTAAATTTTTAATATTATCAAGTATGCAGAAGTCAGCTGTCTTAAAAGATGGTTGTAGTCTTCCTATCTTCCTGAATGCCACTTTTATAATATTCTGATCACAATCTCATCAACACATTGTTTTACTTCGTACGTTGTATGCCTTTTTATTTCCATGTGCATAGAAAAGCGCACATACATTAGGCATAAAACTCAATTAATTTTCTCAAACTGACCCTTCCTGTTTAGCGCCCAAGTCAACTCAGAATAATGGCGGTACCCAGAAGGCCACTCTCCTTCCTGTCCCAATTCCCTTCCCAGGCCGTCTCCCTAAATGCCTCTTTGTGAGCTAAAAATGGATGAGATTGCACTGATTTTCAGCATGGACACATCCAGATGAAGCACCATTGAATTTTAACGAAATCTATCTTAACATTAAATTCCACTCAGGTGGTCTTTCACCTTCATCTCGTCTCTTTCCCCACATCCCACTTCATGGCGCAAGAGTTCAAAAAATGTTTAAGCTCTATACTCAAAGCCCTGTGCTATATTCCTCTTCTGAATTAAGTAAAGCTAGTGTATTGATTCTTTGCTGCTACTGCTTAGATATTTCAGTGTAGTCATGTTTTTGCCTAGACAAGTACAGTTAAATGTTAAGATTGCCAGTATTTAGTAATGCAATTGAATTGAAATTAAATTCAAAACTTAAGCCAGGAAGTCAATATTGTCACTTCAGAAATCCATGGAAAAGCTAAAACGTGGAGGGAAATGGAGCAGTTTCATTGTTCTATGCACAGTTTCCTTTATTCTAGATTGTTCATTACTGTCCTTAGATTTTGAAGATGACATGATTATAACATCTGATGTCTCCCGATATATTGAAGACCCTGGTTTTGGGTATGAGGACTTTGCCAGACGAGGAGAAGAACATTTGCCAACATTCCGAGCTCAGGTATGTAAGATGCCTTTAATTCATAGAAACTAGAGAAGAAATACTGTCATTTTAACTGTGAAATGTTGAGATGTAAATACATTGACTTCTAAAGAAATTAATGGTCATTTTGATAGAGTCTGTAGATCTTTCTATGTAACCTAGTTTTTGGCCTAGTCTAATTTGATCTTCCAGTAGATGAATTATTATTTCAATGCTTCCCCCTCTACGAAGGCAAAAGGAAATGGTCTTATTCAGTTACTTGCATTATTACATGGTAATTGTACAGTGCTCATACCATTTTTTTTTTCTGAGAGGAGCAGGGAGGAAATTAAGTGATAAAGTTACATTTACAATAAAATGGCATTTTGTAATAAGATCATATACCAGTAGTTATGGGCTTAAGGGCTACCCCACCAACCCCTAGAAAACAGAGCCACAGTAGTGATGTGGCTCCTAAAGAGAGTGGAAGTTTGAATTAAGACAGACTTCTTTGAATTAAGACAGAATCAGTTCTTTTGGGAGAACTGATCTTCTAATTGTCACTGAGTAGGTTTGGTCACTGAGTAGGTTTGGTCACATAGGAATATTCTCAGATTTTCTGGGGTTCTTCCAGATAAGGGTGTAGCTAACTAGCATAGTACCTGACCACAGGAGGTGGCCAGAGTTCATCACCAACATGTCAAACCATGGACTCCACTGAGGAGACTACATGGCACTTTGATCCATGAACCGATGTGAAGGGTTCTTAGTAAAGCTGTCACCTTAGAATTATATTTGACATATCTTCACTTACTTGCTTCAGTGGTTATATTTACTACAAACATGGAATTTAAATGGGAGACTGCCCATTTTGTAACTGGATACAATTTCTTCTTTTTAGGACTATACCTGGGAAAATCATGGGTTCTCCCTGGTGAACAGACTTTATTCTGACATTGGACATCTTCTTGATGAGAAGTTCCGCATGGTCTACAATCTCACCTATAACACTATGGCCACCCATGAGGATGTTGACACAACTACGCTGCGCAGAGCTTTATTTAACTATGTTCACTGTATGTTTGGAATCAGGTATGTTCATTGTCAAGACAGTTTTAAATGTTTCTAAATGAAAATTCTGGCATGAGTCTTGCTCCTGTCCTGTTTAGTGCTATATAGTACTGGGGAGAAAGTGTTACATGTGGACTTCTGATTTTGAAAAAATGACTTCCATTTTATAGAAAAACATTTTTCCTTGTTTAACTGTTGGGAATCTTAGCATGCACCTATAAATACAGTAATGAGAATTTACTAAGGAGGGGGGAAAATCAGTAATCATTGGGGGGTACAATAGAATCAGACTCAATTTAAGAATCCTTCCTGGAAGAATTAGGCAGTTAAAAAATGTTTATTGTGCCCCTTTAGCTCACTGTGATAAATGCTGGTTTGTTTGTTTATTTTTAAAGGAATGGTAATTAGGGTATAAATAAAACTAGGATAGATTGTGTCCTCATAAAGCTCACATAAGAACACTAAAATGAAACTATCAGTCAATATAAATTAATGGCCTCTAAATTTAGAAAATTGGCATTGAGAGGACAGTGAGTAAATGAGTGAATGAGATTGAATGGTCTAATCAGGAAAGCTTTTTTGGGAGAATGTGCCTTTTTGAGCTGGGTTTTGAAGGCGTTTATGGAGATAAATTTGCAGAAAGAAAAAATTCCCAGTTATGAATACGTTCAATTTGACTCTACTATATCGTTTCTAATGTATCAGAAAGCCTTTGTGGAATGGAATTAGAATTCAATTTGCTAAGCAAAGTATTTTCTATAATTTTAATGTAAAAAAATTTTCCTGAAACTAATAGTCCAGCATTCTACCTAGAAGACACTGTTATGATGGTAAATAGTTAGCTATGCTATTTGCTCATTTACCATTCCAGATAATAAGTTAACACAGAATCATCACATTTTAAGACACGTAAGCCGTAACTACCTAATTTAAGAAAAATAAATACTAGCAATTTAATTCAATTGTGATAAATTATGTTCAAGACAATACATGACAAATGTTATGGTGTGTATCTGTTGGATGCTACCAAATAAAGCTCATATAAGATCTTTGAATACTTATTTTTAACTAAGTATATGTTTGAGTTAAAAATTAACTGAAAATATAGAAGAGAAATCCCACAAGCTCCCACTACTGCATTTACCCTCCTGTCTGTCTCTGTGCCCATTGACTCTGCTCTCTCTTCTCTCTTGTGATGGATGAACTGTTTATAGCCCTCTGGGCACAAACTCCCATTTCCTCTCATTTAAAGATCCCTATTCTAGGTAAAGAAGATGTGGTAGATAGATAGATAGTATACTGTATATGTGTATGTACATACTGTATATATGTGTATGTATGTATGTATGTGTGTGTATATACACACACACAGTGGAATATTACTCAGCCACAAAGAAGAATGAGATCTTGCTATTTGTGACAAGATGGACAAACCTAGAGGGTATAATGCTAAGTGAAGTAAGCCAGAGAACGACAAGAACGGTATAACTTCACCTATGGGTAGAATCTAAAAAGCAAAACCAAGAAACAGAAACAGACTGATACAGAGAACAAACTGGTGGCTGTCGGGGGAGGGGAAAGAGAGGGCAAAATAGGTGGAGATCAAGAGGTAAAAGTTCCATTTATAAAATAAGTAAGTCATGATGATACAATGTTTCAGCCCAGGGACTCTAGTCAGTAAGACTGTAGTAACTTTGTATGGTGACAGATGGTAACTACATTTGTGGGGAGCATTTTGTGAAGGATATTAATGTTGAATCACTGTGTCCTGCACCTATAACTAATATCATATTCTATGCCAACTATAATTAAAAACAACCTCCTTCTGGGGGCGCCTGGGTGGCTCAGTTGGTTAAGCGTCCAACTCTTGATCTCAGCTCTGGTCTCCACCTCAGGGTCGTGAGTTCAAGCCCCTACTTAAAAAAAAATAAATTCTTCCTTTGTCTCTCCTGCAAAATCAACTTTACCCTCTTCACTGGATCTTTCCCATTAGTATATACACAATGCTGTGACTTCTCTCATCTTTAGAAAAAAATCCTCTCTTCATCCTTCTTTTCCTTCTGGCCGTTGCCTCATCCTCCCGCCCTCCCACGCACAGCCCATCTCTTTGATGAAGTGTTGTCTATTTGCTGTCACCATTTTATCCCCCATTCCCTCTTGGACGCACTATGGCACCACACCAACAAAAGCAGTCTCGGCGAGGTTGCCTGTGACCCCCGCACGACTGCTTCCGGGGCTCTGGGGTCAGTTCCTGTCGTACGTGATACGTCAGCAGCCTGCTCCCTCTGCACGCCCCCCCACCCATGACTCACGCCGCAGGGCTCTCCGCTGGTGCCTTCTCCTCAGATGGCAGCCTCGCTCCCTCCCTAAAACCACAGCTTCTCTTCTCACAGCTCGTTTCCCTTTCCCTCCACAGCAGTGAACACCCCCAACATATCACATGCTTGTCTATTTTTTTTCCTTCCTTCTCCAGAAGGGCTGAAAATCCCCGCGACCGGGGATTTTTGTTTACTCTGTTCATCCGTGTATCACCACTGCCTAGAAAGCTACATGAAAAGGACACGGCACCTAATAGGCACTCAGTAAATATTTGTGACAACAATTAGTTAATGAGTTTTTGGTATTGAATTGCTAGACAATCACCGTCTCTTGATACCAACTTAGAAATCAGAAATTTTGATTTTGTCATTTGTCTTTGGCTCATAGGTATGATGACTATGATTACGGAGAAGTTAATCAATTACTTGAACGAAGCCTGAAGGTTTACATTAAGACAGTGACCTGCTATCCGGAGAGAACCACCAAGCGCATGTACGATAGTTACTGGCGTCAGTTCAAGCACTCAGAAAAGGTGTGTTTCGTGACTCAACGTTATAGACACCTTAGGCATGTGTTCAGTGTAGTTAGTAATGATCAGGAAAAATTACACAGGAAAATATTGATAAGTTAGTGCCATTAAAGAAAAGGAAGTGGCATCATCCGGCCGTCTTAAAAACGTGTTTAAATTCCAGTTTATTGAATATTAACTAAATTTTGGTTACATGTTTTGGCCAACGTGGTGTGTACTGTACACGTGTAGCATCCGCCTTTGAAAGGCTGGATCTGGATATTGATATTTTTAAAGTACCTTTAGGGAAATGTCTACCATTCTCATGATTAATAAAAATCAAACCTAAGGAGATGTGTTTGGGGTGATTGTGCCAGGCCCAGAAGGTATCTCCGTTGAGAGATTAACTCTAGCCATTAGAGTTAACTTATTAGAACAATAGTTTCTCATTCCAATTTGGTAATTTAGTATTTTGACGATATAATGCATGACCTTTGAGCCAAACGTATGTACCATTATCTAAGAATATTTCTTTGGATAAAATATATAGGAATCGTTATTTAAGACCTAGTAAATGTTAAGAATCTTTACCAACATTGTAGTGTAAAAACTGGCCTTAAAGCCTAGGTCTTTTCGACCTGTAAGTCCAAGAATCTTCATTTATACCACAGTTTCCAAGCTTTTGAGAGTAAGAAAATCTCTTTAGGGTCTTAGTATTCACTAATTAATTCTATGACCGTGGCAAAGAATGTTATGGCCTCCAAACCTAACTGATTTTTTGAAGTCTTAAGAGCCAATCACACATCACATAAATACCCATTTTACTGCCAGCATCTCTTCTTAATGGCTCTTTATGCCCTGTTTACATGTTTGCATTAGATTTTCTTCCTTTACTAGGTTGTATCTAGAAATTCTCTTTACTCATCAAGAGACTATGTCTTAACAGTACATCTAACCTGTAGAAGTTATCAAAATAAATATAATATCAAAAGCATTTCTCTGTAGTAAGTTTTGAAAATATGTGGGTATTAATTTTAACCTATCAGCTGAGGTATATATCTCCCCTAAAACTTAGAGCTTGTTCACAGTTGTATCTGAAATACTCCAGGGAAGCTATGCATATCTAAGAAGGACCAGACACTAATTACAAACTGCTTTCAGCTTCAGGTTTTCACCTTAGCATCTTTCAAGTACACAGTAAGAAATGTTTTTAAAAGCTTTCCAAGGAGTGAACATAGGTTTTAATGAATGTAGAGCTGATTTTTAGCCCTATAAGATTTGACAACTGGAAGAAAGTATCACTTGCAGGAAAGTTGTCATTTATAAAAATATTTTTAAAAAGTTATTGCATAGGGGCGCCTGGGTGGCTCAGTCGTTAAGCGTCTGCCTTCAGCTCAGGTCATGATCCCAGGGTCCTGGGATCAAGCCCCACGTCGGGCTCCCTGTTACGCAGGAAGCTTGCTTCTCCCTCTTCCACTCCCCCTGCTTGTGTTCCCTCTCTCACTGTCGCTCTCTCTGTGTCAAGTAAATAAAATCTTTAAAAAAAAAAAGTTATTGCATAATCCAGAAGATTGATTGGCTTTACCTAACATATATTCTGACATAATGATTGGTATTTTCCAGGCTTTTAGAGGTCATTTTTACTGCTCACAAGACCCATTTCTTTTTTACAGTTTTGTCAATGAATGTTATGTCATTTACACGCCTGTACGTGTGATAAACCTTTGTGAATGTCTGATATGTTAAAAAAAAAAAAGTAAGTTTTTTTCAACTATTTATACTGGTCACTAAGAAGATAACATTTTCATTTCTAGGTTCATGTAAATCTACTTTTAATGGAAGCACGGATGCAAGCTGAACTACTTTATGCGCTTCGTGCCATAACTCGACATTTGACCTGAAGCATCATCACCCAGCGAAAATGTCCTATGTGTGTAAAGACCTTTTCACACAAGATATACATCAGAAGCTGTTTGTGATGTAGCATCAAAAATTATTCAATCTCTAGTGTCAAAGTTTAGCCGTTCTTTTTGGCGGCTGTAATGTGCAATGATGTGTTTTATTTTTCTTGATGCTTAACATTACTAACAATTGCAAAAATAATACTGAGGAGCACTACTTTGCATTGTTTTATAGTTGGATTTTTTGGATACTGATCATAAATCATGAACCTGGTTTATTAATGCTTAACTTCAGCGCTTTTGGATTTGTATGTATGTGTATTCTTTTCTTTTCTTTCCTTTTTTTTTTTTTAAATAAGGAAAAGCGCTTACAATCTGCTCAAGCAATTGTTTTTCAGATATTGGAAATACAGCACAGAATGACCTCCTCTGGCCATTCTAAACTTTTTAATGTTGTGTCCTAAATCTGGTGGAGGAAAAGCATGCGCTGTTGAACTAAGCTGCTCACAGGACACATATCTGTGTCCCCAGGAGATTATTTGTCAGGCACTGTTTGTGTTTTTTTTTGTTTGTTTTTGTTTTTGTTTTTTTTTACTGCTATTGGCGATAACGTGAAATGTGATACAGCCATTGTCCATAATTTAATGTGAAATTAATCATGATGAATTCTATAGCATGCTACTGAAATGCCAAATTCAGCTGTTTTCTTTCTCTTCTGAAACAGAAGTTTCCATTTTCCTTATCAGATGTATATATGAAAAGTGAAATTATGCACAATCCTTTCTATCACTGACAGCCATCCTCAGTCACCGGAATAATCAGTGCTCACAGGGCTGCTCACAGTTCATTCAGTCGGCACATACAAGCCTGTACCCACACATGATTGACCAAAAAGTTTCTTTGCACATTTTTCTTTTCTCATAGTGTTTTCTATATTGCAGTAAGCAGAGGAAGGTTAATATACTTGTATTTTTTCCTGGTAGGCCTTTAGAACTTCTTTCCCATGATTTTTCTTCTAATAGGTTGAACAGTTGAATATTCAAAGGTAAAAATTGTGTTTCTATGCATTAATGTGATTGAACAGCAACAACAACAAAAAAAGTGCAATATGTTGGGAAAAAATACTCTGCTGGACTTTCCCCCCATTATGTCATTGCAGAAGTGTCCTTTTGAACAGAGCCATAAAGAAATTTTGTTCCGATTTCTTTATCGCGCAAGGCTTTTGCCTTACTGGGGTTGAACGATATTCTTTTCCTAATGCCAAAGCACCCCCTTCCCCAGGGAAAAAAAAAAAATCTCTTTGGACAACTGGTTTTAAAAAGATATCAAGTCTTAGGGGAGGAAGAAGCATCCAAAAAGTCACATTTTTGCATTGGTTTATGTTGCTTGATTAGACTATCTTCACAGAGCACAACATTATGTGTTTATAGCTTTAATTTGTATTGTGTTAATGAACCAGTGAAGTGCCTAAAGAGATGCTTACAGCTATCCAGTAGGACACGAACTGCACTGCTTAAACACTTTTTGGTTAATTAAGGGTGACTTGAATTTTAAACATGCTAATTTTTTAAAAACCGCTCCATTTGTTCATAGTAAATAATATCGTCAAAATTCTCCATTAGAGTTCCCACAAAGATTTCATCTTAGACTTACTTCCTTACTTGTCATACAGGAGTTTTCTCTCATGAAAGAATCGTGGACAAGTGTTTTGTTAGATCATTTTGCCCTTCCATTCATCATCCTTTTCTGGTACAACATGTTAGGTTGCTTTCTTTTAGATTTTGTTCCAGATAAGAAAACAGAAAGATGACTGTAAGCCTACTAATATGAGGTGGTTCTGCATTTTTAGATCCCAGGATCTCATTTGAAATCTTCCATGTGAGGAAAAAATTACTAATATTTTTTAAGACAGGGTGGTTTATTTAAAGATAGTATTCAGAGAATTCATGCCAGATCTCTTCTGTTTAATTGCATATACCATATGCTGATTTTACTCGACATCACATTATACAGATGTGTATTAACTGCAAGGAAAGTAGGCAAATGACAAGACATGGATGATAGCATAAATGTTCATTTGACTTCCCTAACCTTAGAACTTTCAAGTTGAGGATATCTTTTATTCCTGACATCTGGGTTTGGTTTTTTTGTTTTCTTTTTTTTTTCTTTTCCTACAATCCTTTCAGTTAATAGCCCTATATTGTTGTGCAGGTGACCTGTGTTACAGGATTAAAAATGATCTTTATAAATGGAAAAGGAGGCGAAATTCTCACAGAACACCATATGAGCTTTAGACCAAAAGGGGAAACAAGGTGTAAGTAACTAAAATGGCCACTTAGTTTTTGTCTTTTATTTTTTTACCCCAGAAATGTAAGTAGTTGGAGTTTGGGTTTTGGAAATATTAGTGCCTTTACTAGATCTCTTTTCTAGCAAAGTTTCTTTTTAGCTCAGCATTGATCTATCTCATCAGTAATCAGGAACATAAGTCGACTTGGACCTATAAACAAAGACAAAACAATATATTTATGAACCTCAGTGAACCAGCCTAGAAAAATTGACTTCCGGAGGTGCTCGAGCACCTCCTGAGCCACAGCATGTGCAGCATTCCAGGGTGTGAGTACCGTTTTACGGCAAGTTTGCCGGGAACGTTCTCTAACGCAAACTTGAAATTCTGATGTGGTTTTCCAGGGTGGGATTTTTTCAGAGTATTGAATTTACTATGTAGTAATTTATAGTATAGCTTTTTATATTAAAATGTGATATTTTTAAAAGAGATATCTGGTTCAATTGGTGTAATGACGTGATTATACGATATGCTAACCTACACCTTGGGGCTCACATTGTGCCAAACGTTAAATGTGCAAGTGTACTTGGAAAAAAAAAAAAAGCACATGCGAATGTGAATTCTCTGACTTCATCGCTTATCATGTTAAAATTGGTCTAACAACCCACTGATGTATATGCTTGATTGAAGTCTATTTACTTCCCAGCTTTGGTTGTAATTCATAATTTCTCAGATCACCGTAGGAAATACCTGAATACTCTCCCATCGGAAGGTGACTCTGTTCTGTAAGCCAATCGCTTGACTGTGGGAGTGGCCTGGCAGCCGCCCCACTTGATCCTTCAGATTAGGCCCCCTCAGGTGGACTTGTGATAACCAGAGGAAAAGAGGCTTTCTGAGATGAGACCGCTCATTACCTTCTTTACCTTTTTGAACCACGTATGTTGTCTCAGTCTCAGGAAGAATCTTCGTCCCATCTGGGGTACTTTTACCATAAAAGGTGGCTAATGTGGAATCTGGGCCATGGCCTTGGCCTTTAATTATGGCTTTAAACCCAGATAATGGCAGAGCGATGCAGGGCTGTTTTAGAACAGAAAACTCAGTGGAAGCTTTATATTAAGACCATATTTGAACCAGAGCCCCTATTTTAATTGTGTTGTAAAGTCTCCAAAACTCTTAAATTCTTCTAAAGACTAACATTATTCCAGAGCAGGTTTTTTTTCCTTTTCCACCTTATAGAGTTTTTTAATCCAAAATCTTAGATTTTTAGGCCACAGCAAAATAAAATGATCGGCAAAAAAATTAAAAATCTATACTTAAGAATAGTTCACCACTTTAGTGCAGAGTGCATGCATATATGACCATAAGATTCTTTTAAACTCTTAAAGACAGTTCATTAGGGAAAAAAAATAAATTTCAGTGCATGTGATATAAATGATTTGCACTGTGATAGTAAAATGAGGTTTTTGTGTTGTGTTGTGTTGTGTTTTGAAGACAGTTTGAAATCATTCCTCTGAAAGGCAAGACCTTAAACTCTTGTCTTTATCTAATAGACTTTTTTCTTCTTTTCTGCAAATAGGCGGTCTTATATGGAGTAAAAAGTATGCAACAGTAATGCTATATGAACAGTATCTGAAAGTTTCTTGGTGGTATAATTCCACAGCACCCTGAGAGACATGTGGCCCCTTGGTTCAGATCGAGTGTGAAGTTACTTAATTTGTATCATCAGAACCCACTCTCGGTGGCCGTCCTCTTCATATGTGTTTCCCTACTGTATCCCTCTGGAGACTGAGAATCAAATTACGGAGTCTTTCCTCAGAACAGTACTGTACCATGAATGTATTCCTCTCAGTCACCGGAACTTAAATGCCCCAGTGTGTGGAGCTGATTTCCATGCTAAATTTGGCTTAGCAGTGTCCACTCAGGTGAGACCTAGAACAAAAACAGCTGGGGTGAAATGGATCCTAGAGGCAGAGGCAGAGAGAGCCCTGTGAGGAAGGAAAAGGTTTCCCAAGAACACGTGGAACATTACTCTGAGCGTGGCCGTCCTCAGCATCGCACACCTAACATCAAGGAACCTTCCCCTGTGGGAGTTCTGACCTACATTCGGTCCACCCTTTCCTGCCTGCTTTCTTTCCCCCAAGTGCCTCAACCTTCTACACGCTTGCGTCCCTCAGCCCATCTTGGTCTGCAGGTCTTTTCACCATCCAAACGTCACCAGCCACCTGCTGATAGTCACCAGCATTTACTTTTTCTGAGTTACTTTTTCTCCACTCATTAAGAATATGACTTTGTCCCAGCTCCCCTAAATCCCTCAACCATCCAGCTACATTTTAGCTAACCTTTACCTTGGACACCCTACCAGATATTATGCAGCACTGAGTGGAATCCTGCCCAACCCATACTCTTCTCCCCTTTCCCGGCTGCCAAAATAGCTTGCTGTCCTCTACCTCATCCCCAAAGAGCCTATAAATTCAGAGTATCCAACCTTTTCATGGATTCACTCTCTGTTGTTCAGCAATGCTACTTCCATATTTTAATAAATCGTAGAAGATTTTTGCCTTCTAATCAAAGTAGAAGTCTTTATATTTATACATGATACGGAAATGGAACTATTTCTATCATGCAGAACTTAGCGTTTAGCAGGATTTTAACGTGATTGAGTTACCATCCTAACCTGGATCTATATTAGGGAATAAATAGTGGTGTCAATCCAAGTAATTTGAATGTAAATTTAAAATTCTCCAGCAATTCAGATTGATCCGTAACCCTTCAGTGGAACAGGAAAGTTCTGGCATATAAATGGGTGGTGTTTCAGATACTTGTTTGATTGTTGTTGCTTGGGCCTTGAAACACAGTTCTAATAGAAGGACACATGATAAAAGGTGTTTAGGTGGTCCCATTGGATCACACAAGCCCATTTGATATATAACATAGATAAAATACCACAAAATTGGGTACATAAGAGTTTGGACGAGCTTTCCTGGGTCAGATTAAGCTCACCCCCTTTCTTACCCTGCTGTCATGGGGGGGCAGGGGGGGCAGTACTGTTTGATGAAAAAGGAATGCATTGACTTTGTAGTCTGTCTTCCCCTGCCTGCATTTCAGGTATACCCAGACTTTATCATTAAGGAACAAGTGCACAGAGGAGGAAGAAGCAAGTTCTTCCTCTCCGGCCAGTGCACGCTCTGTGTTGTTCATGGATGGAAACTCTGTCAGGTTCCTAACATGGGGTGTGTTGCTCTACCGATGATTGACCTGAGGATGAACCACCCTGTTTAGAAGTAGAGATTATTACAATCTGTGGTGGTATTTGACACTTTGCATTCTGTTCATGAGCAACCCAGCCTGACAGCAGAGTCTAGTAAAATGCCTTTAACTGCCCAGGAGTGAATTGATGCCTCGTTAAGAAATGAGACAATAGTAGATGCTGAAGGGATGGTTTTTACTAAATCATATGTCATGAAGTGTTCATTCTAGCTTTAAATTAATTATGACTGCACCACCATGAAGTAGAGAATTGAAAAAGGAAAAATGGGGGCGGGGGAAGGAATATCTTATTTTTTTCCCAATGCTTGTGGAAATCTTTGAGATAATGAAACACACCCTATAAAATAGCCTTTAGAACAAACACACCATTCTACTTATAGCTGATAAGACAACATCAAACATTAGTAAGTCTAAGTATGATAGATAGAATTTTTGGTATATAAATTTTGCTAAAACAGTCTATTTTTCTTGTACCCCTCGGTTGAACCTCTTAAAAATGAATGTATAATTTCCACAGAAAGATTATCAAAGGGGGAGAGAACCTCTGGTCTTTAATGCTCAAGTATTGCCCATGACTTCTGATTAGCTGAGTGTGTGCATTATGACACTTAGCAAATGAAAGTGGCTATACATCTCTTTCTTAAATTAATCCGTCTTTACAGATTTCCACCGACTTCCAAATCTCGTAAGGAAGGATCAAAAGGAAGGATAAAGGAAACCTTTCAGTTGGGTAGGAAAATGTTTCCTTGTGATGTTGAGAGGCTGTTTTCTCCTTTCTGAATTTCATGAGTTCTCTAAAAGGAAAGGCAAGAGTTCAGTGGTGCCCTTGTTCATCAAGGAAAGCGAGCCAAACTCTCTTATCTAGTGCACATTTTCTTTGCATCCATAGATCTTCTCTGGAAAGAAAATAACGATTTTTCCCTTCCTCTTTCTCTTCACATCTACTCTTTTCAGCTCAAAATAAGATAGACACAGGAAGCAAACCAAGCCAGTTTGGCATCTTCTCCATGCCCAATAGAATAGTCCCATCACATGCACAGTCTGAGCGAGGTGAGAAAGTACCCCGTCAGGTCAACTTGGAATATGGCCTTGCTCCTCGGATTAGCTCCTTCAAACCTGAAAATAACTTTCCTGGTCATGGAAGAACTGGATGTATCCTCTAGCTTATGAAATAGGATTTGAACTTGAAATCTCTTTTAAAAAAAAAAAATCCTGATTTTGCAGGGCAGCTACATGATGAATGTATATATTAAGACTTTGTAGCTGAATTGCACATGAAATCAGATTGCCAACTTCTTGACTTTCAATTTTAGACATCATTTTATCCTTCAGTTGTGAGCGATATATGTAGCATGCTGTGAAATGTCTATTATAGTTCTTTAATTCATCAGTATTAATACAGATTTATCTTTTGCGTTCCTTGGTACTTTTTATTCAATGTAATCAGAAGCTGTGATGTTTTGCCTTTGTAGTCCTGTGCTTTGTTACTGTAATTTTTTTTTTTTACGAAGCACGTGACTTTGGACTAATGTGAGGCAGATGACATGATCTTTAAGACTGCTATATATATCAGTCTTACTATATAAGGTTTTTCAATTAGAATAAGCTTTTATCAAATAGATCATTGATGCAATTTAGGTTTCACACAGTTTTCAGCGTCAAACGGCGGTCCTATATTTATAGTTTCAATTCTGAAAATAGCAGACTTGATAAACAGCCACTTTAAACTCATTCTGGCAAACCAGACCCTGCTCTAGATGTAGTAGTCTAAGGTAGTTAACCATATAAGCCTTTTCAACTATTATGCCCTCCACGGGAGTCAGCAGTTAAGGAGATTATAGAACCCATGAAAGCTTTTTGTATGTATAAGTAGGTTTTATTTTTCTTATGTTGCTGATTTTACAATTCTGACTAAAGCTGACCTGAATGGATCAGTTTATGTGTAATATTCTAGTGCTTTAATGGCTTTTTTTTTTTTGGAGGGATGGGTAATATTATTTGAACAGATGCAGAAGGAACTGTTGGTGGGTCAAGACAAACACATTTGAAATAAAGGAACTGTGTATTAAACATGTTAACAACAATTCATAACTGCACTTTTTATGACATTTTGAAAATCTATTTATAGGTACAGAACAATGGGTTTTGTTAAACTGTATCACATTTATACTTGCAGAAATTTATTTCATTGTTATTAGTAGGAATTTTATTGGTTCAATAAAATTGGCAAAACTGAACCCTGACTGTTTTCTTTTATATATATTTATATTTACATTGGAGAAGCATTCTTGCCTAGGTTCATTTCTGCTCGATGATTGAGACATGCTTTCAGAAAGACATCAGAACTATGTCTTTTTTTTCCCCTTTATTCCCAACCCACAGTTTTTTGGTGACATTTGTTATAATCACTTGATACTGCATTAATGGAATATTGCAATAGCATAAGTGGTGCAAAATCTATAATTATTGCTACCTTTTAAGATGTCCATTGTGAGGGCGCCTGGGTGGCTCAGTTGGTTGAGCGACTGCCTTCGGCTCGGGTCATGATCCTGGAGTCCGGGGATCGGGTCCCATATCGGGCTCCCTGCTCAGCGGGGGGTCTGCTTCTCCCTCTGACCCTCTTCCCTCTCGTGCTCTCTCTCATTCTCTCTCTCTCTCAAATAAATAAAATCTTTAAAATAAATAAATAAATAAATAAATAAAAAATAAAATGTCCATTGTGATCGCAGCAAGAGGCACGTTCATTTCACTATTGTCTCTTGTTAGCCAAACCGGGAATGTAGAATGGGAAAGGGGCATTGAACCTGGGGTCAGAGCCTGGCTTCAAAAACTTTTTCTTCACATTCTAATCCTAGCTTTGTGACCTTAGAAGTGATTTGATCTCTGGGAACCGTGATTTCCACACCACAATCTGAGGGGAAGAATACCTTCTGGATGTGGTTGAGAATGAGGTGAAATGTAATCATGTATTTGAAATATACGGTGGCAGGTTTCAAAAGCTAAATGAGAAAGCCTTCCACAGTGTTGTTGCCAATTGAAATAAAGAGGTGGGAAGAACAACAGACGGGAAGGAGAGGTTATACACGTGTAATGGGCAGTGATGGTAAGGTCTCAAGTAGATATGTGAAGACAGGCTTTTGGAAAGCTACAGAGCATGTGTAAAGCCTTTTATGCAAGGTTTTCCAAGGCAAGTCCTAATTTTGATTTATGCTGATTACATAAAAATTCGTGTCAAAGGCGAGAGCTCTCCCTTTGTGCCGCGTGTCCAGCCGTCCACGGACGATCGGTAGAAACCAGCTCCTTGCTGATGAGAGTCTGTCTCTTTCAATAATATGCAACGTCTGGGGGAGAAGAAGGGGACACATCCGGCCAACGCAGCAGCCCAGCCCTTCCTCAGGACCTCCCCCAATTCAGAATCCCCCTTTTTGACACTGGCTCCCTGGGAATTTATTAACAACTCTGAACCATTTTTAAAAGTGAAATAAAAGTCCAGGTTTATGTGTGAGCTTGGTCCTCTCACATACATGATCTTATTTACTCCTCAGGATAACTTGGGGAAGAATCACACCTCCATCTTACAGGTGAGGAAGTTGAGTCTCAGAAAGATTTGCCCAGTGAGGGTTTGAACTCGTCTTTCTAATACCACTTCCTATACTGAACTTCCCTACCTTAATTCAGCCTAAGTTTCTTGCATGATAGTGTAATACTATCAACATGACATTTTACTTAGAAAGTTAAGGATAGTCTATGCTCCAAACAAGAGGTTAGATAACTTTCCAATCCAGCTAACTTGCAACTGTTTTAATTTTAAAAAATCGGGTTTTTTTTTTCCTCCAGTCATGTAGGTGCACTTCGATTTAAAAGATGGTCCCCGAGGGGAAGGTTCCCAGACCAATTATATCAAATCAGTACCTGTAAATTTAATGGCTAAGAATTTCTCCCAAGAGAACAACAAGCCTGATCTAAAGAAGACTCAAGAAAGCTTAAAACTATATTACATTTCTGTTTTCAGCACCATTCCACTATATGGTGGAAGTTACCAATTCAAAGTCATAGTTGCACTGGGTATTTACCCCAAAGATAGAAATGTAGGGATCCGAAGGGGTACGTGGACCCCAGTGTTTATAGCAGCAATGTCCACAATAGCCAAACTGTGGAAAGAGCCAAGATGTCCATCGACAGATGAATGGATAAAGAAGATGTGGTATATATACACAATGGAATATTATGCAGCCATCAAAAAAATGAAATCTTGCCATTTGCAATGACATGGATGGAACTAGAGAGTATTATGCTGAGCGAAATAAGTCAATCAGAGAAAGACAAGTATATGATCTCACTGATATGAGGAATCTGAGAAACAAGACAGAGGATCATAGGGGAAGGGAGGGGAAAATGAAACAAGATGAAACCAGAGAAGGAGACAAACCGTAAGAGACTCTTAATCTCAGGAAACAAACTGAGGGTTGCTGGAGTGGAAGGGGGTGGGAGGGATGGGGTCGCTGGGTGATGGACACTGGGGAGGGTATGTGCTACGGTGAGCGCTGTGAATTGTGTAAGACTGATGAATCACAGACCTGTACCCCTGAAACAAATAACACGTTATATGTTAATTTAAAAAAGTTTTTTTTTTAAAAAGTCATAGTTGCTAATGCACATCACATCACTTTCTCACTTTGGGTTGAGAACAGAGTCAGTGGCAGAGAATGTCTCTTCTCCCTAATCTCACATCTTTGACATGTTTCAAAACACAGGTGAGCCAAACCTTTCCATAGAACCCTTTCGAAGCAGCTTAGGCAAGACTTCATTCTCCCTCTGGCACGAGCCTGCTCCTAAAACGAACATATCAAGGTGAAATTTAGGAAAATGGACCTGGTTACAGAACTGTCCACCATCCATTGGCTCTCCTTCACTTGCCCAGAAGCATTAGTGCACACTATTGCACAATCACGGTAGCCCCTTGCTAACTCCCTCCCGCCCCGCTGCAGTGGCCAGCTCCGCGTAAGCCTTGGCCAGGTTCGGTGGGGGAGCATCTCTTGTGGCCCTGGACTGCGGACTTCTGGCTTCTGGCCCCCGGGGCTGCTCTGAGTGCTTGTAGGAGGGTGCCAGAGGGAACTGCCTTTGCACAAGGCATGTGAAATGCTGGGAGTTAACAGTTAACCCCTGGCCAGTGACTTAACAGGATGGATGCTTCCTTCTTTCGGTCTGGAGACTTGGAGAGCCGGGAGAATCAAGGACTGGTCCAACTCTATCGCCTTTCCCCCTTTCCCTTCTCCCTCCCCTGTCCTCCACTTTCTCTGGTCTCCTAAACCATGGTTTCTGGCTTTGCTTTCAGGACACCGCAGGCCAAGATAAAGCAGTACAAGATAGGAATTTAGAAAACACATCCCAGAATAAATTCAAATCTCAACGCCAAGCATTGCTAGCTCTCTGGCCTTGAACAAGTTACCTAATCCTGTGGTTTCTTGGGTTCCTCATCTGTAAAATGTAGATAACAGTATGAAGGAGGGCATAGCCCCTGTCCTTAAGAAAGGGAAGTGTGGGTAGGAAGAGGCTAGCATAGGGACATCAGACAACAGAGGAAAGAATAAGGGAATAGTTTGTATAGCAGGGGGTCATAAAACCAGCCATCAATTATCAAGAACCTTCTAAATGTTAGGAGCTTTACATACATTATTTTTATTAGAGTCACCCCACAAATGGGTGTTTCCCCCATTCAAAGAGTTAAAAAAAAACAACAGGTCAAACAAAATTAAGTAACTTGTCTAAGGTCAAACAGGTGGATGGTAGAACAGTTCTCAGGTCTGTTTCACTTCAGTTGCTACTCTGTTTCTTCTAAGACTTGGATTCACAGAGACTGAAGAACCGCACACTTGGGCAGAGAGGACAGACAGAGTGAGCAAAAACCCAGAGTGCAATATTCAGGCCGGGCGCGTAGGGCTTTGCATTAGAAGATGCATTTGGCAAGTGTCATTTGCTCAGACCGTGCAGGGTCGTCAAGGTTAGACTAAAACACTTGTATTTATTCATCCGAAAGGGAGATGAAAGCCATTTTCAATAGGCCTCGAGCACAGGAATGGATGTGTCCCACTTTGGAACCACAACATCTCCTTGACAACCAGAGCCTGACTAGAATCTCAGGGCCTCGTGCAGACAGGATGTGCAAGGCAAGTACAATGCTGTCTTTGGGAGGTTTTCTGCCTATCTTGATTAATTTCCTGAATACTTTTTCACATCCCCTCTGATGATGTCCGCCAGGCTCTCATCGGTAAAGTCTAAGATCCTGGGAGCACACGGTGGACACACAAGCCCTTCCCTTCCCACGCAAGACCCTTCCAATGCCCAAGACCAATCTGAGAGCTGTTAAAATCTCGAACCTTCTAGCTAGGCGTTACCCAAACAGGCAAAGTTTAAGTAATGGATGGGGTAGATTGTTTGCAAAAGTGCAACACTTAATGTCCTTCCAGCAGCCACAACCTTTGGAATATGACTCGACAACTTCTCTCATCAAGGGGTAGAGTCTATTCCTCTTGAATCTGGGTTCATCTGGTGACTTGACTTCGCCAACAATGTAGCAGCAGTGACATTGTACGAGTTGCAGACCTAGGTTCCAAGAAACCTTGCGTGCTTCTGCTCTCTCTCAGAGTCCTGCCATGTCTGGGGCCAGCTGCCGGAGGATGAGACACCGGCAGCAAGCAGAGTTGTTCCAGATGCTCTGGCCGTGGCCTTGGGTGGAGAAACCCACCCAAGGTCAGTAAAGTCATTAGCCTACGTACCACTGACTGCCGACTTGCCAAGCCCAGTCCAGATCAGCAGCATCTCCCAGGCAACCCAGACACATGAGCAAAACTCATTCTTTTTTTTTTTTTAAGATTTTTGGTTTTTTATGAGAGACCGAGTGCGTGCACGTGCACAAGAAGGGGGAGGGACAGAAGGAGGGGGAGAAGCAGACTCTCTGCTGATGGTGAAGCCTCCCACGGGGCTCAATCCCAGGACCCCAAGGTCATGACCTGAACCAAAGCCAGATGCTTAACAGACCGAGCCACTCAGGCGCCTCAAAACTCATTATTTCTGGTCGTGCACTATTGAGGTGGTCAATACTACATCCCATATAGAACCTGGATTAGGAAATTTCTTTCTCCTATCTCAGTTTATTAAGGATAGCCTTGGGGAAGCGTCTTAGGGATTTTCATTTATATCTCTAGAGTTAATGTAGTTAGTAACTTAAAAATCAGCCCCTCTGCTCATCCCTGTTCCCAGAATGTTCATCTTCCTGGGGTTAAAATATATCACATTCCTATTAAGCTTGTTCTTGGGTCTTCAACCTCAATATTTTAGACCCTAAACATGACTGCACCTTAACTGGACTGGTGAGTTCAGGGCAGAAATACCCAAACTTTGAAGTATAAGAACCACTGAGGAGCTTGTTAAAAATCCAGATTCATGGAACCACCCCTAGCAATTCTGATTTAGTGAGTATGGGCCAAAGACCAGGAACCTCCATTTTTAAAAAGCATCCCTATAACCGGCAGCCACATGGTCGGACCTTGAAGGAAAATGGCTGGGTCATAAAAAAGAACTTTCCAGTTCTGAATGTACCAAAACTACAAGACAGGTGCATACCACAGGATAATATTTGAAGTCTGCGAAAAGAAAAAAAAAAAAAAAAGGCAAATCAAACCACAGAAGGACAAGTGGGTACAGAAAGTAATCATGAGATCATGACTAGGGGTAGGGTACAAGGGAAAGGAGTATTTTTCTCCTGGCTTTTCAGTGAAGGTTCCTGCTATACTTTTATTTCTTCCTCAGGTGAAGTGTAGGTCAAATTAATTGTTCTTGAACATGATGCCCCCAGAATCACTGGGGACTTTAAAGATACTAATAACCTGAGAACCAATCACCCACCCTGAGATTCTGATGGAATTATTCTGAGTTACACCCCAGACATTTGGTTGGGGTTTTTTGTTTGTTTGTTTTGTTTTGTTCTTTAAGATTTTATTTATTTATTTGTCAGAGGGAGAGAGCACAAGCAGGGGGAACAGCAGGCAGAGGGAGAAACAGGCTCCCTGCTGAGCAAGGAGCCCAACGTGGGGCTCGATCCCAGGACCCTGGGATCATGACCTGAGCCAAAGGCAGACGCTTAACCCATTGAACCACCCAGGGGCCCCAGGATATTTGGTCTTGAAATCTCTCCTGGTGATTCCAATGTCCAGCACGTTTTGAGAACCAGTGGGCAGAATTAAAAACACATTCCACTGAATGGATATCTTCCTAACAGTAGAAAAAAATTGCAGCCCTGATCTATTGCACTGACCTGCCGACAATGTGAAGACGGATTAGCAGAGATGAAAAGGGACTTCCCACTGCTTCTAAGACCACGTCCTTAGGTGGAATCTCAGCAGTGCTAGGAAGGTGAACATGGAAACACACACCCATTTCCCAGGACCCCAAGGAAAAGAAGGTAAGTGCCCACTCTTGCTTGTGAGCAGAATGCTTTTGCAGATTGAAGTCATTCTAGATTTCTCTACATGTTTATATCCATATTCCTATGTACCTAAATTTCTATGTATCTGTATGTGCACTTACAAGTATGGTCCACAAGCTACATAGTGTCTTCTGTCATTGCTCTTCTCCCTATAACTCTGTGGTAAGAAGGAAATACAGCCATGAAAATAAGACATGGGGGAAATCTTTAAAAATTAAATGGACTATGCTAGATTGCAGTCTAAATTGTGGTTCTCAGACCTTCTCTCTGAGCATCAAGATCTATAGGGAAGGATCTTTAAAATAAACATTCCTAGAAACACCCAGACATACTGGATTAGATTGGAAAGTAAGGGCTCATATGATTTCCCTATTGGTAAGCTACACACACACACTTTTTTGTACGCACTCAGCACCATACTTCAAAAGTCTCCTTTGGAGAACCCTGTATGTTTTGAGAGCAAGTGCCCTTGGACAACATTATCCATAGTTACGTGGCCTTAGATCCACCTTGACTGTCTATACCCTCTCTGTGTTCAGTATATGACTGGGACACCAGATGGCGTCCGGGGGCTGACTGAGAGCCTGGGAGGGAGAGGTTGAGGCTTCAGAAGACCCTGCACCCTGACTTCAGGCCCCAGGTGTGGTGGTGACGGAGGCAAGTTAGCGGGTACAGCCCCCTCTGCTTCCTGGGCTCTTCTGGGGTCTCTAGCTGTTCAGAGCTGTATCCACTCGACTTTTCCAAAAGGAACATGCCCCTTTTCATCTCATAATAGAAGATTCTAACCAACTCCTTCCACTGAGCACCTTCTATTTAAACAGCATTCTGTAGCTAGAACTCTTTGTACTCAGTTCTGCCTGTGGCCCCCAGAAGGATTCAGGAGAAGGTAAAGCGCCCCTAGATTCCAATGTGAAATGATGCCCCGTGTATTGAGGACTGGCAACAGAGGTGACCCCAATCCTCTTTGTGACCCTTCCTCCAGCCCCACTCCTGGCTACGGAAGAGCCGAGAGAGGGGAGGCAGGAGGAGAAGATTTCTTCAGAAAGAACTGGGTTTGAGTCCCCGCTCCACTCTAAGGAATTTATACATGTCGTGTGGAGTTTAGGGAAACGTACAGACTGCTCTGCAACTCCAATCTAAAGGAAAGCACACAGCTAAACTGTGGCCCAAGCATCCCTCATTGGCGGGCCAGTCAAGAAGGGAGGCCAAGGGGCAAACACAAGTGCCCCTCCAGCATCTGGCATGGCCAGGAGTTCTGATCCCCTTGCAGGCCAAGAGAAGACCATGAGGGGTAACCAGGCTGGGACATCTTGAAGGGACACAGTCTAAGAGGGGGCCCTGTCCCACCGCCCGCACGAAGGGCAGACTGGGGTGTCCACAAGAGACAGCACCCAGAATACATCTTCTGAGTCCACCTCCCAAGGTCTGGGCCGTTGGCTTTTATTGTAAGAGCCACAAAAGCGACAGCAGAGTTTTAAATTGTGTGTGTGGAGGAGGGAGGAATGATAGTGACATGATCGGATTTGCATTTCAAGAACATTCTGGCGGGAGCATGGAGAATGTAAGGGACCAGAATAGAAGTGTGAAGGCTGGTGAAGGAGGCAGGCAGGGACATGAGAGGAGCAGGGAGCATGGACTGGGGCGGATGCAGCAGAGATGGGGAGGAGAGGAATTCGGGGACATGTGAGGAGTAGCAGGGATCAGACAGGGGAGGGGGGACAGGGGTAGACAATAAAGAGGAGTCAGGATGACTCCCAGCTTCCTGCCTGACCCAAACGGCTGCCTGATGGAGCCACTTACTCAGAGAACACCAGGAAGGGGCCAAGTTGTAGGGAAGAGACCATGGGTCTTTACCTTGGTCACTGGGAATTCGGGGTGCCTTTAAGACATACAAAGACGTTGTGTAGGGGCCCTGAAACTTTGTACCTAGGTGGGATGAGGGTGACCTGAGAGCCAGCCTCCAGGACTCAGCAGTGAAGGCCAGGATGTGGCGAAGGCACTAAGCCAGGAAAGGGGGTAGCAAAGCAATGCCCAGAGATGCAGGCCGAAAGGCCACGCTCCCCACATGCGCTCAGGGCCGGCTACACAACAAGGGATGAGGAGACACACGCCCTGCCCATGTGGAGTTTCCAGTCCACAAAATGCCTGAACTATCGGGGGGAAGGGGGGCAGGGAAGGGTTGTTGGAGGAGGCGACATGTCTGCAGATCGGCTCCTCAGCACTGGGATGCTAAGGAGAGGCAGCTGATCCAATGCCAATTAGGTCCACGTTGATTTCTTCAAGCTCTGGATTGAAGATACCAGGGCCCAGTGAACGGGGAAGTGCTTGGAGAGGGGGGCTCCCTGGTGCCCACTGTCTGCTTCCCCACGGGAGCCCATTCTTCCCTCCCCAGCAACTTGCCGGGAGGTGCTGGGGACCCACGGGGACTTAAGAACTAAGTGTCTTTGACCAGTGAATGTCTCCCAAAAGAAGGGGAGAGGACCGGCAGAATTGACCCAGGACCCAAATGCTCGGCCAGCGGTGAATGAGTGGAGGAGAGGGTACCTCACGCCCCAGGCCGATGAGAAGATGTCTGGGCTCTTGGTCACAGCCTGGGGACAGGGACAGCCTGGCCTGCACTGACCCCCAAGGGAGTCAAGCCCTTGTTCCAAGCGAAGTGGCCCAGAGGGTGTCAGGTACCACTCAGCCTTGCCAGGCTGTCTGCAAAGAAATGCCGACTGGGGTTGTCGTGGTGATTTTTGTGGTGAGGGCACCAGGGAGTCAGATGACCTTGGGGATACAGCCCAGGAGATCCCCCTCCCAGGCTGCCTGAAATACACCCCAGACTCAAGGTACTCTCTTTCACGGAAGGTCCCCGTCAGACTGCTTTACTGGATTCCTTTAATCTAATTCTTTGCCCTGTAAACAGTATGGCATTGTTCATATACCATCCCATTTAACGAGGCAAATGGGAAGCACTGTTTTAGGGCAGAAGCCTTAAACACTGTGAGAAAGCACTAAGTCTCGGGGAAGAGAGTACTTAGGCTCTGGACTCAGACCGAGATTCAAAGTCCAGCTCCACCACCTGCCAGCTCTGGCCCAATGGTTCCGTGCCCTTGGGCAAACGATGCAAGGCCCACCTTCCTTCTTGTCTTACAGAGCTTACTTCCCAGGGATGTTTTGAGAATTCAGGGACATAATGCCTGGAAAGGATTTGATATTAATAGTAATAATAATGATGCTAATATTGATTGAATACTTCCAGTACCCCAGATACGGTCAACGTGG
The DNA here is from genome assembly GCF_009762305.2 of Zalophus californianus. Classification (NCBI taxonomy): domain Eukaryota; kingdom Metazoa; phylum Chordata; class Mammalia; order Carnivora; family Otariidae; genus Zalophus; species Zalophus californianus. Next base: position 37,660,811 of record NC_045605.1, read on the forward strand.
CTGACATGAATGAATGACCTATGACATGGCACTCAAGGCCTTTCTAGTCCGGCCCCCCCATGCCCTCACTCCCTCCCCAAGCCAGATACCAGTCCTTCACTCCAGCCACACTGGCCCTGCTCCTTCTTACCAACCCCCACCTTCTCTCCAGTCTCCCGAGGCACTCTCCAACTGGGTTCCCTCCCACTACCTTGGTCTACCCAACTCCCACTCACCTTTCAGGTGCAAATCAAATATCCCCGGCTCTTTGAAGCCTTCCCCTGCTGCAGGCGGGCACCCTCCTCTGCACTCCCACATACTTCCTCCACACTTGAATGAGAGCGGTAAACACAAGTGCCAAGCGTGGCGCTGAAGTCTCTTAACTTTTTAAACTCATCAAATCTCCACGAGAACCCTATAGTGTAGGTTTTGTAACTAACTCTGTTTTAGCATCTAAAATGGAGGCCCAGAGAAGTTAAGTAACTTGCCCAATGCCACACAGCCCATAAGCAGCAGAGCCAGTGCCCAAACCCCCGGGGCATTTTGACTGCAGAGCTGGTGTCATAAGCACCACACTGGGTTCAGGATGCCTAAGCCCCGCTCCTCCTCCGGGTGAGGTGGGGAGAACGCGGGGTGGAGGGCTGTTTCATTCTGTGTCCCCACCCCGCACCCCCTCCACCTCCCTCCCGGTACCTGGCAAACAAGCACATGCAACCTCCTTCCCCCGAGACACTAAATAGATTATTACAGGAAAAACCACTAATCCAGGAAAATTCGCCCATGTGTCCTGGTCTTTTCTTTCTGTCCCTGATTTCTGATTGGGAAATTCTGCTCTGAGTCCTGTCCAAGGGGCCAAGTACAGTCTCTTTGAAGTTGATGTATAATAAAGAACTCCTTCTAGTTCATCCAATTTTTTTAAAGCCATTTTCCCCCCCTTGGAGAAGTCTGGAGCCTAACTCTAAACAGAGACGTAGTATTGGTCATGACACCTTTTCCCATTGAAAGGAGGGGATTCTGTTTTTAAAGAAAAGAGTAACAGCAGAACTCAAAAGGAGCTCCAGGAGGCAGCTGTTGAGTCAGAGGAAGCCTGTGGGGGGGGCGGGGGGCTCAGTGAAGGCGAGCAGTCCCCCCCCCCACCCCGGAGTGGAGCCCAGCCCCGTGCTCACACCTCGCAGCCCCAATGGAGCTGGGAGCTGGGGAGGCTAGCAATCCCGAGACGAGGAGGATACTGGAAAAATCTTCGGAATTAGCAAGACGGAAAGGTTGCCCGGCTGGTGCCTGCCCCTTCTTGAGCCCCCCAGTTTGGTGTCTAATTGGGTTGTTTCCAGGATTCTTGCCTTTCCCACCAGAAGTGGATCAGGTCTGGGGCCAACTGGTCCTTTGCCCTGAGTCATCCGTGTTCCTTGCCCTCCCCCTCCACACACACACACACACACACACACACACACACACACACACACACACACTTAAAAACAAAAGGTACAGCTTTGCCAAGACTCAATGGCATTCCTTTCAAAACTCCAAGTCTGGCTCAGTTCACCATGCACAAGAGGAGGCCTTTGAAGGTGCTCTGGCTAATTTTCTAATAAAGCAAAACCACCCGGCGGGACGGAGGCCAAAACAGAACAGACATCTTTCAAATCCAGGTCCTAATCAGCTCTGTAAAAAGTGGATTTTGAAGCCAAAGCTCAAACTCATGCTGAAGCTTCAGATTTGAAAACTGTTTGCGACTAGAATTGGGAAGGCGGCCTGGGAGGCGGTAAGGAAATGTGGGGGTGGGGGAAGCACTGGGGGACAGCGGGGCTCCCTGCCCACAGTGACTGAGTTCGTGAGTTCGCACACTCCTGGCCCCATTGGGAGGTCTATGCTGAGCGCGTCTTTATACTAAAAGTCAGGGTGGAATTTGAAGGTTGTCTGACCCAGGGTGCCACCCTATGAGTGATTCATCACCTTGCCGAGGAGAGGGGGCCAGAAATAAGCCAAGGTCTGTATATAAAGGACTTGGCACATGGTAGGGACCTCTCAAAGTCACTTGCTGTCTGCTCTTCGGGGCTGCCAGAGGGGAAGTGATGTGAGCACGAGAGGTGTCCGTGGGCAGAGGGGAGCGCTTTGACCGTGGAAAGGGAAAGATCGCTGTGGGCCCGAGTGGCCCGTGGGACTCGCCGGGGGTGAGGTGGGCCGTGGTGAGCGAGCGTGAGCTAACGGACGAGGGGGGGTGGGAGAGGAGAGCAGGCTGCTCAGACCAAGGGGTTCGGCTGAGCCTGGGTTCCAGATGGGAAGCCGAACTCTGACAGCTATGGATATGTGTGTGTATTTGTTCACTCTTTGCTTTAACAGGGATTTAGTATATATTTTCAACATCTGAATCTGAATGTCTAGGGTCAGGAAACATTTCGCTCTTCAATTTTTGATCCAGCTGCAGGCCCCCTTCCTCCTGTTGATCACCCAGTTCATGCATTTATGTTACCTGCCCAGGCAGGTAGGGACTTGAACTTGTGGTTACGGATAGGTAACAGGAAAACTGGACACTTCCAGAATGATGGAAATGGCCTTTCAGAACTCACACTCATAGATACCGTTGGCATATAAATACAGATGCCCCATGAAATCCGCATTTCAGGTAAACAACAAAAATATTTTTAATACGAGTACGTCTCAGACAGTGAACATTTGTCATTGTTTTTCTAAAACTCAAACTAACCGAGCCTCTGGTTTTTGGCTTTGGCCAAATCCAGCAAGCCTACCCATGTGGCATGGATCAGATTATTGGGAGGAAAGAGAGGATGAGATCAACTGTGGAGGTTGTACAAGATGCCGCCAGAGAGATGGGTCACTCAGTCCTCTGACACGGCAGGGGGCTGGACGGGAGGGAAGAGGCTCTGAGGAAAGAAGGGCAGAACCTACAGCCTGGTTAGAGATGTGCGGCAAAGGCCCAGAAGTTGCCCAAGACTTAGAGAAACACTATCTACAATGTAGCTTCACCGCTCAATGAGGCGAGACTTTCCAGCCTCAGTTTCCCCATTAGCGCCTCTTGGCGTGTCGTGAGGGGTAGAGACGGTGGGAATGTCTTACAGGTGCTGCAGAAACAAGGCCCCAGCCCTGTTCTTAGCCACATACGCTACTGCTAAAGTCATGTCTCTTCTATTCTGTCCTTGGCCGCTGATTCAGAACACGAGGGTGACATGTGCCCGTGTTCCATTTCCCCATGGGCCCGTGCTGCTTGGAGCTGTACAGTTCCCCGCTCTTCCCCAGGGGCACTCGCAAGTGCTCAGCTTCCTATCCTTGGCAAACTTGAGGACCTTCCCTCTGCTTTTTAAGCCGTTGGTAAAAATGTTTCTGAGGGCAGAGTTGGGGACAGAGCCCCACAAGCCATAAACCCTGGCCCTCCAGGGGGCTCTCAGTCCATGACCAAACACCCTCTAGGGCCCATCTCATGCGCCTGTAGCCGCACCGGGTTTCTCTGTGCTCAGCCACCAGGCAGCTGCCTGCTCTGCAGATGACGTAGGCGATGAGTTGGGACACTGACCCTCCCCTCGGCCCCTTTCTCCCTCTGTGACTTGGGACAGATCATATGGCTTTTCCATCCAGGTGTGAAGTTTCATTTTCGCCTTTTGATGTCCTTTAATTGTTTTTTTCTTTCTTCATGTCAATTGCAGGAGTCTAAACAATTTCCTTCTGAGTTACAAATGATGGAGGCAAAAGATGCTCTCCCTTGCCTGGATTTCTTCATATCACCTTGCCTTTGCGCTCGGTGGCTCTGCCTTCCTCACCTCCCCCTCACCCCCCCAGATCTGGGCTCCCTCCGGGTCGACACCTTTCCTTGGTCTCTGTTGCCACCTGCTGGATCATTTGGGGGAGAGTTCAGCGACCCTGCATGGCCCTGGAGAGAAAGCAGAAGCAGCCTGAAGTCTTTGGGCT